>NC_140458.1:1059867-1414867 GCF_963576455.1 Neolamprologus multifasciatus | reverse complement strand
ATCTTTCTCTGCCCCCAACATCTGGACGTCTAGCAATTCTGTAAAGTAACAATTTCAGTGTTTTTGCATGTATGGTACTGTTGTCTTTCTCATTAGAGTATGGCAGTGCTACAAAGTACTCACCGATTCTCATTTCGAAATGTCCTAATGATGCTTGCCACAGTGTAGCGGCTCAGTTTAGGCTGAACCCGTTGGCCAGCTTCCCTCAGGGTCATCCCATGGTTGATGACATGGTCCACTATTGTAGCTCTGATGTCATCAGTTATTCTGTTTCTTACTCTTCTTACTCTTCCTCTTTCCCCTCCTCGTCCTCTTCTTGCTCCTCCTTGTCCTCTTCCTCTAACTTCCTCTAATCCTCTTGCTTCTTCACCTCCACGTCCTCTTCCTCCAACTTCTTCACCTCCACGTCCTCTTCCTCCAACTTCTTCACCTCCACGTCCTCTCCCTCGGCCTCCTCTGATTCTCACTCTTCTCACTCTTACTGCTCCTTCCATTGTACTCCACATAGACAGCTTACCTGTGGCCTGTTTATAGTGCTTAGGCTGATTGCAAAGTGGACTAATTATCTAAAACAGTTTTCACAAGTGAAAGTGTGCCAGACAGTTGGCAAAATAGTGTTAATGATAGCCATACATGTGTATAATTTTGCTAGGAGTGTGTTGGAAATTTGGTAATTGAGTGTAAGCAGTGAGTTGTGTTTAAAGTTCTGCAAAAAGAGTGCTGTGCAGTGAATTGTGCCTACAGTTTTGCAAAGTGTGTGTTACAAAATTGCAAACTGAGTGCAAAGCAGTGTTTGTGCTTTTAGATTTGCAAACTCAGTGAGTGGTTTTGCTATAAGTATTACAGTTTTTTCTGAATGCTTAAACCCTAACTGTGATTCTTATAGCACAATTCCTAAAACTATTAACACTTATAGCAAAACCACTCACTGAGTTTGCAAAACTAAAAGCACAAACACTGCTTTGCACTCAGTTTGCAATTTTGTAACACACACTTTGCAAAACTGTAGGCACAACTCACTGCTTACACTCAATTACCAAATTTCCAACACACTCCTAGCAAAATTATACACATGTATGGCTATCATTAACACTATTTTGCCAACTGTCTGGCACACTTTCACATGTGAAAACTGTTTTAGATAATTAGTCCACTTTGCAATCAGCCTAAGCTCTATACACAGGCCACAGGTAAGCTGTCTATGTGGAGTACAATGGAAGGAGCAGTAAGAGTGAGAAGAGTGAGAATCAGAGGAGGCCGAGGGAGAGGACGTGGAGGTGAAGAAGTTGGAGGAAGAGGACGTGGAGGTGAAGAAGCAAGAGGGTTAGAGGAAGTTAGAGGAAGAGGACAAAGAGGAGCAAGAAGAGGACGAGGAGGGGAAAGAGGAAGAGTAAGAAGAGTAAGAAACAGAATAACTGATGACATCAGAGCTACAACAGTGGACCATGTCATCAACCATGGGATGACCCTGAGGGAAGCTGGCCAACGGGTTCAGCCTAAACTGAGCCGCTACACTGTGGCAAGCATCATTAGGACATTTCGAAATGAGAATCGGTGAGTACTTTGTAGCACTGCCATACTCTAATGAGAAACACAACAGTACCATACATGCAAAAACACTGAAATTGTTACTTTACAGAATTGCTAGACGTCCAGATGTTGGGGGCAGAGGCAGAATGTTCAATTGACATCTGTACACGGAGAAAGCAAAAGCCAGATGTGTTTTGTATTCATACCATCAGTGTGCAGTTGGCGCATTGTGTGCTTAGTAGATGATGGCTTGTGTGTACTGTTTGATACGAAAACACCATTTTTACGAAGGTGTGAAGAGTTAATCTAGCTGTGTTCGCTTTTGCAAGAGAACTACAATGTTTTGATAATTAGGTGACAGGTTTTCTTATTTGTGTGTAGAGTTTTGCAAAAATAGCCAATAGTTACAAAAAATGTGCTTAAGCAATCAGAAAAAAACTGTAATAGTTTTAGGAATTGTGCTATAAGAATCACAGTTAGGGTTTAAGCATTCAGAAAAAACTGTAAATGGAGGCCTTACTACTGACTGCCCGAACAGCAACACTTGTGTTTCCTTGTGTTGGAGAGCCATCTTGTGGCTGATTTAAGAATTGTTCAAACGTGACTTGATAGTCACGCTTCCACTGAGACCATTTCTGCTGAGGCTTGATGATGATGAGCAGTCGATGGATGAGCTGAAGGTCCAGTTCCGTTCCACCAAGACGCTCCATCAGAGCTGTGACTGCCTTCAGTTGAAAAAATATAAAATAAAAAAATAAGGGCCAAGTGAAAGAGGAAGTAAACGTCAGGTTTCTGACTCAGACAGAAATTGGAGTGTAAAGAGGAACATGTGTTTGACGTTTTCTCCAACAAGATCAAATTCAAAATGAAAATCCTCCATGGACTGAATATTGTTGACTCTTTAATGATGCACAGTGATTTTGAACCACTGTGTTTTTTTACTTACAAATCACCAAAGCTGTAAAATGATGCCTTCTATAAATAAGAAATATTGCAAAAGCGAACTCTGTTTCACCTCAAGTGGCTCTTCAAAGCCATCCATCGTTTCTCAGCTGCACATGTCTGAATCTGTAGTTATTTCTCTAATGTGTCCACAGCAACATAAGAGCTCTGGCTACTGATCTAATGAAGTATAATCATAATAACATAAATGTTTTTGTTTCTTTACATAAACTGGACATGTAGCATTTTGCAACCTACCACACATTATGCTTGATTTATTAAAATGTTCAGTGATCGTAGAGGCAGCATTACCTAAACAACAATATGTATTGACCTGGATCAGGATCAGTTCTATAAGTGGATTTTTATTTTGTGTTTTGTCACAACCCGGCTCATAGGAAGTGACAATCAAGAGGGAGACCACACACAGGTTTGTAAAGGCTGTAAGACATATTTAATGAAAATAAGATAAAGCAACTTAAACACAATTTAAAGGACATAACAGCCATAACTGAAACTTCCAAATGAACAAGATGGGTGCCAGACAGAGCGAGCCAGAGGCAGAGCAAGCGAGAGACTCCGCTGGTTCAGGTGTCGTTATATACACTGGGACTGGCCTTCTCAGGTGTGCTGCATCTATAATTGGGTCAGCTCCACCTACCTGGAAGAAACAGGTAACAGAAAAAGCAAAACCCAAGGCCAACCCACTGGTTTCTTCAGCCTCCACAGCACAACCAACTACACAGAGTTTTACCCCGACCATCTCCACACCATCTTCATCAATTTATCCTAAATCTAGGAACAGGAGGTGGGTTGCAAAGCAGCTTGTGGATGTGAAACATGTGCTGACATGGTAAAGCAACAAACACTGTGCACGCTTTATGAAATTTACCGTCTGGATGCAGAGAGGTGAAATGGGATAAGGAAGTATTAACTTTCACAGCTTAAAGTCCACCTGACAACGACACAGAGTCACAGTTTCACTCCAGGATTCTCCAAACCTGCATCAGATTGACTCCTTCTTACCTCTGGTTGTGTGTGTGTGTGTGTGTGTGTGTGTGTGTGTGTGCATAAGTTCATGACCCCATCACTAAACACTCATTAAACAGTTTCACTATGAGTTTTTTGTGTCATTCACTAGTTTCGGTTCTTATTCTTAGTCCCTGTGTCAGTGTTAACGAGAGTTTAACCTCAGTCCTCCTGCAGTGACACTCTGTAACCCTGCTGCTGAAGCAGAGGTAGTGTTCATTCAGTCCACAATCCAATGAAAACCATAGATCAAGCGATTTCCCCATCTGCAGACATGAATGTACCTGCTTGTTATTAGTAGAAACGGTGGTGACAAAAAATGAAACTTGTGTAACTACAAGCCTACTCTGACCTGTCCACGTTGGAACAGAAATGCCTTAAACAGGTATAATGCTGCGTAATTCAGTGACATCGTTGCCCTCATGCAAAATTAGAATGCAAAATATTTTCCTTGCAGGAAGTGGATGGAAGTCAAATCACAACACGTCATGCATGTTTGACTGATTACTGTTCAACATCTTGAACACAAAATTTGCATCAAAAGTATGTAAAACTGTGTCCTCAGATTCCCAGAACACAGGATGAAAGCACCTTTAACACTTTGACTGGAAAAACTGAAGAAATGTGCATAAATACTAAATAGATATCCTTAGAATAAATTTATTCTGAGTGTATTTTGACTTTATTTTGTTTAGGTTGAAGTTTTTCTTTTATTGTGTTTTTCTTTTTGCTAGTTTATATTCTTAGATGTCTCGTCACCTTTTGCAAATAACTGAGATGCTCAAAACTACAACTGCATTAGGCCAGATCTTAGGGATATTGACACTGATGCTAAAATCCTCAAAGATCTTGTTGAGGAAGAAAATCTCCCTGAAGTCTCACTACAAGCTGAGAAAGCTGCTGCAAGTCGTGCAATACTAGGAATGGAGGAATGCAAAGCTAGCACATTTGTTTGATAAGCTAAAAGAGTTTCCTTCCTGTTTTATGACAAAAATGAAAACTGGTATCAAAGGTCATCTATTGTGAAATAGAAAAGACTAGAATGAGCCGCTCTTAGGAGCTCAGTGAATTCCATCATAGGGCGCCACCAGTCGTGAAATTTCCTCGCTACTAAATCTTCAACAGTCAGTTGTTGGTGGTATTATAACACAGTGGTGGTGCCAAACTTCAGATTAGTGAGAACAATGTAGAGAGCTTCATGAAATTGGTTTCCATGGTGGAGCAGCTGCAACCAAGCTTTACTTCACCAAACCCGGTTTAAAGCGTCTGATGCAAAGATGTAAAGCATGCCACCACTGCCCAGGGTTAAAGTCTTCTCTGGGTCAAGGGGCTGGCTTTACATTTCTGCAGAGTCCCTAAAATAAAGTCCCACAGAAACTTCCAGTGCTACTTACTGATGGAAATCCTTATTTCCAGGAAGCAGCAAAGAAGCTGCAAAATACTGCAAAAAAAAAGAATATGTAATGTTTTATAACAGCTGAAGAAGGAGAAGTAATAGTTTTACATCAGAACACACACCAACACACACCATGATCAACCTGAGTGAACAGTCAGATGAGACTTTTGCCTCTTTTCTGGGTTTGTACTTCCTCCATCAAACTGCATCAATGCAATGTTTCTATTGCCTGAACTGCTTTCTAAGAAATCAGAAGACAAGAGAAGAGAACAAGAATCATGGATGATCAAACTGTCTTTGTGTTCCCCTGCTTTGGTTTTTGACCTTCTTCCTCTGTTTGTTGTAAATGAAGCTCAAAGTTAGTCGTCTAAGGAGCTTGGAAAGAAAAGCGTCTGGACTTCTTTAAGTTGCTTGAAGACGTTTCACCTTCATCCGAGGAGCTTCTTCAGTTCTAAGGTCAAATGGTGGAGAGACCCAGATTTAAGCCCCGTGGGAGTGGGAGGGACACTGGACCCCCTAATGATCCTCCTTAGACTACGATGAGCTGGATGACTGAGAACCTTCAGACATGGTAAGTTTTGCCTTTATTTTTTGTGTCATCCTTTTTAAACCACAGCCAATGCAAATGAATAACAAGCTACACAAAAAAACTGGATCACTTCTTTATTATCTCCTCAAACAATTGTATAAGCATCAACATTCTCACACATAATCTTTATTTAAAAGTTGAGTAAAACATAAAACAGAAATCCAGCTGATTCAAAGAGCATCTGATGTTTGCACAGACAGGCCGTTTCCATCACTTCTGCTCACTTTGTTGCAACAATCAGTCAAGACTTTAAAATAAAGACTTTGGTTATTTGAAAAGATACGTAAAGTTGAATATTTGAAATCAATAACTCAAGCAAAAAGAAAACAGCAAAAGAAAAAAAAATACATTAAACGATGACCTACCACCACATTTTCATCAAAGCGGTCTGAGCTCACAGATGCTGCAAAAAATCTTATAATTACAGAGCGTCCTATCACCAAATACCCAACAAACCTGCTCTTCAAGTCAAGTGTTAAAAGGTATGACCAACATCTGGAACTATGTAAAGCCTTACTCAGTGACAGGAATCACAACAATTTTTATAGTTTTCTATTCATAAAGTTCTCTGAAATAAGATTTGTATGATTTGCTTTATTTGAGTTATTCACACAAAGTACAGAATAATATGATAATATTTCTCAATAGAGCCTGAAACTTTCAGACGATGCTCTTCTTCTTCATTTCCTCGTCATCCTTTTGGAAAACCGATCCATCTGACTGCTTCCTCCAGCTCAGTTTGATGTCTCCCTGTACTCCCTGCTCCTTCAGCTTCTGTTTGATCTGAGACACATAAAAGTACTTTCTTCAATAACACTCACTCAGTCCATCACTCAGTCTTTCATAGTCAGCTTAATCCTATAGCTCATGCTTAGTTTTTAATGAAAAATGACCAACATTGTAATTTGACTTCAGCAGGTCAGTGTTATAAACTCCAGAGGAAAAGTAGTTTAATAAAGTTCGAGAGATTAGAGGTGAAAGATATAAAACACGACCTAAAGTTTCATCACACATTAAAAAATCCCTTATTTCTGTTTTTGTTGTGGCTTTCAGACTCTGGTTACTATTTTTAGATCGCTCTGTGAAAGTGTTGCACTGACCAATTTTCATAACTGGGACTACAACAAACTACAAACCAGAGACCAAACAGGATCATGGTCCTGACCCGAGGCATCACCTTTTGGCTTGAACACTGTGGACTGTTGATTTTCACAGTACTCGAAGGATTACTCACCACAGCTTCATCTGCCAGGATGAAGCAGACTGAGACTCATGGCTCTTACACAACGCTCTTCTAGTCTAACTGAAAACTCAAACCCTCACTCAGTCTGAGGCACTTAGTCTGCATTTAGTCAAATGCAGGAATCATCACATTGCTTTAAGCTTCTATTCAGAAAAGTATATTGTTACAGTATTGTGTTGAAGCAGATACAGTTAGTATTAGTATGTGTCTGTACACATCACCAGTACAGACCTGTGTTGGACTTAGTGAGATCTTGGACGGACTCTTTGTTGTTTATTAATAAGTATACCTTAAAATGTGTCATGACTTACCTGGTTCAGCATGGCTTCCATCACATCAGGGTGGGTCAGATCAGGACTGGAGTTGATCAGATTCACTCTCACCACTTGCTTGTAAACAGGCGCTTTGCAATAACCAAGAAGAAAAATAGTTACATAGTTATTGCTGCATAAGAAACAGGAACAACTGCTTACAATGAAACAAATCTGAGTGCAATTTCTGCAATGCAGGAAACGTCAAATAACCCAAGAGTCTGTGCACAACAATGGTAGATCTCCCCTTTACAGGGCACAAAGCAAACCATCAGATTATGATTATCTGCTCATTGATTGGGTTAACAGAACTTTTAATTGTGTCAGATTACTAATCGTTTCATACATCTTAAGCTAAAAACGTCTTTGTTTATATGAATGCGTTTTGTAAATGTTGGCTGACAGCAGCAGCATCAGAGGCCAGACTAAGACTTTCTGAAACATGGCTTACCGATGTAGCAAACAAATTCTTTCATGGAGTCACAGGTCCAGTCCTCCCATTTTGCATTTAGTAAAAAGTTTGCTGCCACACAAGACTCGTGTCCCATCAGATTGTTAGGTTCAATAATTGTCCAATATCTTAATGAGGAGTTACTTCCATTTGTCCACTTCCAGGAATCTCTGTAAAGGCCGATCCACACCCTTATCCCTGGAGGTACCAGGTCATCTATCTTCTGGTTCTCTGTCATGTTCCTCACACTGGCCAGGTCTGTGTAATGACGTCTGCAGTAGCTCTGGGCCTCCGTCCACGTCATGAGATTGTCAATGTAGACAAATGTCCTAGTCGACCCTGAAAACAGACCATACTCGAGTGCTGTGTACAACCATTAATGCATTTGTAAGTGTGAAGAGTTAGGCCGTTGTTGAAACGTCAATAAAAGCTCGGCAACAAAAATTAAGAACATGAGCTGCTTTGTTGAAAATGCTCACCTCTGTTATCAGAGCAGACGAATCTGAACACAAACTCACAAGAATAATCAAACCACAGTCCATCAAGCATCAGTGCGCAGAATTCTTTACTCATTCGGTTGTCTGGTTGCCAAGGTGACCAGTTTCTGAACTCAGCCTCACTGGTTTCTGACATTGACCACCTCCAGCCGTTGATGTCATCATACAGCCCGATCCAGGCTCGCTGAAAGCACCAACGGATTTGTTTCATTAGACATAAAATATATGAGTTAGGCTGTCAGATTGTCAGTAAGAAACTAGGTCTCAGGGCAGAACATATCATTTTGGTGTTTCATTACAAAATTGTGTAATTGAGTTTTTAAAAATTACAGAGATTTTATCAGATTCACTGAAATAATTATTTGCTTGTAAATTTTAAATTCTTTGATGTGTACAAGCAAAAAAGATTTAAGCAGACAGATCCTAACCCTGGATGGGATGCTACTGACCGAGTGGATGTCAGCTATGTCTCCCTGCTTCTCTCCACAGCTGCCTGGTTCCACTGGTCAAACTGGTCACCTTTGTCTGACCCACTCTCTCACACATTCACTTATTATTCTGATTTTATCTGACTACACTTCATCATATATTTATCTTTCAATCACATTTATCAGGCATTAACATTCATTTTTATGGAGTCAGAATTAAGTCTTCAGCAGTTCTGGGTGTAAGTGGTCACAACCTTTTTTTCCTTTTTACACCACACGTCCCAAATTCATTAGTTGATAAATAATAATTTTTTAGTAAACATCATGGAGTATGAGATGGTGGGGTTTTATTTTAGCAGATTTATTTTACACAATTCTTAAAACAGCAGTGAATGTAGTGTTAATGACTGCAGACGGAGAGGATGTTACATGTAAAACTGTACATAACCACACTGAAACAGACCGAAACAGAAAGCAGAGAAAATCTACTGAAATAAAAAAATAAATAATATAGTTCAGTATGTTTAAAGTTAAATAATTAGTTGGCAAGTTTCCAGAAGAAAAGAAATTGAGTTTACATAGGCGTTCTCCATGATGCTCATTTTGCTCAAGTCCACCATGTCGTTCAGCGTCTGCACATCCTGCATGTCGTCTATAGCAGCCAGGTCAGTGTATTTGTCCCTGCAGTAACTCAGCGCTTCAGTCCATGTCTTCAGCTCATAAACAAACTGGTAGTGATGTTTGGAGGTGACGGCACAGAGCCCTGTAAAAACAGCATATAAGCAAGTATTTGGATTAAATGTGGTCTTAACATTTTAGCTTCACTGTTACATTACATTTCTATATAATTATTGTTTGGTGTAATTATTAAAGAAAAGCAAAAAATACTGAAAAAATGCATTTTTGTGTTTTGTGAAAAACTGTGAAAGGTTTTATGACTACAAGTCAAGTGGCTTTATTATCATTTCAGCCGTGTGCAGTGGTGCAGTACACAGTGAAACGAGACAACGTTCCTCCAAGACAATCACAGTCAACACAGTGCAACACCAGACAGAACACAACGATACAGGACAGTGTAACAATGACAGTGGGTTATGCAAAAAGTAAGTACAGTAATAATGGAAGAAGAGTCAGACAACTTGCCTGTTGCGGCTATGATGAACAGAACTTTCTCCATCCCTGGATGCTTCGTGCTTTGTCCTTTAGTCTGTTGATATTCAGCAGCTGAAATGACTTTTTTATCTTTGTCTCCATGCAAAATGAATATGCAAGGTATTTCCAAGAGGACTATGAATACATGAAAGCTATGAATGTATGAGTGTGTGCAGAGGTCAATTCAAAACAAGTCAAATCATTTTCATTTACATTCATTATTTTGCATGAGGGGGGAAACAAATCCGCCTGTAAACTTTTCAACTAGAAACACTTTTATGACACTTCATCGAAATTATGATGTTCATAGTCACTCTTACATGTACTGACATTTTATTTGTCCACTACACTCCACTACACACACACACACACACACACACACACACACACACACACACACACACACTAAAAGCTAATAACACTAAAAACACATCTTGAGCTTCAAAAATGTCTTCAAACTCGTGGGGACGGTCCCCACAAATATAGTAGCATCTTCACATACCTGCACTTTGAAGCAGCTTCAGTCTTTCTACTTGTTGATGTTGATTCATGGATAATATCCAAATCCATGCAGAGCCATAAATCAAGCTGTAGGAAGCACTAGCTAGAGCCAGTGAGTGGAACCAAAGGCAAAACCAGAAATGGGCCACACCCAAAAACATTGGTTTGCTGTAAGGTGAAAAGGCTCTTTGTAGTCATAGTTACAATAGCAAAACATGGCAGTGGTGAGGTAACATAACAACGAACTGACATCCATCATGACTGATTCAACAATCAGGCAAAGTGTTTCCTGCTGTTCTTTGGATGTTGTCCTGGCTTCTGTTGTGATCTACTTGAAGTACTTCAGGATTATTTTTGGCAGGCCAGTCCTGGGAAGGGTCACCACTACTCCAAGTTTTCTCAATCTCTGGAAAATGTTTCACACTGTGGTTCACATTAGAAATGCAGTTTTTTCCAGACTGATAGATATCAGAGAGTTTGTTTCTCAAGTGTTTGCTTAGTGTCATAAACTGGCTGCACAGCAGGCACAAAAGGACCCACAAGCAGACTCACATGCAGCTCTGTTGCTGGCATGCAGGTGATGAAATAAAACTTAAACTAAACACACAAGGAAATACACAGCCAAGAATGAGGGAGAACGTGACGTTGGACTGAGGGAAACAGTACAACGACGAGGGAACAGAAAACCCATGGGAACACAGCTGAGACAAATTATTGTATTTTCCACACTATAAGGCGCACTTACAATCCAATCTTACAATCAATTTTCTCAAAAAATGTGCTTTATGTATGAATTCTGGTTGTGCTCACTGACCTTGAACCGATTTTATGTGGTACACGGCACGCAGAAATCTGTCAAAAAATCTTTCAGTACGACTTTGATAAGCTACAAAGCCGCACCGCTTGATGGATTGTCGGAGCATTATGGTCGTGTCCAAATTCATGGGCTGCATCCTCCTGAGGACCCGGCCTTCGCGGTCTACGTGGGCCGGGCCCTCAGAAGGTCGGGTAGGCTGGAAGTAAACGGCTGTGAAATTGGATGGTCTCGCCTTCTGATTAGCGTCACCGCTGTCTCGGTGGAGTTTAATAAACTCGTCCGTCTGCTCCTTGCTATCTAAAATATAACAGGACACTGGAGTAAATTCTTGACTGTCTCATACTTCTGTTTAATCAGTTTTCTGTTTGATTAATAAAGTTTTATTTTATCTAATCTAATCGAATAACTTTAATCTCAGCCAAACCGATTGACTCACGAACAAATAAAACACTGAAAAAAGCCAAACAATTACATTTTTAGGTTGTCTAAGTGACTTATATGTTACGTTTAACCCGAGTAGCAAAACTCCGCAGCAATCTGAACATGATGTGCCGGGAGTTGTGCCGTTCTCGGCGGCTTCAGTGACCCTCGAGCTCCCGGCTAGCTATCAGAGTAATTTTAAAACTTAGTAGCGGCCGCCATTGTTGGAAACTGGAGTTTGGCTGGGCCGCGCTATGAATTCTGGGATATGGTGGGCCACGAAGGACACACCCGACCCATCCTTCAAATTCAGGGAAAAGGAGGACGCATTTGTCGGCTGCATTCGGAGGAATCTTCGAATTTGGACGTCGCTGTGATGTAATCGGTCTACAAATGTGGCCTCAGGAGGATGCAGCCCATGAATTTGGACACGACCTACAACTACCGTAGTCAGGAGCCTCGCGGAGGAATCTCAGTCCAAACTACACTTCCAGTCCCAAAGTCAAACAAACACTGTGGCATCTCTGAGAGTTAAAAATAGTCTAAATTCTTTCATCTTTAATAAAATGATCAGCGTTGCTGCTTTACCAGGTGTAACTATGAAGTTTAACATCCAGGCATCCATGAAAACAGAATTTATTACATTTAACAGAGTTAGAAGTTAGCCGGAAGTTAGCTCACTGAGAGGTTTCTGAACATGAAAACATGAACTGGAACACAAGAAGGGAAACGACTCATACAAGCACACAAACACAGACACACACAGAGAGAAACAGAGGGCAAAGACATAAGGGGAAACCAAACAATCCAAGAAATAAACAGGGACTATAAGAAACTCAAAATAGAATAACTGAGACTATAAATGAACCTGAATATAACTGAGAACCGTGACACTTATATTGCAAGATTATCTTTTGTTTTTGGACATATTCTACTTTACTTTTACTTTGTCAAACAGACTCTGTTTGAGTTACATTTTTTTCAACTGGCCTTACTTACAGTAATCAGTAAGTGAAGTGCCAGTCAGCAGATGTTTCCTGGTGTATTTTAATAAGACTTTTAACTGTCAGCATGTGAAACTGATTCAAAATTGTGAAACAACGAAAGTGAGCTTATTTTGTCCAGTAAGGTCCCTCCCTAATGTAATGTTAACTGGAAGAGGTTGTGGAAGTTCAGTGAACTCCCAGGAAACTTCCTTTATTTTGTTCATGACTTGCAGTTTGTGTGTGTGTGTGTGTGTGTGTGTGTGTGTGTGTGTGTGCTTACCCCTGCACTCTTTGTTGGCGATTGTTGAAAGCCACAAAAGTTTACATCAACGCAGAAAAACAATAAAAATCTTTTAAATACGCTTCAAACTTGTCGCTTTTATTCCTCTTGAATAAATTACACACAGATCTTATGTATTTTCTCAAATGATGAGAATTGAAACGATTTTGTGTGTGTGTACCTAAAATGTGCAAATGCACACAGAACAGACAGAAAGAGGAAGTAAATGTTCAATTAAAGCAGCGTCAGCTCCTGATTGATCAGACACAGGGACAAGCGACTGACAGGTTGAAGTTGTTCTCCTGAAGTGTGACATATTTCCTCCGTGTGGATCACTTTGACAATGAAGCTCCTCCATGCTGTGATCTTCTTCTTCTTATCAGGTGAGATCTGATGACCTTTGTATTGCTGTAGCTGTGTGTGGTTCTTCAATTAATCTTTTTATAATATTGATGCTAGCTTCTACACAGGGCGCAGAGGTGCTTGGTTGTGGGAATTTTTTTGACATGGCTGATATACCGTGGGATGCAAAAGTTTGGGCAACCTTGTTAATAGTCATTATTTTCCTGTATAAATCGTTGGTTGTTACAATAAAAAATGTCAGTTAAATATGTGATATAGGAGACACACACAGTGATATTTGAGAGGTGAAATGAAGTTTATTGGATTTACAGAAAGTGTGCAATAATTGTTTAAACAAAATCAGGCAGGTGCATAAATTTGGGCACCACAAATGGAATCCATATTTCGTAGATCCACCTTCTGCAGAAATGACAGCCTCTAAACGCTTCCTGTAGGTTCCAGTGAGTCTGGATTGTGGTTGAAGGTATTTTGGACCATTCCTCTTTACAGAACATCTCTAGTTCATTCAGGTTTGATGGCGTCCGAGCATGGACAGCTCTCTTTAACTCACACCACAGATTTTCAATAATATGTCAGTCTGCCCCAGGGCAGCTGTGGTTACAACTGCAGCTGCCTCCACCAGTGTGTGAATGTGTGTGAATGGGTGGATGACTGGGTGTGTAAAGCGCTTTGGGGTCTCTAGGGGGGACTAGTAAAAGCGCTATACAAATACAGGACACGCTGTAACTAACCAGTTTTAGTTTCATCAGTCCACAGCAGCTTATTCCAGAATCAAGCTGGTTTGTCCAAATGTGCTTCAGCAAACCTCAAGCAGCTCTGTTTGTGCTGTGGGTGGAGAAAAGGCTTCCTCTGCATCACTCTCACATACAGCATCTCCTTGTGTAAAGTGCGCCAAATGGTTGAACGCTGCACAGCGACTCCATCTGCTGCAAGATGATGTTGTAGGTCTTTAGTGCTGGTCTGTGGGTCGACTCTGGCTGTTCTCACCATTCGTCGCTTCTGTCTATCTGAGATGTTTCTTGGTCTGCCACTTCGAGCCTTAACTTGAGCTGAGCCTGTGGTCTTCCATTGTCTCAATATGTTTCTAACTGTGGAAACAGACGGCTTAAATCTCTGAGACAGCTTTCTGTGTCCTTCCCCTAAACCATGATGGTCAACAATCTTTGTCTTCACGTCATTTAAACAATGTCTTTTTATCAAGAGGTTTCCTTTTATACACATAAACATCAACATATATATTATACACATAAACATCAACATATATATTATACATATAAACAGAAAGAAAAGAGAAGGGTTACAGAGGATCTGTACATTAAGGTTAAGTAGTACATTTAGGCTGTGATGAGTTCAGAAATGTATCTTCAGCTGTGAAAAGAAAAGAAAAAAGGGAAAGAAAGAGAAAAAAGAAAGAAAAATATAAACATATGTATAATATATCCCAAATAACATAATCCCTGCCAAATAATCCCATTCATTCCCACCCAGGTCACTGCCCTACACCTGCACACTGTATTTCCACAGCTGACTTAAGAGAGTTTGCTGAAAAATTCTTATAGATTTTGAAAGGCATCAAGGAAGGGTCCCCACATGTTTTGAAATTTCCCAGTGGAGTTGTGAAGTGAGTGTCTTATCTTTTCCCATTTTAGACAGGCCATGAGGTCATATAACCACTGTTTGTGAGTGGGAGGGGCAGCGTCCCGCCACCTCAGTAGGATTGCCCTCCTGGCCAACAGGGAGCAGAATGATAGTGCCTGTTTGTTAGAGGCCGGTAGAAGCACCTCATTCCCACTGATGCCAAACAGAGCAAGAAGGGGGGCAGGGGCAGCGTCACACTGAGAATCCTGGACAGGGTACGAAAAACCTCTGACCAGAACTGAATGGGCTCTATGCACCACTTTGAACTGGATTAAACAGTGGCGGCCACATAGTGATGTTGTGTTGAGTGTTGTGTCTTGAGCTTGAATGAAGAGGTATGTGTCACATTTAACATTTTATTGTAAAGCAAGGTAATCAGCCCTCTATTGGTTGGATTGAGTTGTAGGATAGTTTCTAATAGTGTAGGCTCTGGTGGAGGCTTGAGCCCGAAGTCTGGGAACAAATAAAGTGCCTGACTTGCAAGTATCTGAAAAAGTGTGATGGTGGAAAAATATAACCTTCCAACTTTATCAGGTTTGTCACCGTGCATATAAAATTTGGATTTGTCATGCAAGAGTAAACGTTCAGTCGAGTACGTTGGGAGTAGGTCAAGTCTTGTTTTAAATATTTCATGACTCTGTTTGAGAGCATGCTGTTCATCGGTCTCCTTAATTTGTTGCATTATCTTATTCCTATCATGGGTGGACTGTTTTTTAATTCTTGCTGAATAAGCAATAATCTGGCCTCTGATATATGTCTTAAAGCCATCCCATACGACAAGGCTGGAAGTTTCTGAGGAAGAGTTGGTGGCAAAGTAAAAGCGTATCTCATCCTGGATAAACTTTACAAAATCTTCATCCAACAGGAGGGTCGAATTGAAACGCCATTGTGCAGCTTTAACAGGAGGATGTGGAAGAGACAGAGACAGAGTAAGAGAGGCGTGATCTGAAATAACTATGCTATGGTAGGCACAGGAGTGGACCTGCTGCAGACAATTAGTGTCAATGATAAAGTAATCAATTCTTGAATATGTATGGTGCACATGTGAAAAATAGGAGTAATCTCTTTTATGAGGATTTAGGGTACGCCAAGCATCACACACTCCATATTCTGATAGAAAGGCATGAATGACCGATGCAGATGTGCTTCGAACATTACTCTTAGTGGATGAGTGATCCAGGGCTGGGTCTAACCAGCAGTTAAAATCACCCCCCAGAAAAAGAGAGTAGATGTTTAAGTTGGGCAAAGAGGAGAATAGTTGTTTAAAGAAATTCTCGTCATCTGTATTAGGAAAACACACATTTACTAGGGCAACAAGACTGTTATACAGTTCCCCACTGACTATGACATATCTGCCATATTTGTCTGCTACGACATTGATGGCCTCAAAGGGAATGTTTTGCCTGACCAATATAGAGACCCCCCGTGCCCTAGCTTGCCCTCCCCACAACAAAAAATGGCTGCCAAAAAAAAAGAACAAGAACAAGCAGCGAGCTCCTCAATCTTAACATACTTAGAGTGTTACTACTCCTGTCTATGATAGCAATAACCTAGGTGTTGAAGCAATCAAACCACTGCTCCGGTGGCCATAGCACAGTAAGCTGAAACCCCTTATAATACTGTTAAATTTTGAAACTGTACTGTAAGTCCAAATGTAATTGCTGGAGTGTTTCAAAGCAGAGTCCAAGTATGTAAACAAACAACCAAACACAAAAAAGATGATGTAGTTCAATAAGTACTATTGGTATAACTGAATTATTGAATGAGAACAGACTGAAGGCTACGAATAGATAACAAAACTCCCCGTCTCCGTGCAGCAGGTATTACGTCATTAGCCAACGGGTAGAGGTCAATGAGGTTGCCTCCTTATTTATCAAAGAAAAATACAATTATTGTCATTTGAGAGTTGTTTTGAGACGCCCGTGTTGCTACACTTCAGAGAAAATTAAAACAGGAGAGAAACTTACAATTGACCCCCTTAAATACTCTTTCTCATTATTGGATTCACCTGTGTATGTAGGTCAGGGGTCACTGAGCTTACCAAGCCAATTTGAGTTCCAATAATTCGTTTTAAAGGTTTTTGAATCAATAAAATGACAACAGTGCCCAAATTTATGCACCTGCCTGATTTTGTTTAATCAATTATTGCACACTGTCTGTAAATCCAATAAACTTCATTTCACTTCTCAAATATCACCGTGTGTCTCCTGACATTTATTTTATTGTAACAACCAACGATTTATACAGGAAAATAATGACTATTAACAAGGTGGCCCAAACTTTTGCATCCCACTGTAGGTGCTTCAGACCTGCACTAGTTAGCATGCTGTTCATTTAGTTTCCCCTGTCAAACCCACGGTCACAGACAGAGGGAGCCAGAGCTGTCTGTTAGGGCTAATTCACCGTTTAGCTGTCACAAGAAACACACAGTTCATGACCATGGCGCAGACAAACAGATCACATGTTGTACCTGTTTAACATCTTGTATTGACACTGAGCTGAATCACCTGTTTTCACTGTTTATCTGTCCAACAGGTACAACTGGGTTTGTCAAAGCCAGCATTTGGGTTGGACCTGAAGGAGGGAATTTATCACTTCATAGTTACCTCACTGTGTCTGGAAACACAAAGTTCTTCTGTAAGGAAAAATGTGAGCGAGCAGAGAACATTCTCATTAAAACAGATGGAACCACAGCTCAGAGCGGCAGATTGAAGGTTGAATACAAAAATGCATCTTCAGGAAGAGGAAAGCTGTCGTTCACCATCACACACACGATCAAGTCTGATTCAGGAATGTACCGGTTTGGTTTGGGAAAATCTTCAGTTCCAGATTCATACTTAGACATTGAGGTCAGAGTTTCCAACGGTGAGTTTCTACTAAATGTCATCGAATTCATAACTGTGGAACCATCCTCTGTGGAACGCCAGGACTGCCACAATGAATTAATAAATACATCATTAACCTCTGAAGCCCCAAGCCTACCTGATCTCCTGCCTTTTGCCCCCGTCTCAGGGGGGGTTGGGGCTTAAGAGGTTAAATAATAAATTAAATGTGTGAATAATTAATTAATTCAATGTGTCGTAAATGTTTTTTTAATTAATTATTTCCAATTTAAATTAATTATTGCTACATTTCATTAATTATTTAATGGTGTATTTAATTAATTCATTATGGCTCTCCTCCATAATCCACCTGCTCTCATACCTGCATAAACTCTCAGGCTAAATACAGACCTATTTTAACTCAGACATTTTAATGAGTTATTACCTAATTCATAGATTACACTGACTTGAATTCACTGAATACGTTGTATTAAAACGAGTTCAACTGATTTTAATTACACTCAAAGCAGACTAGATTATAACACACTTTGGGTAATAACACACTGAAGCTCTGTGTTAGACTAGCACAGGAAATGTTGTCACTAGAGTGTAACAGCTGACAGGAAGTACAGATAGCACTTAATGAGTTTTCATCTATTTTACAGCATTTAATAAAAGCTCTGGATTCTTCCGTGCGCAGACTGAGGGAGAAGAAATCTCATTTCCATGTTCCAATGCTGTCCATGGACAGAGGAAGTTCCTTTGCAAGAATCCGTGTAAAAAAGAAGGAAATATTTTCATTGACACAACTAACGACAAAGCTGAGAATGGCAGGTACAGCATCAAATACACAAAAGGATCTGCGTTTGGACTGTATGCAGCCATCAGACAGCTGACCAAGTCTGACACGGGACAGTACTGGTGTGGTTACGGCGACCCTTTGTCTCCTGACTCATACCACACTGACGATATTTTTGTCGTAGAGGGTAAGTTTCTTTACCAAATCATGAAAAGTTTCTTTGTGTCTTTATAATTGAATGTGTTTCAGAATCTGTAATTAACCATTTTCACCAAAATCATTATGTTTCTAACACACACACACACACACACACACACACACACACACACACACACACACACACCATCAATCCTTTAAGAAGTTTAGTTGGATGTCTACAAAGGGATCAGCTGAGCCAATGTGGGCTATGACTGAGATCAGCTGATCTTTATGATATTCATCAGAACATTTTGTGTTAAATCTTACCAATAGGATTATTTAACAATTATATTTTCTTATTGTCATATTGGGTATTGATTTTGTATCCGATTGACTGTTTTGTTTATTGTTCACAGCTTCAAAACCTTCTGCCTCCACACCTTCATCAGGTCAAACTGAATCTGCGAGCAGCAGCTGGGGTCGAGGTGGGTTGCAAAGCAGCTGCAGCTTCACAGCATCTGTCGGGAGGTTAAATGAAAATTACATCCTATTGATCTTTATGGCCGTTCGGAGCGGGCACGCTCCGTTTTGCGTAACTATTTTTAAAGCCTGGTAGAACTGCAACCACACAAGCTAGCGTAATATTTTTTTTTGCATATGAAAGAGGAGGAAGTGTACTTACATCTTATACATTCAGCTTGTGCTAGTTCACGGTTTCCTTCTACATAAAGCTTTGCAAAAATTGCATGAAAAGCATTTGAAGCAACAAAAACATAATATTCCAGAAACACGCTTTGCCGATCTGACCGGCAGCACGATCTAGCTGATGCCCAAAACCGGAAGTGATGTCATTTTCACGGAAAATGTTTTTTCCTATAGGGCATTTACAGAGATATGCTGGTGTTTTTAAAATTCATGTTTGAGTTTATGCCTTTCTCTGTAGTTTCTGGGATGCTTAGAATTCAGATTACACTGTAGGAAATATTTTGATGCACATGCTGTTTATTTTGCAAATTTGCATCATAACTTGGCTCTGTGGTAAATCTTAAAGGGTTAAAAGACATTTTCCAGTTGGTGAAGGTATGTGTGCTGGCACTGAGGTCAGCTGGCCTGTCAGGCTGTGACCAACTTTGACTATAGGTAAACTAATGAGATACTTAATTGATTATAGTATTGATTCTGTATTTAGTTTCTATTCAGTACTGTTAGCACAATTAACTTGCTGAATCGTATCAGGATTTTCTTTAATGATTAACTACTTTGCGTTGATTGTTTGCAGCTTCAAACCCTCCTGACTCGACACAACAGACAACAACACAGAGTCACACTTTCACTGCAGGACTCTCCAAACCGTCATCAGACTGTCCAGGCTTCTTCCTGCCTCTGGTTGTGTGTCTGTCCTTGGTTGGAGCTTTACTGTTGTGTGTTGGTCTGCTGCTCTACTACATTAGTAAATTGAAGAGGAAAGCTGTATTAAACATCAGAAACAATGACTACACGGTCATGAAGGTGCGTTTCCTTAAATCATTTTGCTTTTTTAAAAGATTTATTATGATAATCACAGAAACCAAAGAAAATAAAAATCTGTTTACTGCTTAAATTTTCTGATTGACACGTTTCACTACGTTTTCACCAACAGTCTGAACAACATCAGCTTCAAAGTCTGATCAGTGTCTGAGAGAATAAACATGATCTGTGTGGAAGCACAAGGACACACGGTCATTTGGATCAAACTGATTCAAGAATATTAAATATGTTCTCTGCTGAAACTTGTTCTTTTATTTTCAGTTGTCTTCCTCTGCACATGAAGACTCCAAAAGGACCAGGAACAGAACTACCCTGCATTTATAAAGATGAACATGTAAAAGTAATGCTAATGTTGTGTAGCTTATGAACTTTAGTCAAAATTAAATTTTCGTGAAAACAAAACAAAAAATCTAATTGAAGTGTGTGCAGCATCTTTGTTTGTCAGTCAGAGCCGCCACACTAGCAAAACATCAACGTGATGTTGGCAAAAATGCCATAAAATCTTAAGGATTCAGTACATTACATGTCAGGTGTGTTTCCAGAATCACTAAAAACTGCTGTAATTAAACCTGTACTGAAAAAGGACGATCTCGACAAGACACAAATGAACAACTACAGGCCGATCTCAAATCTCCCATTTTTAAGTAAGATCATTGAAAGAGCAGTTTCTCAACAGCTTAATTACTTCTTAAACAGAATAACTGCTATGATGCCTTCCAGTCAGGTTTTAGACAGAACCACAGCACTGAAACCGCTCTGACCAAAGTGTTTAATGACATATGTCTGAACACAGACAGTGGAAACATGTCAGTCTTAGTTTTACTGGATCTCAGTGCAGCATTTGATACAGTTGACAGCAACATATTACTCAAACGACTGGAGAACTGGGCAGGTCTTTCAGGAACTGTACTAAACTGGTTCAAAAAATACTTAGAAAACAGGAAATACTTTGTATCAACAGGTAACTTCACATCTGAGCAGACAAGCATCACATGTGGAGTTCCCCAAGGTTCCATCTTGGGACCCCTTCTGTTTAACATTTACATGCTCCCACTGGCACAGATTATAAAGAACAACAAAATAAACTATCACAGCTATGCAGATGACACACAAATATATATCACAATGTCACCAGGAGACCGAGGCCCTGTACAGGCTCTTGGTAAATGCATTGAGGAAATTAATGACTGGTTGTGCCACAATTTTATCCAGCTAAACAAAAACAAACTGAAGTAATAGTGTTTGGTGCCAAAGAAAAACGATTACAGGTCACCAGAGAACTTCAATCTATACACCTAAAAACCACAAACCAGGCGAGAAATGTGGGTGTAGTGATGGACGCAGACCTAAACTTAGAAAAACACATTAAGACAGTAACAAAGTCAGCTTACTATCACCTCAAGAATATTTCAAGGATCAAAGATCTGATGTCTCAACAGGACCTGGAAAAACTAGTCCATGCATTCATCTTTAGTAGGCTTGATTACTGTAACAGCATCTTTACAGGTCTACCTAAAAACTCAGTCAGACAACTACAGCTCATTCAGAGCTCTGCTGCTCGAGTCCTCAAAGACCAAACAAGTGGACCACATCAGTCCAGCTCTGAGGTCTTTACACTGGCTGCCTGTCCGTCAGAGGATAGACTTTAAAGTTCTGATGCTGGTCTATAAAGCTCTGAATGGTTTAGGACCAAAATACATCAGTGACCTCCTGACCCAGTATGAACCTTCCAGATCCCTCAGGTCATCTGGATCTGGTCTTTTATCAGTTCCCAGAGTCAGAACCAGACACGGAGAAGCTGCATTCAGCTTTTATGCTCCTTATATCTGGAACAAACTCCCAGAAAGCCTCAGATCAGCTGAAACACTCAGTTTATTTAAATCCAGGTTGAAGACTCACCTGTTCTCAGCTGCATTTGAATAAAACACCAAATCCACACTTTTAAGCTTAAATTTCAAAACTTACATTTTAACTACTTATTTTATCTACTGTTCTGATTTTATCTACTTTTTAATCAATTTTACATCATGCTTTTTATTGTTTTTGTTTTTTAATGTCTTTGTAAAGCACTTTGAATCACCTTGTTGTTGAATTGTGCTATACAAATAAACTTGCCTTGCCTTACATTACAAACCAGTGGCTGTTTACATTGTTGGTATGTTCATCTTTTTCAAAGATCTGTGAGCACATCAACATATCATGGTTGAACTGCCTGTTGTGTATTTGTGATATTGACAAAAAAAGAAAATAGTCGGATTTCGAGCATTTAGTTCATAATTCACTCCTCATTCACTCCCATGAGTGCAGAGCTAAAAGCTAAAAGGTGACCTTGAGGGTCATTAGTAGAACAAAAGGTGCCTATAAATAAAATGTATTATTATTATTATTATTATGTATTGATTTCAGTATATTTTAATCATTATAGCTTCATCTCAATTTGATTTGTTGTTACACAATACATTTCATTATTCTAATAATATTCTAATAATAGAATAAGAACAGCATCCTTGTAGCTGCTGCGTGCTGCGTATGCTAAGGTTTTATATGGTTTGCTGTTAGCTCTGTGTGGCTAACCAGCTGATTAACTTCAGTTATGTCTGATGCAGATCCATCAAGTGATTCCAAATGAACATTTAATGCAATGGATTCACTTAAAACACTCAAATAAAATAGAAGAATCCAAAGCTACGGTTGTCTCTGTTTAGGGTTGAGTAAAATCTGAAATCTATAACATTTAATTATTTTTCTTAGTGTACAAAAACAGACTGATCAGGTAATGTTTTTTGTTGTTTTTAATAAGATGTACATAATATTGGCAGTTTCATGATACTGAGGGGAGCGACTGTTTCTGTCCAGGGTGGGAGGGGCCAGAAGACATTTTTCGTGTCAGTCTCGGGGTCCTGGAGGTGTCGAGGTGTTGGAGAGAAGGAAGACTGCAGACACCTTCTCAGACAAATGGATGACACACTGCAGCAGAAAGACTTCACAGTGTCCACGGGGCACTCGTGTAGGATGATGGGGGCTGGTGGGGCTGGTTCCTCCTGCAGACGTTCCAGCAGCTGCAGTTCCTCTAACAGCCACTTGAAGCTGACTCCAAAGTGAGTCAATATTTACAGTTTTCAGGGTTTGTGTTCAAACTTTAAACCTGAGGCACTGAAACAAACCCAGGTGTGAATCCAGAGAGTCTCATGTGTGATGTGTGAGTGTAGAGTAGGTCTGGTCCTGGTCCCTGCCGGCTGGATCGAGGCTC
This sequence comes from Neolamprologus multifasciatus, assembly GCF_963576455.1. NCBI lineage: Eukaryota > Metazoa > Chordata > Actinopteri > Cichliformes > Cichlidae > Neolamprologus > Neolamprologus multifasciatus. Next base: position 1,391,758 of record NC_140458.1, on the reverse strand, counting down.
TGGTAGGTCGAGTCTTCACGTGTAGAACCTGGAGTACAGTTCTCGTAGTGGACGTCCTGAAACAGAGACAAACTGTCTTCTTCACATAAAAAGAAGAGACTCTGACTTGGTTAAATCATTTGTGCTAGAAAGAAAGTCACCTCCATGTTTGTGCCCTCTGAGTTTGCTCTGGTCCTCAAACCTGTGGAACAAACAAAGGATGTTCCTCTGTTAGAGGGAACAATCATTCAAAGTGCACATGAGGCTGAAGATCACTGCTGCCCCTCCTGTTCTTCTGCTTAGTTGGACTTTATTAGGCTTCACTTTAGACTTTGCCTTCAGAATCAAAGACTCACATTTGCTCGAGTCTCCTCCTGTGTACTGAAGAAGTGATCCACAATAATTATTCTATTTTACAGTTTTCATGGGTCGTGTAGTCAGAATATTTTTCCTGTTTTTACTTCACACGTCTGGAGCAGAGAACATCTGGATCTGATCCTGCTGACAGTGTCCAGACTTCATGTGTGACACAGTTTAGGATTCAGTTACTTCCAGTGTTTAACATCATCTCTACAAGTCACTCCACTCTCCTCTTAGAGCCCAAAGTGGACGAGCAGGATGAAATATTTGGATGTTTGACTGCAGCTGTTTGAACAGACTTCAAGTGAAGTGAAAAAAGAGTTTTTGGTTAGAAACGAGACGTTCTGTGTGTTTCTGTGTCTCTGTTATCTTACCTCTGCTGCTCTTCCTCTTGATGCAGATTATTAGAACAGTCAGTGATGAGAGGATGATGATGATGAGCGGAGAGATGATTACATACAGCAGCACACCTGTGACAGCAGAACGAGCTTGTTTTACACGGATTTATTGATTGATGAGTTGCACATGTAGTGAAATAACCGACGTGAAACGAATAAACAAACAGATAAAAGTTCTACATGAACAAGAGGAGCTCACAGAGAATTTAGAAAAAGAAAACGTGTTTGGCGTGAATCATAATTCTGATTAGAAAAGCTGACAAACAGGACAGGCTGATTAAAAACATACTGTCTTCTCTCATAGATGGATGTACCTGTAGATGCTGCTCTTCCAGGCTGCTCAGTGCTTCCAGTCAAAGTTAATGAAGGTGTGGAGCTTCCTGTAGTTGTGGCTGATGGTCCAGCTGCTGAACAAGAGCAGAGAGGAAAGTTTGACTTATAAATGTTTGGAGCTGTGAACAAGAAAAACACAAAGATTCAAAAATCAGATGAGAAATCAAACGAGCCTTAAATGGATCCACTGATTGAGAAAAAACAGTTTGGCAAATTTAGTTTTAGATGAAAAAAATGCACTAAAATAGTTTAACAATGAAATAAAATATGAATGTATGTTGAAATATCAGGTTCTTGGAAACAATAAAGACATTTCGGGACATTAATGGTCACCTGTTCATTTCCAGCTCCACACTCTTATTCCTGCTCTCCATCACAGTAACTTTACAAAATTCACACTTCAAAATCATTTTGTTTCTAAATAATTCTGTTTCTATGTTGAGATAAACTGAGTGCTGAGAGCAGCCTGAGCTGTTGGCTCACAGGGATTACTGTACAGACACTGAGCTCATTATTAGAAACTCTGCTCGTGTTTAACATGAACATCCACCACAGGAACAGCAGATATATGACAGGAAATAAGGAACAGCTGAACAGCTCCACTCTGACAACATTTGATTAACGTCAGTAAAAACTCACCGTCTGTGACAGTGACCTCAAAGGCTCTGAATAAACTGCTGGAAGATCCCCCCAGATAACATCTGTACTGTCCTGAGTCAGACTTGGTCAGCTGTGTGATGCTCACATACACAACTCCTGGATCATATCCAATGTTGTATCTGCCTCTCTGAGCTTTGACATTTTCTGTAAGAAGAAGAACAACAAGAATGTCGCGTCCTCCACACTCTCCTCTGCAGAACAACACTCTGTCTCCAAGTTGTTTAAAGGAACATCCGACTGTGAGAGAGCTTCCAGTTTCTTTATTGAAGTGTTTCAGCTGATCATCGTTTCCATCCAGCAGTGCTGTTAAAGAGACAAACGATCAGTAGTTACTATCAGTGCTGAAGATGATGCAGTCTGATCACAATAACTCCAGTTTGATCCACGGTTACACTGGGAGCTGCCCAGTTCAACCAGTCTGACAGAGGAACTGTTGAACTAACTGAGATTTAAACGGCTTCATCATCAGACTGATTGGATTCATGAAAAATCTGCTTTTATGACAAGTATAGACTCTAAAATGTGAACAGTTCATGGTTTTAAGTACATTTAAAGTCTGGATGGACTTTTGTGTTCTGAATGTGATTTTCACACATTCATTGAGGAATAAAACATTTTGCTGTGAGGGGAACTCTTGGAAAGATCAAACTGATGACACAGAAGCAAAAAGTCATCAAAGAAAATCAAAGTTACATCAGAAAATCTTCTTTCATTCATCAGCGTCTGTTTCTGACATTTCATTCACATCATTATCAGCTGACACACTCACTAATATTCACACACACTCGTGTCCCAGCTGCAGTTCATCGGTTACTTCGAGGAGTCCAAATGTAACCAACAGTTTACAGGAGAACAAACTTCAGCTTCTTTAAACCGTCAGCAGCTGTCAGTGAAAACTTTGCTTCAGAAACAGAAACGAAACATTTCCACAGCTGAAACAGAAACTCACCTTCAGCCACAACGATTCTAAACTGTCTGAATGAAGCTGATGATGAAGATTCACCCAAACCACAGCTGTACTGTCCAGAGTCAGACTCAGTCAGCTTTGAGATGCTCACATATAAATCATTGTTTTCATATTCAATGCTGTATCTGCCTGTTTGAGCTCTGACATCAGTTGTATTAATGAGAATGTTTTCTCCTTCACATTCTTCTCTGCAGAACATCTTCCATGTTCCTGGAGAATTAAAGGCAAATCCATCTTTAAAATCTCCTCCAATGACTCCATAGAGAAGATACTGAGCATCGGTGACTTCAGGGTTTCCATCCTGCAGAGCTGTTGGAAACATGAACCATCAATAGTTACTGTTTGTACTTCCTGTAAGAAGCTGCAGTCTGATCACAGCATCCACACACAGACACACTGAGACTAAAGTCTGAATAACAACAATGATTCATGTCAAATACATTTTATTGTCTAAAGTGGTGGAAAATCTTCTTCCAGTCGACATGACTCAAAATATATCTGAACATGTTTCCTATGCATGAATAAAATGACAATAAAAGATGAAGATAAACAAAATATGACATGTAAATGACTCATAACTCCTCTGTGTGGTACTTGTAGTAATTATATGTTGAGAGATTGAAGCAACAGCTCAACATGCAAGTTCTTCATGTGTTTCATCCACAGGAAGTGATGTCATCATTTAGTTTAAATGTACTGCTGGTGTCAAAGTTCAGGAAGCAACAACAAAAACAGTGATGAAGTTTTTATTTGTGACTTTGTTTTACTGAGGCTCATCGTGGCTCAAGAGTTGGGAGTTCACCTTGTAATCTGAAGGTTGCCGGTTCGAGCCCCGGCTTGGACAGTCTCGGTCGTTGTGTCCTTGGGCAAGACACTTCTTCTTTTTTTTTTTTTTTTTTGAGGAAGTAACAAATACTTGCAATGAACGACATGTTATTGAGTAATTTATGGCTCTATTTTAAAGCTCTAAAGCCAAACTCAGCAGCTGATGTGAGTCAGTTACTTTATGTAAATGATTTCAGTTCATTCCAGCATTTAAACTCTGTGCAGTCGTATTTCTGTTCAGCTCGAACACGACAAACAGGAAGAATTAGGAAATAACTTTCCACAGAACTCTGGGTTTGAAGATGCTGACAGATTTCACTCACGTCACTCACACGTTTATATTTGTCTGCAGGAAGTGATGTCATTTTGTCAAATCTATGTGCACTGTGGGAGTGAACTGTGAATAGTCACAGTGAAGAAACACGAACATGTAACAGTAAAAGCAACAAAATGTGTTTTTGTCTTTCAAAGAAAAATTCATTGACTTGATCAACAAGTTTGTATTTTCAAATAATAACTGAAAGTATCAGGTGGAGTTTTTACTTTTATGTTACAGGTTATTTTGAGGAAGTAACAAACACTTGTAAGAAACCATCTTTGAAAGGACGAATCCTAAAGCCAAAGTGAGCAGCAACATGTCCATGAATGTCTCACTGTGATGGTTTCTTCTGTCCATACTGGCCACAAACACATCCATGAAATCATGAATAAAAGCAGTTTGAATGGAAGAAGCGTCCATGAAAGTGACTCATAGCTGACTCTGATCATCATGTTTAACAACAGAAACATGTTGAAGAACGAGAGTGACAGAAAGAAAAAGTGAATGTACTCACAAAGGAAGAAGAAGCAGATCAGAGTGTGATGGACTTTCATGATGAGGCTCTGATGGTTTACTGCTGCCTCTCTTCTTCTTCACTGGAAACCAGGAACTTGTGACGCCTCACTTCTCTAACTGAAGGAGTCCCTCCTCCAAACACCACAGCACCTCTACACTCCTCCCCTCTGCATCCGTCTGTGAGTCTGCTGCAGGGCCTCAGGCTTCCTCCTTATATTTATAGTATTATGTGCAAAGTGCTGCAGGAAATACAACGATGACACTTGACTCTGTTAAATTCATCACAGTGACCAAAACCTCCAACAAGGATCATCATGAAATCATGAAATCATTTCTCTTACTGTATCTGAAGATAATGAACGTTAGTTTGGGATCATTTAGAAAAACAGTTTGGGTCAAATGTTAGAAAAGAGTCAGACTTTCTTTCTTCTCACAGTTTGTTTAACATGAGTTTCAAATCTTTGAACATTTAAATACATCTATTAACAGAATATGAAAGAACAACAGTTCTGATATTATATCAAACATTTCAATCACCTTGTGGTTCAAAGTGATATTACATGACAGCACAGCCTCATGTAATACCACTTTGAACCACAAGGTGATACATGAGTCAGTAGCTTTGTCTCCATTCAGGCGGCTGCATCCTTCGGAGGACCCGGCCTTCTCGGTCTACGTGGGCCGGGTCCTCCGAAAGCTGAGAAGGGCTGAAGTGCGAGCTGGGAAAGCCTTCTTGTTTGGCTCTCAGCGAAGGCGGTCACACTTTTCTCCTCTCCTCCTTCCCCTTATCTTCCCTGCTTAGCCTCTGTGTCCTTGTCTTGTCTCGTGTGCATTACTTTCCCTGGAACAGTCTCTCACTGTCGTTCTCTAAAACCTAAAAGAGAATTATGGATTTGATCAACTGGTCTTTGAATGCTATTGACACCCTGTCCTCAACGAGAAGTCTGGGCTCGGGAGAGCCCGAGTGCCCTGGAGGGACTTTCCCTGCCGGATACACGATGGACGGGTGGCAGAGCTGCAGGGTCATGTGCCTGGCGGGACTGTCGATCGAGGACGCTGAAGATATCTACCTATTCGGAACCATGATAACAGGGTTCTTGCTGATCGGAGCTGGCATGGCCCTGGCTTATCGGAGAATTAAGAGAGCGGAACCGGCTGTTCAAACCCCCCCAAAGCTGCCCGCTGGAATCGAAGCGATGGGACGAGGCGCGACCTCTCATAACGAACGCAGCATGGTTAACACCTTGGAGACGCTTACAGCTGCTGTGAAGGCTCAAAACAACACCATTGAGCGTATGGTGGGATACATCAGAGAGAGGCCTGCTCAAGATGAGACCCTTGAGCGAAAGTTGGATCACATCGCGGAACGGATCACTGCAGTTGTGAGGTCTCAGAATCAAAAGAATGACAACACCACAGAACAGAAGTTTGATACCATCATGGGGAGGCTCGCGGCTCTCCAAAGGGAGATTGAGAGACCAGTGTCGGAGTGTTAAGAGCAGCTTGAAATTCTCCTGAGCTGCTCGCATAAAAGAAAATCAACAAAATCGACATCATAATGCGGACACCACCAGGGCGCCAGCTGCAGGCCCAAGGCTGAAGCCGGACAAACACTCCCTGATAACGACTGTGTGATGACTATTCTTCCCATCCATGCAAGGCCACCTGGATTGGCTGGAGGACTGTTTACTTAGCCTGATAGGGCGAAGGACACTGTCTCAGCTGAACTATGGACACGCACACACATACACTTACACTGATAAGCACTCACTCATCCCCCCTCCCTTTCCAATGCCTTCGATGCTTGTTGCCTCCTGGGAACACGAGGCGGGTCTGGGCCCACGCTGGCGAGTCGGCACAGTGGCAGGATGGCTGCTGTGTTGCCTGGGTTTACTCCTCATCCCCTACCCAACCCTGTGGCTTATCATGTCTTTCACAATGTTGTGCTGTGCTTTTTTTGTGCAGAGGAGTTTTTTTATTTCCTGTTCTCGTGCTGTCCTACCATGGAAGCACAGCATGAGTAGAGGTCTCTTTTTTTCCTCCTGTACCTTCCCATTGTGTGCGCATTTCAGTGTTTTTTTTTCGTAACACTGCCGATCTCCGACTTGTAACCCCCATGTAATGTCTGTGTTATGTGTGTAAGGTCGGGGGGGGGGGGGGGTGTCTCATTTTACTGCGGGGCAACCTGCATGTGACAAATAAAGTTCTGATTCTGATTCTGATTCTGATTCTGAAATGGGGAGACATGCCAGGAGTTCGCTGTTCTCGCCAGCTCTAGTGACCTTTGACCTCCAGGTCAGCTATCGAGCTGGTGGGTAACAGACGTCTCCGAAAACGTTGGAGCACTTTGGCAAATATGCGATGTCTTGATAAAGCGAGCAGATTTTTGAAGTTTACACAGCTACATTCTCGCCTTTAACTTTGTTAATAGAAAAAATGTTTTGACGGAATAACGTCCATGATCATCTGTTTGTCAGCTACAACTTTGACTAGATTACTGTGGTGGGGCGTGGTCTGCGGTGGCGTACAGGGAGGGCGGACGCACCTGCACGGCATCCGCACTCACGCCCGCCAGGTTAAAACACGGGGACTCAGGTGTGTGTGGGGATATGGTGTGTGGTGTGATGCAGATGACAAATAAAAATGGCTGAGAACACTCCCGCCCCCGCTGCTGGGCGGCCGCCATTTCGGCCACCCTCTGGGCCAGCTCCTCCACTCCCTGGCTCCGATAAGAACCCGCTGTGCCTTATTCTTGCCACAGTGGTGCCGAAACCCAGGAGGCGGCACGGCGGACAAGGTGCGTGAGGGTCTGCGCCAGCTGGAGGAGGAGCCGCGCGAGGGGCTGGTCAAGCCGGGAGTGGTAACGTTGGCAGCGGTGACGGAGGAGCAGCACGAGGGGCTGCTGGAGCCGCTCCCGCCCGCGGTGGACGAGCCGCTCCCGCCCCCGCCAGCGGTGGACGAGCCGCCCCCGCCTCCGGTGGATGAGCCGCTCCCGCCCCCGCCAGCGGTGGAGAAACCGGGAGGGGAGATGGCGGTCCCCGTGCCAGGGGAGCCTGTGCGACCTGGGCCCGAGGTCGAGGATCGAGCGACCCCGGAGCCTCAGATGCGCCCGGCAGTGAGCCCCTTTCGGGGCCGGCGGGGTCGTGCCGGCTTGCTAGGTAGCCGGCCTCCAGACCAGTTTCGCCGCTGCTGCTGGAGGCGTGGCCGACCCCCGGACAAGCCTCGCTGCCATTTGAGGTGTGGGCGGCCTCCGCGAGGGACTTTGCTCTGTTCCCAGGTTGGGAACCGGTGGGGTGGGGGAGTAGGTTCGGCCGGATGACTCCCCGGCCTCAATCGGGCGATGGGGGTGTGTGGTGGGGCGTGGTCTGCGGTGGCGTGCAGGGAGGACGGACGCACCTGCACGGCATCCGCAATCCCGACCGCCAGGTTGAAACACGGGGACTCAGGTGTGTTTTGGGATATGGTGTGTGGTGTGATGCAGATGTCAAATAAAAATGGCTGAGAACACTGATCCCTGGACCCGCCGTGCCTTATTCTTGCCACAATTACATTTTAAATCAGCAGTAATCTGATATTTGTGACATACCAGAGACTGAGAGAGAGCAACTTATGTTTTTGGAAACATGCCGCATTTTGAAGTGTTGCTGAAATCCAGTGTAAGACTGAGGGTTTATCTGTTTATCTGTTTATCCTCGTCTGTGTTCGCATTATGTTCCACGGTTGATGTACCTGATGTTTGTTCCAGAACCACACCCACTGTTATACGCTCTGAATGAGGCAATAAAGGGAATCATCTTCCTATTGCTGCCTGGCTTCATTCTGTTAAAGACTTTCCCCCTGAAAGGAGACCTCACTGTGATGGTTACTTTGATGGATTTTCTAATCTTATTGTTTATTCTTGTCTCATTCCCCCTCATGCATTGGTTTGTATTAATCCATCCGCTATAATAAACATTTTCACTTTCAGTTAATATTAATATGTTTCCACGCTGTTTTGTCTGCATTTGGGTCCTCTATTCTCCACTCCACACAGTCTGCATCTGCTGACTGTGACACATGTCATAAGTGCTTGTTTTATGTCTGTGAAGGTTCTCAGTCATCCAGGTCATCGTAGTCTAAGGAGCTTGCAAAGAAAAGCGTCTGGACTTCTTTAAGTTGCTTGAAGACGTTTCACCTTCATCCGAGAAGCTTCTTCAGTTCTAAGGTCAAATGGTGGAGAGTCCCAGATTTAAACCTAGTGGGAGTTTCCCCCCACAGAGGGACAAAAGGACCCTCTTTGCATTGGCTTCCGGTATGATGGCACCTGTTTTTGGCTTTGCCGCTGCCGGGTGCAGTTTGTCACGCTCTTTCGTCGTGCTGTTTGTCTCTGCTTTGCTGTTTTCTATTTGTATCAATGATGTACTGGCTGCCTTGGTTTATGATCGTTTGACGCTGTTATCCATCCGATCTTCAATGATGGCTCAAGATGTCTCATCCTCCTCCTCCTTTGGCACTTTCCATCCTCCGCCAGTGGCTGGATCCTCAGCAAGCGTCCTCAGCGTTCCCCGCAAACCACGGAGGAGAAGAGGAAGAAGAGCAGGTATCCAGGTGAAGCTTAGGCTTTTCTGGCGGCGGGGTCTGACTGGAAAGCGATGTCGAGCGTGCTTTGTTACCTATGCTCAGAACAGCTCCATGGAGAGGAATTTGTTTTCCACGTCCCTGCTTGGATATGCAGGGCCCGGCTCTCCGAGACCGTACTGCCTCAGAAGGGTTCATCCAGACTCTCCTGCTGACTGGCTTTTCATCCCCTCGGTGAGTGGAATCTACGAGCGTGAAGGCTCAAACCCTGAATATTTACCTCCTTTAACTCGAGCCTCTGCCAAAAATGATGCTTCCACCCCGCTGAACATGGCGCTTTTTAATGCCCGATCATTGACTAATAAATCGTTCGTTCTTAACAATTTTATATCTTCTAAAAAACTGGACTTCTCATTTCTGACCGAGACCTGGCAGCAGGACTTGGACTATTCGTCTCTCATTGAAATGTGCCCGAACGGCTATTCCGTCATCAGCCAGCCTCGGGGATCTGGTCGTGGAGGAGGTCTCGCGGTGGCATTTCAGGGCCGTTTCAACTGCCGCTCAGTGAAAGTTGGACACTTTCTTTCCTTTGAATTACAGCTTATTAAAATCGGAAGTAAGGATCCTTTTTATTGTGCTGTGGTGTATCGTCCACCCGGCCCAAATAGCTTGTTTTTATCGGAGTTTAGCGACTTCCTGTCCTCTACTATGAGGTTGTCAAGACTGCTTTTAGTTGGGGATTTTAACATACATGTTGATGATGACTCCGACCTCTTTGCCAGAGGTTTTATCAACATTATGGATTCTTTTCATTTTACCCAGCATGTGTCAGGCCCCACACATAACAAAGGACACACACTGGACCTTGTTTTTACTTTGGGTTTGAATATTGATTCTGTTTGTTCTGAGGACATTTTTATCTCTGATCATCACTGTATTCTTTTTAACATGTCTTTTCATGAGCCTTTGTCTCCTGTTCACCGGACAATTATCTCGCGCATCATAAATTCCTCCACAGCGGAGAATTTCTCGGATGCTTTTAATTTAACATTATCCCCGCAAAACGGCGTTGATTTCTTAACAGATCTATTTAATAACCATTGTTTTTCGATTTTAGATGAAATCTGTCCGGTTAAAATGAGACCCGTTTCTGTTTCCAAGTCCTTACCCTGGCTAAACAACAACATCCGCTCCATAAAACGTGATTGTCGTAAAGCTGAGCGCTTATGGAGAAAAATCCATTTAAATGTTCATCTCCTTTACTTAAAGGATCTTTTAGCCTCTTTTAACAATGCAATTAGAGATGCGAGGGCTGCTTATTTTTCTCATCTGGTTGCAAAGAGCAGAGGTAATGCTAAGGTATTATTTGACACTATTACTGATATTATTACTCCTGCTCCACCTGCTGCCATTATTTCTTCTAATGAAGACTGTGAAACATTTCTTTCTTTCTTTCTAGAAAAAATTAGTGATGTAAGGAAAAAATTGCCCCCATCAGCATCTGCATTGTCAGTTCCTACGCCAGCTCGGCCTGTCGTTTTAGAAAGCTTTTTATCCGTCTCTCTATCATAGCTGGAAAAAAAAGTTAATGCAACAAAAGCATCCTCCTGCTCACTCGACATTTTACCTGCATCGTTATTAAAAAATGTCTTCCACTCTATTGGTCCCTGTGTGCTCACCATAGTTAACACCTCACTGGGATCTGGTAAAGTCCCTGCTTATTTTAAAACTGCTGTTATACACCCCCTGTTAAAAAAGCCTATGCTGGACCCATCTCTCACTAGCAATTACAGACCAATCTCAAAAATACCGTTTATTGCTAAGATACTAGAGAAGGTTGTGGCTAAGCAGCTTACAGCAGTCTTAGACAAACATAATATCTTTGACAAATTTCAGTCTGGCTTTCGTAGAGCTCATTCTACTGAAACAGCCCTTCTTAGAGTTTCCAATGACATTCTTATGCAAAACGATGCAGGAAAGTGTTCTGTACTCCTAATGTTGGACCTCACGTCAGCCTTTGACACCGATGACCATTATATTTTGTTTGAAAGGCTGAAATACTGGGTTGGTGTATCTGGGTCTGCCTTAGAGTGGTTCTCCTCGTATCTCTATGAACGATACTTTTCTGTGGCGGTCTCTAAGTACAGGTCATCTTCCACGTCCCTGTCCTATGGTGTGCCACAAGGTTCTGTGCTGGGGCCCTTATTGTTTTTAATATATCTACTTCCTCTCCAGCATATTTTGAGCCCCTTTGAGGACATTTGCTACCACTGCTACGCAGACGACATCCAGCTATATATATCTTTTAAACCTGAAGATGTTTCTAAGCTGCAGATTCTAAATGTGTGCTTAGAAACCATCAAAGGTTGGATGGCTGACAACTTCCTCCAACTTAATGAAGAAAGGACTGAAGTCCTTGTATGTGCTCCAGACAGACATGTACCTAACATAATGAATGTTCTTGGTCCTCTTTCAACATGTGTGAAATCGTCTATCAGGAGCCTCGGGGTAACCTTTGATTCTGCTCTTACCCTGGATGTCCACGTCAAATCTCTGGTTCGGTCATGCTTCTATCATTTAAGGAACATCTCTAAATTGAGCCCCATAGTATCTCATACTGAACTGGAGATTGTTATTCATGCATTCATTTCATCACAATTGGACTACTGTAATTCACTGTTTACATGTCTAAACAAAAACTCCCTGGAGCGTCTGCAGATTGTCCAAAACGCTGCAGCAAGGCTTCTGACAAAAACATCAAAGTACTCTCATGTAACACCGTTGCTCCCTGTTGAATTCAGAGTCCACCAGATTCTGGTTCTGACATTTAAGGCTCTTCAAGAACAAGCACCAGCGTACATCATTGAACTTTTACAGCCCTATGTCCCTAGTAGGTCCCTGAGGTCTTGTGATCAGGGCCTACTTGTTATTCAGTATACAAGACTGAAAACCAAGGGTGATAGAGCTTTTGCTACTGTGGCCGCCAGACTGTGGAACTCTCTTCCTCAGAACTTAAGATCTGCAGACTCAGTGATTACTTTTAAAAAACAGCTAAAAACACATCTTTTTAAAATTGCATTTTGTTAACTTTTGACTGTTTTTGTTTTTTTACCTTGTAAAGCACTTTGTGATCTTTTATCTAGAAATGTGCTATATAAATAAAATTTTACTTACTTACTTACTTACAAAAGGACCCCCTGATGATCCTCTAATCGCCTGAGCCAAGGTGTGAAACTGGGTGTGGGTCCCAATCAGCCAGAGTTTTGGGTGAGCTCATTGTGAAAGTGCTTGTTTTGCTTGTATTGAAAGGACACGTGTGTCATTTTTACTGAATATGATTTCAAATTTATTCATTTTAAAAGTGATAAAGTTCATGGAGCTGAATTTCTCTTTGGGGTCAGTGAAGGCTAACATAACAAAGAAAATAAGACAGTACACAAATCAAACCAAAAATAAAACATCATAACTTCCTAAACTAAATGAAAAAGGATAAGCATCCAAATTCCAAGAGACACAGACAGGAAACTGTACAGACTGAGGATGAATTCACAGCAGATTCATCCATTCTGTGTACAAACTGTGTCTTTGATGCACTGAAACAAACCCAGGTGTGAATCCAGAGAGTCTCATGTGTGATGTGTGAGTGTAGAGTAGGTCTGGTCCTGGTCCCTGCCAGCTGGATCGAGGCTCTGGTAGGTCGAGTCTTCACGTGTAGAACCTGGAGTACAGTTCTCGTAGTGGACGTCCTGAAACAGAGACAAACTGTCTTCTTCACATAAAAAGAAGAGACTCTGACTTGGTTAAATCATTTGTGCTAGAAAGAAAGTCACCTCCATGTTTGTGCCCTCTGAGTTTGCTCTGGTCCTCAAACCTGTGGAACAAACAAAGGATGTTCCTCTGTTAGAGGGAACAATCATTCAAAGTGCACATGAGGCTGAAGATCACTGCTGCCCCTCCTGTTCTTCTGCTTAGTTGGACTTTATTAGGCTTCACTTTAGACTTTGCCTTCAGAATCAAAGACTCACATTTGCTCGAGTCTCCTCCTGTGTACTGAAGAAGTGATCCACAATAATTATTCTATTTTACAGTTTTCATGGGTCGTGTAGTCAGAATATTTTTCCTGTTTTTACTTCACACGTCTGCAGCAGAGAACATCTGGATCTGATCCTGCTGACAGTGTCCAGACTTCATGTGTGACACAGTTTAGGATTCAGTTACTTCCAGTGTTTAACATCATCTCTACAAGTCACTCCACTCTCCTCTTAGAGCCCAAAGTGGACGAGCAGGATGAAATATTTGGATGTTTGACTGCAGCTGTTTGAACAGACTTCAAGTGAAGTGAAAAAGAGTTTTTGGTTAGAAACGAGACGTTCTGTGTGTTTCTGTGTCTCTGTTATCTTACCTCTGCTGCTCTTCCTCTTGATGCAGATTATTAGAACAGTCAGTGATGAGAGGATGATGATGAGAGCCAGAGTCAGACCCACGACCAGCAGCACATCTGCAGCAGATTGAGAAGAACAACAAGCTGAAGACATGCGTACAGTATACAGAGCTGTACAGTAAGAACTCATCAGCTACAGACTGAAATAATATGAAATAGAGTTTGTGTTATTTTAGCATTTCACAGCTTCTAAAGAACATATTCACTTCAGATTGTTTGCTAATGTCATTTGTCAAACTAAATGAAAAGCATATAACAGGACACATTAAGGAGTAATTATGATAATAATTCAACCAGTTTTCACTCAGGTTATAAAAAATCTGTCAGTGTTTCTACTCTCAGACTCATAGATGGATGTACCTGTAGATGCTGCTCTTCCAGGCTGCTCAGTGCTTCCAGTCAAAGTTAATGAAGGTGTGGAGCTTCCTGTAGTTGTGGCTGATGGTCCAGCTGCTGAACAAGAGCAGAGAGGAAAGTTTGACTTATAAATGTTTGGAGCTGTGAACAAGAAAAACACAAAGATTCAAAAATCAGCTGAGAAATCAAACGAGCCTTAAATGGATCCACTGATTGAGAAAAAACAGTTTGGCAAATTTAGTGTTAGATGAAAAAAATGCACTAAAATAGTTTAACAATGAAATAAAATATGAATGTATGTTGAAATATCAGGTTCTTGGAAACAATAAAGACATTTCGGGACATTAATGGTCACCTGTTCATTTCCAGCTCCACACTCTTATTCCTGCTCTCCATCACAGTAACTTTACAAAATTCACACTTCAAAATCATTTTGTTTCTAAATAATTCTGTTTCTATGTTGAGATAAACTGAGTGCTGAGAGCAGCCTGAGCTGTTGGCTCACAGGGATTACTGTACAGACACTGAGCTCATTATTAGAAACTCTGCTCGTGTTTAACATGAACATCCACCACAGGAACAGCAGATATATGACAGGAAATAAGGAACAGCTGAACAGCTCCACTCTGACAACATTTGATTAACGTCAGTAAAAACTCACCGTCTGTGACAGTGACCTCAAAGTCTCTGAACGACCTGCTGAAAGATCCCTCCAGTAAACATCTGTACTGTCCTGAGTCAGACTTGGTCAGCTGTGTGATGCTCACATACAGAACTCCTGAAGCATATCCAATGGTGTATCTGCCTCTCTGAACTCTGTAAAAATTTGTGTCAACAAGAGTGTTGTCTCCTCCACACTCTCCTCTGCAGAACAACACTCTGTCTCCAAGTTGTTTAAAGGAACATCCGACTGTGAGAGAGCTTCCAGTTTCTTTATTGAAGTGTTTCAGCTGATCATCGTTTCCATCCAGCAGTGCTGTTAAAGACACAAACGATCAGTAGTTACTATCAGTGCTGAAGATGATGCAGTCTGATCAGAGTAACTCCAGTTTGATCCACAGTTACACTGGGAGCTGCCCAGTTCAACCAGTCTGACAGAGGAACTGTTGAACTAACTGAGATTTAAACGGCTTCATCATCAGACTGATTGGATTCATGAAAAATCAGCTTTTATGACAAGTATAGACTCTAAAATGTGAACACTTCATGGTTTTAAGTACATTTAAAGTCTGGATGGACTTTTGTGTTCTGAATGTGATTTTCACACATTCATTGAGGAATAAAACATTTTGCTGTGAGGGGAACTCTTGGAAAGATCAAACTGATGACACAGAAGCAAAAAGTCATCAAAGAAAATCAAAGTTACATCAGAAAATCTTCTTTCATTCATCAGCGTCTGTTTCTGACATTTCATTCACATCATTATCAGCTGACACACTCACTAATATTCACACACACTCGTGTCCCAGCTGCAGTTCATCGGTTACTTCGAGGAGTCCAAATGTAACCAACAGTTTACAGAAGAACAAACTTCAGCTTCTTTAAACCGTCAGCAGCTGTCAGTGAAAACTTTGCTTCAGAAACAGAAACTAAACATTTCCACAGCTGAAACAGAAACTCACCTTCAACAACAACGATCACAAACTGTATGAATGAAGCTGATGATGAAGATCCACCCAAACCACAGCTGTACTGTCCAGAGTCAGACTCAGTCAGCTTTGAGATGCTCACATATAAAACATTGTTTTCATATTCAATGCTGTATCTGCCTGTTTGAGCTCTGACATCAGTTGTATTAATGAGAATGTTTTCTCCTTCACATTCTTCTCTGCAGAACATCTTCCATGTTCCTGGAGAATTAAAGGCAAATCCATCTTTAAAATCTTCTCCAATGACTCCATAGAGAAGAATCTGAGCATCGGTGACTTCAGGGTTTCCATCCTGCAGAGCTGTTGGAAACATGAACCATCAATAGTTACTGTTTGTACTTCCTGTAAGAAGCTGCAGTCTGATCACAGCATCCACACACAGACACACTGAGACTAAAGTCTGAATAACAACAATGATTCATGTCAAATACATTTTATTGTCTAAAGTGGTGGAAAATCTTCTTCCAGTCGACATGACTCAAAATATATCTGAACATGTTTCCTATGCATGAAGAAAATGACAATAAAAGATGAAGATAAACAAAATATGACATGTAAATGACTCATAACTCCTCTGTGTGGTACTTGTAGTAATTATATGTTGAGAGATTGAAGCAACAGCTCAACATGCAAGTTTTTCATGTGTTTCATCCACAGGAAGTGATGTCATCATTTAGTTTAAATGTACTGCTGGTGTCAAAGTTCAGGAAGCAACAACAAAAACAGTGATGAAGTTTTTATTTGTGACTTTGTTTTACTGAGGCTCATCGTGGCTCAAGAGTTGGGAGTTCACCTTGTAATCTGAAGGTTGCCGGTTCGAGCCCCGGCTTGGACAGTCTCGGTCGTTGTGTCCTTGGGCAAGACACTTCTTTTTTTTTTTTTTTTTTTGAGGAAGTAACAAATACTTGCAATGAACGACATGTTATTGAGTAATTTATGGCTCTATTTTAAAGCTCTAAAGCCAAACTCAGCAGCTGATGTGAGTCAGTTACTTTATGTAAATGATTTCAGTTCATTCCAGCATTTAAACTCTGTGCAGTCGTATTTCTGTTCAGCTCGAACACGACAAACAGGAAGAATTAGGAAATAACTTTCCACAGAACTCTGGGTTTGAAGATGCTGACAGATTTCACTCACGTCACTCACACGTTTATATTTGTCTGCAGGAAGTGATGTCATTTTGTCAAATCTATGTGCACTGTGGGAGTGAACTGTGAATAGTCACAGTGAAGAAACACGAACATGTAACAGTAAAAGCAACAAAATGTGTTTTTGTCTTTCAAAGAAAAATTCATTGACTTGATCAACAAGTTTGTATTTTCAAATAATAACTGAAAGTATCAGGTGGAGTTTTTACTTTTATGTTACAGGTTATTTTGAGGAAGTAACAAACACTTGTAAGAAACCATCTTTGAAAGGACGAATCCTAAAGCCAAAGTGAGCAGCAACATGTCCATGAATGTCTCACTGTGATGGTTTCTTCTGTCCATACTGGCCACAAACACATCCATGAAATCATGAATAAAAGCAGTTTGAATGGAAGAAGCGTCCATGAAAGTGACTCATAGCTGACTCTGATCATCATGTTTAACAACAGAAACATGTTGAAGAACGAGAGTGACAGAAAGAAAAAGTGAATGTACTCACAAAGGAAGAAGAAGCAGATCAGAGTGTGATGGACTTTCATGATGAGGCTCTGATGGTTTACTGCTGCCTCTCTTCTTCTTCACTGGAAACCAGGAACTTGTGACGCCTCACTTCTCTAACTGAAGGAGTCCCTCCTCCAAACACCACAGCACCTCTACACTCCTCCCCTCTGCATCCGTCTGTGAGTCTGCTGCAGGGCCTCAGGCTTCCTCCTTATATTTATAGTATTATGTGCAAAGTGCTGCAGGAAATACAACGATGACACTTGACTCTGTTAAATTCAGCACAGTGACCAAAACCTCCAACAATGATCATCATTCATCATGAAATCATTTCTCTTACTGTATCTGAAGATAATGAACGTTAGTTTGGGATCATTTAGAAAAACAGTTTGGGTCAAATGTTAGAAAAGAGTCAGACTTTCTTTCTTCTCACAGTTTGTTTAACATGAGTTTCAAATCTTTGAACATTTAAATATGTCACGGCTGGGGCGGCAGTCGTGTGGAGGTGAGGAAGGAGGATCCAAAAGCAGACAGTGGCGGAGGTGCAAGTGGGTTTTATTTACAGTGCACAAATAACCAAGGTGTGGGCAGAACTGAACATAAACCTAAACTGGAAAAGCTAATACAAAAGGAGGACATGGAGCGAGGGGCAGAGAGACGCGGAGCAGATACACAAATGAACACAGACGATGCGACGAGAAACACAGGCAGACACCAACTATAAATACACACACCAGGTAATCAGGAAATGGCACACAGGAGGGCAACACAGCTGGGAGGAATCAGGGCTGACGGGACAGGGGAAATGTAAACTGAACATACTCACATCAGACAGAGACCTTCACAATAAAACAGGAAACTCAGACACGAGGAACCAAACAAGACACAGAACTAAACAGACAGCTTCACAAACAGGCGGGGTGACACGATAGACAGACAGAGACACAGACGCAGACTCAAAGGCAGACTGAATATAACACATAGAACTCAAACAGTAATAATCAACAACCTCATAATAAACTAGAAAATGATAATAAACTGAAAGCGCTGGGTCACCGACCCAGGACCATGACAAAATACATCTATTAACAGAATATGAAAGAACAACAGTTCTGATATTATATCAAACATTTCAATCACCTTGTGGTTCAAAGTGGTATTACATGACAGCACAGCCTCATGTAATACCACTTTGAACCACAAGGTTATACATGAGTCAGTAGCTGTGTCTCCATTCAGGCGGCTGCATCCTTCGGAGGACCCGGCCTTCTCGGTCTACGTGGGCCGGGTCCTCCGAAAGCTGAGAAGGGCTGAAGTGCGAGCTGGGAAAGCCTTCTTGTTTGGCTCTCAGCGAAGGCGGTCACACTTTTCTCCTCTCCTCCTTCCCCTTATCTTCCCTGCTTAGCCTCTGTGTCCTTGTCTTGTCTCGTGTGCATTACTTTCCCTGGAACAGTCTCTCACTGTCGTTCTCTAAAACCTAAAAGAGAATTATGGATTTGATCAACTGGTCTCTGAATGCTATTGACACCCTGTCCTCAACGAGAAGTCTGGGCTCGGGAGAGCCCGAGTGCCCTGGAGGGACTTTCCCTGCCGGATACACGATGGACGGGTGGCAGAGCTGCAGGGTCATGTGCCTGGCGGGACTGTCGATCGAGGACGCTGAAGATATCTACCTATTCGGAACCATGATAACAGGGTTCTTGCTGATCGGAGCTGGCATGGCCCTGGCTTATTGGAGAATTAAGAGAGCGGAACCGGCTGTTCAAACCCCCCCAAAGCTGCCCGCTGGAATCGAAGCGATGGGACGAGGCGCGACCTCTCATAACGAACGCAGCATGGTTAACACCTTGGAGACGCTTACAGCTGCTGTGAAGGCTCAAAACAACACCATTGAGCGTATGGTGGGATACATCAGAGAGAGGCCTGCTCAAGATGAGACCCTTGAGCGAAAGTTGGATCACATCGCGGAACGGATCACTGCAGTTGTGAGGTCTCAGAATCAAAAGAATGACAACACCACAGAACAGAAGTTTGATACCATCATGGGGAGGCTCGCGGCTCTCCAAAGGGAGATTGAGAGACCAGTGTCGGAGTGTTAAGAGCAGCTTGAAATTCTCCTGAGCTGCTCGCATAAAAGAAAATCAACAAAATCGACATCATAATGCGGACACCACCAGGGCGCCAGCTGCAGGCCCAAGGCTGAAGCCGGACAAACACTCCCTGATAACGACTGTGTGATGACTATTCTTCCCATCCATGCAAGGCCACCTGGATTGGCTGGAGGACTGTTTACTTAGCCTGATAGGGCGAAGGACACTGTCTCAGCTGAACTATGGACACGCACACACATACACTTACACTGATAAGCACTCACTCATCCCCCCTCCCTTTCCAACGCCTTCGATGCTTGTTGCCTCCTGGGAACACGAGGCGGGTCTGGGCCCACGCTGGAGAGTCGGCACAGTGGCAGGATGGCTGCTGTGTTGCCTGGGTTTACTCCTCATCCCCTACCCAACCCTGTGGCTTATCATGTCTTTCACAATGTTGTGCTGTGAACATTCATGTGCTTTTTTTGTGCAGAGGAGTTTTTTTGTTTCCTGTTCTCGTGCTGTCCTACCATGGAAGCACAGCATGAGTAGAGGTCTCTTTCTTTCCTCTTGTACCTTCCCATTGTGTGCACATTTCAGTGGTTTTTTTTCGTAACGCTGCCGATCTCCGACTTGTAACCCCCATGTAATGTCTGTGTTATGTGTGTAAGGTCGGGGGGGGGGGGGGGGGGGGGGGGGGTGTCTCATTTTACTGCGGGGCAACCTGCATGTGACAAATAAAGTTCTGATTCTGATTCTGATTCTGATTCTGAAATGGGGAGACATGCCAGGAGTTCGCTGTTCTCGCCAGCTCTAGTGACCCTTGACCTCCAGGTCAGCTATCGAGCTGGTGGGTAACAGACGTCTCCGAAAACGTTGGAGCACTTTGGCAAATATGCGATGTCTTGATAAAGTCACACAGTTTACACAGCTACATTCTCGCCTTTAACTTTGTTAATAGAAAAAATGTTTTGACGGAATAACGTCCATGCTCATCTGTTTGTCAGCTACAACTTTGACTAGATTACTGTGGTGGGGCGTGGTCTGCGGTGGCGTGCAGGGAGGGCAGACGCACCTGCACGGCATCCGCACTCACGCCCGCCAGGTTAAAACACGGGGACTCAGGTGTGTGTGGGGATATGGTGTGTGGTGTGATGCAGATGTCAAATAAAAATGGCTGAGAACACTCCCGCCCCCGCCACTGGGCGGCCGCCATTTCGGCCACCCTCTGGGCCAGCTCCTCCACTCCCTGGCTCCGATAAGAACCCGCTGTGCCTTATTCTTGCCACAGTGGTGCCGAAACCCAGGAGGCGGCACGGCGGACGAGGTGCGTGAGGGTCTGCGCCAGCTGGAGGAGGAGCCGCGCGAGGGGCTGGTCAAGCCGGGAGTGGTAACGTTGGCAGCGGTGACGGAGGAGCAGCGCGAGGGGCTGCTGGAGCCGCTCCCGCCCGCGGTGGACGAGCCGCTCCCGCCCCCGCCAGCGGTGGACGAGCCGCCCCCGCCTCCGGTGGATGAGCCGCTCCCGCCCCCGCCAGCGGTGGAGAAACCGGGAGGGGAGATGGCGGTCCCCGTGCCAGGGGAGCCTGCGCGACCTGGGCCCGAGGTCGAGGATCGAGCGACCCCGGAGCCTCAGATGCGCCCGGCAGTGAGCCCCTTCCGGGGCCGGCGGGGTCGTGCCGGCTTGCTAGGTAGCCGGCCTCCAGACCAGTTTCGCCGCTGCTGCTGGAGGCGTGGCCGACCCCCGGACAAGCCTCGCTGCCATTTGAGGTGTGGGCGGCCTCCGCGAGGGACTTTGCTCTGTTCCCAGGTTGGGAACCGGTGGGGTGGGGGAGTAGGTTCGGCCGGATGACTCCCCGGCCTCAATCGGGCGATGGGGGTGTGTGGTGGGGCGTGGTCTGCGGTGGCGTGCAGGGAGGACGGACGCACCTGCACGGCATCCGCAATCACGACCGCCAGGTTAAAACACGGGGACTCAGGTGTGTTTTGGGATATGGTGTGTGGTGTGATGCAGATGTCAAATAAAAATGGCTGAGAACACTGATCCCTGGACCCGCCGTGCCTTATTCTTGCCACAATTACATTTTAAATCAGCAGTAATCTGATATTTGTGACATACCAGAGACTGAGAGAGAGCAACTTATGTTTTTGGAAACATTTGCTGTATTTTGAAGTGTTGCTGAATTCCAGTGTAAGGCTGAGGGTTTATCTGTTTATCTGTTTATCCTCGTCTGTGTTCGCATTATGTTCCACGGTTGATGTACCTGATGTTTGTTCCAGAACCACACCCACTGTTATACACTCTGAATGAGGCAATAAAGGGAATCATCTTCCTATTGCTGCCTGGCTTCATTCTGTTAAAGACTTTCCCCCTGAAAGGAGACCTCACTGTGATGGTTACTTTGATGGATTTTCTAATCTTATTGTTTATTCTTGTCATTCCCCCTCATGCATTGGTTTGTATTAATCCATCCGCTATAATAAACATTTTCACTTTCAGTTAATATTAATATGTTTCCACGCTGTTTTGTCTGCATTTGGGTCCTCTATTCTCCACTCCACACAGTCTGCATCTGCTGACTGTGACACATGTCATAAGTGCTTGTTTTATGTCTGTGAAGGTTCTCAGTCATCCAGGTCATCGTAGTCTAAGGAGCTTGCAAAGAAAAGCGTCTGGACTTCTTTAAGTTGCTTGAAGACGTTTCACCTTCATCCGAGAAGCTTCTTCAGTTCTAAGGTCAAATGGTGGAGAGTCCCAGATTTAAACCTAGTGGGAGTTTCCCCCCACAGAGGGACAAAAGGACCCTCTTTGCATTGGCTTCCGGTATGATGGCACCTGTTTTTGGCTTTGCCGCTGCCGGGTGCAGTTTGTCACGCTCTTTCGTCGTGCTGTTTGTCTCTGCTTTGCTGTTTTCTATTTGTATCAATGATGTACTGGCTGCCTTGGTTTATGATCGTTTGACGCTGTTATCCATCCGATCTTCAATGATGGCTCAAGATGTCTCATCCTCCTCCTCCTTTGGCACTTTCCATCCTCCGCCAGTGGCTGGATCCTCAGCAAGCGTCCTCAGCGTTCCCCGCAAACCACGGAGGAGAAGAGGAAGAAGAGCAGGTATCCAGGTGAAGCTTAGGCTTTTCTGGCGGCGGGGTCTGACTGGAAAGCGATGTCGAGCGTGCTTTGTTACCTATGCTCAGAACAGCTCCATGGAGAGGAATTTGTTTTCCACGTCCCTGCTTGGATATGCAGGGCCCGGCTCTCCGAGACCGTACTGCCTCAGAAGGGTTCATCCAGACTCTCCTGCTGACTGGCTTTTCATCCCCTCGGTGAGTGGAATCTACGAGCGTGAAGGCTCAAACCCTGAATATTTACCTCCTTTAACTCGAGCCTCTGCCAAAAATGATGCTTCCACCCCGCTGAACATGGCGCTTTTTAATGCCCGATCATTGACTAATAAATCGTTCGTTCTTAACAATTTTATATCTTCTAAAAAACTGGACTTCTCATTTCTGACCGAGACCTGGCAGCAGGACTTGGACTATTCGTCTCTCATTGAAATGTGCCCGAACGGCTATTCCGTCATCAGCCAGCCTCGGGGATCTGGTCGTGGAGGAGGTCTCGCGGTGGCATTTCAGGGCCGTTTCAACTGCCGCTCAGTGAAAGTTGGACACTTTCTTTCCTTTGAATTACAGCTTATTAAAATAGGAAGTAAGGATCCTTTTTATTGTGCTGTGGTGTATCGTCCACCCGGCCCAAATAGCTTGTTTTATCGGAGTTTAGCGACTTCCTGTCCTCTACTATGAGGTTGTCAAGACTGCTTTTAGTTGGGGATTTTAACATACATGTTGATGATGACTCCGACCTCTTTGCCAGAGGTTTTATCAACATTATGGATTCTTTTCATTTTACCCAGCATGTGTCAGGCCCCACACATAACAAAGGACACACGCTGGACCTTGTTTTTACTTTGGGTTTGAATATTGATTCTGTTTGTTCTGAGGACATTTTTATCTCTGATCATCACTGTATTCTTTTTAACATGTCTTTTCATGAGCCTTTGTCTCCTGTTCACCGGACAATTATCTCGCGCATCATAAATTCCTCCACAGCGGAGAATTTCTCGGATGCTTTTAATTTAACATTATCCCCGCAAAACGGCGTTGATTTCTTAACAGATCTATTTAATAACCATTGTTTTTCGATTTTAGATGAAATCTGTCCGGTTAAAATGAGACCCGTTTCTGTTTCCAAGTCCTTACCCTGGCTAAACGACAACATCCGCTCCATAAAACGTGATTGTCGTAAAGCTGAGCGCTTATGGAGAACAATCCATTTAAATGTTCATCTCCTTTACTTAAAGGATCTTTTAGCCTCTTTTAACAATGCAATTAGAGATGCGAGGGCTGCTTATTTTTCTCATCTGGTTGCAAAGAGCAGAGGTAATGCTAAGGTATTATTTGACACTATTACTGATATTATTACTCCTGCTCCACCTGCTGCCATTATTTCTTCTAATGAAGACTGTGAAACATTTCTTTCTTTC
Organism: Neolamprologus multifasciatus; assembly: GCF_963576455.1. Lineage (NCBI taxonomy): Eukaryota > Metazoa > Chordata > Actinopteri > Cichliformes > Cichlidae > Neolamprologus > Neolamprologus multifasciatus. The sequence goes on along the minus strand of NC_140458.1, from coordinate 1,368,123 downwards.
TTTCTAGAAAAAATTAGTGATGTAAGGAAAAAATTGCCCCCATCAGCATCTGCATTGTCAGTTCCTACGCCAGCTCGGCCTGTCATTTTAGAAAGCTTTTTATCCGTCTCTCTATCATAGCTGGAAAAAAAAGTTAATGCAACAAAAGCATCCTCCTGCTCACTCGACATTTTACCTGCATCGTTATTAAAAAATGTCTTCCACTCTATTGGTCCCTGTGTGCTCACCATAGTTAACACCTCACTGGGATCTGGTAAAGTCCCTGCTTATTTTAAAACTGCTGTTATACACCCCCTGTTAAAAAAGCCTATGCTGGACCCATCTCTCACTAGCAATTACAGACCAATCTCAAAAATACCGTTTATTGCTAAGATACTAGAGAAGGTTGTGGCTAAGCAGCTTACAGCAGTTTTAGACAAACATAATATCTTTGACAAATTTCAGTCTGGCTTTCGTAGAGCTCATTCTACTGAAACAGCCCTTCTTAGAGTTTCCAATGACATCCTGATGCAAAACGATGCAGGAAAGGGTTCTGTACTCCTAATGTTGGACCTCACGTCAGCCTTTGACACCGTTGACCATTATATTTTGTTTGAAAGGCTGAAATACTGGGTTGGTGTATCTGGGTCTGCCTTAGAGTGGTTCTCCTCGTATCTCTATGAACGATACTTTTCTGTGGCGGTCTCTAAGTACAGGTCATCTTCCACGTCCCTGTCCTATGGTGTGCCACAAGGTTCTGTGCTGGGGCCCTTATTGTTTTTAATATATCTACTTCCTCTCCAGCATATTTTGAGCCCCTTTGAGGACATTTGCTACCACTGCTACGCAGACGACATCCAGCTATATATATCTTTTAAACCTGAAGATGTTTCTAAGCTGCAGATTCTAAATGTGTGCTTAGAAACCATCAAAGGTTGGATGGCTGACAACTTCCTCCAACTTAATGAAGAAAGGACTGAAGTCCTTGTATGTGCTCCAGACAGACATGTACCTAACATAATGAATGTTCTTGGTCCTCTTTCAACATGTGTGAAATCGTCTATCAGGAGCCTCGGGGTAACCTTTGATTCTGCTCTTACCCTGGATGTCCACGTCAAATCTCTGGTTCGGTCCTGCTTCTATCATTTAAGGAACATCTCTAAATTGAGCCCCATAGTATCTCATACTGAACTGGAGATTGTTATTCATGCATTCATTTCATCACAATTGGACTACTGTAATTCACTGTTTACATGTCTAAACAAAAACTCCCTGGAGCGTCTGCAGATTGTCCAAAACGCTGCAGCAAGGCTTCTGACAAAAACATCAAAGTACTCTCATGTAACACCGTTGCTCCCTGTTGAATTCAGAGTCCACCAGATTCTGGTTCTGACATTTAAGGCTCTTCAAGAACAAGCACCAGCGTACATCATTGAACTTTTACAGCCCTATGTCCCTAGTAGGTCCCTGAGGTCTTGTGATCAGGGCTTACTTGTTATTCAGTATACAAGACTGAAAACCAAGGGTGATAGAGCTTTTGCTACTGTGGCCGCCAGACTGTGGAACTCTCTTCCTCAGAACTTAAGATCTGCAGACTCAGTGATTACTTTTAAAAAACAGCTAAAAACACATCTTTTTAAAATTGCATTTTGTTAACTTTTGACTGTTTTTGTTTTTTTTACCTTGTAAAGCACTTTGTGATCTTTTATCTAGAAATGTGCTATATAAATAAAATTTTACTTACTTACTTACTTACAAAAGGAACCCCTGATGATCCTCTAATCGCCTGAGCCAAGGTGTGAAACTGGGTGTGGGTCCCAATCAGCCAGAGTTTTGGGTGAGCTCATTGTGAAAGTGCTTGCTTTGCTTGTATTGAAAGGACACGTGTGTCATTTTTACTGAATATGATTTCAAATTTATTCATTTTAAAAGTGATAAAGTTCATGGAGCTGAATTTCTCTTTGGGGTCAGTGAAGGCTAACATAACAAAGAAAATAAGACAGTATACAAATCAAACCAAAAATAAAACATCATAACTTCCTAAACTAAATGAAAAAGGATAAGCATCCAAATTCCAAGAGACACAGACAGGAAACTGTACAGACTGAGGATGAATTCACAGCAGATTCATCCATTCTGTGTACAAACTGTGTCTTTGATGCACTGAAACAAACCCAGGTGTGAATCCAGAGAGTCTCATGTGTGATGTGTGAGTGTAGAGTAGGTCTGGTCCTGGTCCCTGCCGGCTGGATCGAGGCTCTGGTAGGTCGAGTCTTCACGTGTAGAACCTGGAGTACAGTTCTCGTAGTGGACGTCCTGAAACAGAGACAAACTGTCTTCTTCACATAAAAAGAAGAGACTCTGACTTGGTTAAATCATTTGTGCTAGAAAGAAAGTCACCTCCATGTTTGTGCCCTCTGAGTTTCCTCTGGTCCTCAAACCTGTGGAACAAACAAAGGATGTTCCTCTGTTAGAGGGAACAATCATTCAAAGTGCACATGAGGCTGAAGATCACTGCTGCCCCTCCTGTTCTTCTGCTTAGTTGGACTTTATTAGGCTTCACTTTAGACTTTGCCTTCAGAATCAACGACTCACATTTGCTCGAGTCTCCTCCTGTGTACTGAAGAAGTGATCCACAATAATTATTCTATTTTACAGTTTTCATGGGTCGTGTAGTCAGAATATTTTTCCTGTTTTTACTTCACACGTCTGGAGCAGAGAACATCTGGATCTGATCCTGCTGACAGTGTCCAGACTTCATGTGTGACACAGTTTAGGATTCAGTTACTTCCAGTGTTTAACATCATCTCTACAAGTCACTCCACTCTCCTCTTAGAGCCCAAAGTGGACGAGCAGGATGAAATATTTGGATGTTTGACTGCAGCTGTTTGAACAGACTTCAAGTGAAGTGAAAAAAGAGTTTTTGGTTAGAAACGAGACGTTCTGTGTGTTTCTGTGTCTCTGTTATCTTACCTCTGCTGCTCTTCCTCTTGATGCAGATTATTAGAACAGTCAGTGATGAGAGGATGATGATGAGAGCCAGAGTCAGACCCACAACCAGCAGCACATCTGCAGCAGATTGAGAAGAACAACAAGCTGAAGACATGCGTACAGTATACAGAGCTGTACAGTAAGAACTCATCAGCTACAGACTGAAATAATATGAAATAGAGTTTGTGTTATTTTAGCATTTCACAGCTTCTAAAGAACATATTCACTTCAGATTGTTTGCTAATGTCATTTGTCAAACTAAATGAAAAGCATATAACAGGACACATTAAGGAGTAATTCTGATAATAATTAAACCAGTTTTCACTCAGGTTATAAAAAATCTGTCAGTGTTTCTACTCTCAGACTCATAGATGGATGTACCTGTAGATGCTGCTCTTCCAGGCTGCTCAGTGCTTCCAGTCAAAGTTAATGAAGGTGTGGAGCTTCCTGTAGTTGTGGCTGATGGTCCAGCTGCTGAACAAGAGCAGAGAGGAAAGTTTGACTTATAAATGTTTGGAGCTGTGAACAAGAAAAACACAAAGATTCAAAAATCAGCTGAGAAATCAAACGAGCCTTAAATGGATCCACTGATTGAGAAAAAACAGTTTGGCAAATTTAGTGTTAGATTAAAAAAATGCACTAAAATAGTTTAACAATGAAATAAAATATGAATGTATGTTGAAATATCAGGTTCTTGGAAACAATAAAGACATTTCGGGACATTAATGGTCACCTGTTCATTTCCAGCTCCACACTCTTATTCCTGCTCTCCATCACAGTAACTTTACAAAATTCACACTTCAAAATAATTTTGTTTCTAAATAATTCTGTTTCTATGTTGAGATAAACTGAGTGCTGAGAGCAGCCTGAGCTGTTGGCTCACAGGGATTACTGTACAGACACTGAGCTCATTATTAGAAACTCTGCTCGTGTTTAACATGAACATCCACCACAGGAACAGCAGATATATGACAGGAAATAAGGAACAGCTGAACAGCTCCACTCTGACAACATTTGATTAACGTCAGTAAAAACTCACCGTCTGTGACAGTGACCTCAAAGTCTCTGAATGACCTGCTGGAAGATCTCTCCAGTAAACATCTGTACCGTCCTGAGTCAGACTTGGTCAGCTGTGTGATGCTCACATACAGAACTCCTGAAGCATATCCAATGGTGTATCTGCCTCTCTGAACTCTGTAAAAATTTGTGTCAACAAGAGTGTTGTCTCCTCCACACTCTCCTCTGCAGAACAACACTCTGTCTCCAAGTTGTTTAAAGGAACATCCGACTGTGAGAGAGCTTCCAGTTTCTTTATTGAAGTGTTTCAGCTGATCATCGTTTCCATCCAGCAGTGCTGTTAAAGACACAAACGATCAATAGTTACTATCAGTGCTGAAGATGATGCAGTCTGATCAGAGTAACTCCAGTTTGATCCACAGTTACACTGGGAGCTGCCCAGTTCAACCAGTCTGACAGAGGAACTGTTGAACTAACTGAGATTTAAACGGCTTCATCATCAGACTGATTGGATTCATGAAAAATCAGCTTTTATGACAAGTATAGACTCTAAAATGTGAACACTTCATGGTTTTAAGTACATTTAAAGTCTGGATGGACTTTTGTGTTCTGAATGTGATTTTCACACATTCATTGAGGAATAAAACATTTTGCTGTGAGGGGAACTCTTGGAAAGATCAAACTGATGACACAGAAGCAAAAAGTCATCAAAGAAAATCAAAGTTACATCAGAAAATCTTCTTTCATTCATCAGCGTCTGTTTCTGACATTTCATTCACATCATTATCAGCTGACACACTCACTAATATTCACACACACTCGTGTCCCAGCTGCAGTTCATCGGTTACTTCGAGGAGTCCAAATGTAACCAACAGTTTACAGGAGAACAAACTTCAGCTTCTTTAAACCGTCAGCAGCTGTCAGTGAAAACTTTGCTTCAGAAACAGAAACGAAACATTTCCACAGCTGAAACAGAAACTCACCTTCAACAACAACGATCACAAACTGTGTGAATGAAGCTGATGATGAAGATCCACCCAAACCACACCTGTACTGTCCAGAGTCAGACTCAGTCAGCTTTGAGATGCTCACATATAAAGCATGAGAATCAATCCAATCATATTCAATGCTGTATCTGCCTCTTTGAGCTCTGACATCAGTTGTATTAATGAGAATGTTTTCTCCTTCACATTTTTCTCTGCAGAACATCTTCCATGTTCCTGGAGAATTAAAGGGGAATTCATCTTTAAAATCTTCTCCAATGACTCCATAGTGAAGAATCTGAGCATCGGTGACTTCAGGGTTTCCATCCTGCAGAGCTGTTGGAAACATGAACCATCAATAGTTACTGTTTGTACTTCCTGTAAGAAGCTGCAGTCTGATCACAGCATCCACACACAGACACACTGAGACTAAAGTCTGAATAACAACAATGATTCATGTCAAATACATTTTATTGTCTAAAGTGGTGGAAAATCTTCTTCCAGTCGACACGACTCAAAATATATCTGAACATGTTTCCTATTCATGAATAAAATGACAATAAAAGATGAAGATAAACAAAATATGACATGTAAATGACTCATAACTCCTCTGTGTGGTACTTGTAGTAATTATATGTTGAGAGATTGAAGCAACAGCTCAACATGCAAGTTTTTCATGTGTTTCATCCACAGGAAGTGATGTCATCATTTAGTTTAAATGTACTGCTGGTGTCAAAGTTCAGGAAGCAACAGCAAAAACAGTGATGAAGTTTTTATTTGTAACTTTGTTTTACTGAGGCTCATCGTGGCTCAAGAGTTGGGAGTTCACCTTGTAATCTGAAGGTTGCCGGTTCAAGCCCCGGCTTGGACAGTCTCGGTCGTTGAGTCCTTGGGCAAGACACTTTTTTTTGTTTTTTGTTGAGGAAGTAACAAATACTTGCAATGAACGACATGTTATTGAGTAATTTATGGCTCAATTTAAAGCTCTAAAGCCAAACTCAGCAGCTGATGTGAGTCAGTTACTTTATGTAAATGATTTCAGTTCATTCCAGCATTTAAACTCTGTGCAGTCGTATTTCTGTTCAGCTCGAACACGACAAACAGGAAGAATTAGGAAATAACTTTCCACAGAACTCTGGGTTTGAGGATCCTGACAGATTTCACTCACGTCACTCACACGTTTATATTTGTCTGCAGGAAGTGATGTCATTTTGTCAAATCTATGTGCACTGTGGGAGTGAACTGTGAATAGTCACAGTGAAGAAACACGAACATGTAACAGTAAAAGCAACAAAATGTGTTTTTGTCTTTCAAAGAAAAATTCATTGACTTGATCGACAAGTTTGTATTTTCAAATAATAACTGAAAGTATCAGGTGGAGTTTTTACTTTTATGTTACAGGTTATTTTGAGGAAGTAACAAACACTTGTAAGAAACCATCTTTGAAAGGACGAATCCTAAAGCCAAAGTGAGCAGCAACATGTCCATGAATGTCTCACTGTGATGGTTTCTTCTGTCCATACTGGCCACAAACACATCCATGAAATCATGAATAAAAGCAGTTTGAATGGAAGAAGCGTCCATGAAAGTGACTCATAGCTGACTCTGATCATCATGTTTAACAACAGAAACATGTTGAAGAACGAGAGTGACAGAAAGAAAAAGTGAATGTACTCACAAAGGAAGAAGAAGCAGATCAGAGTGTGATGGACTTTCATGATGAGGCTCTGATGGTTTACTGCTGCCTCTCTTCTTCTTCACTGGAAACCAGGAACTTGTGACGCCTCACTTCTCTAACTGAAGGAGTCCCTCCTCCAAACACCACAGCACCTCTACACTCCTCCCCTCTGCATCCGTCTGTGAGTCTGCTGCAGGGCTTCCTGCTCATTCATGCACCTCTTTACATTTACATTTATCCCTGAAACCAGAATTCACATCACTAATTTAAAATGTGATGATGTGTCCAGCTGATTCTTCCACCTCAGCTAAAATTCATTTAGTCTTCTTCTAATGTTAAAACTCTTAAATGATCATAAGTGTCATTGTTATTTGTGCATATTTCAGTATCTGCTGACTCTGAGGTTGTAAATCTGTCCGACCTTCATTAAAGATGTTTTTCCATGAGATCTTTGGAATCTTGTTTTCATATTTTTATTAGATAATTCCTTATTTAATTAACTTACTTACATAATAATGAGACTTAAATGTTACATCACAGCTAACATGACATCCAGCACAAAGATCCAGGATAGAGGATCATTCTTGTCCATTTTAAAAAGTTGCATTGAGGCTGTTTTTTGTCTATAACAGCTGCAACAGCTCGACTTCCTGTTGATACTATCTCACTGAGTCTGTGGTCAGCTCGTGGCAGAAAAGGAAGCTGAACGTCAACACTGACCAAGTTTGACAAACTTATTGCTCAACAGCACTAAGGGAACAGTTAATATCTTTCCTTTTTCTGTGCTGTTTTTACATGGAGAATTATTTTATTCTCACAATAACAAAGAGGAAACATCTCCACTGACCATGAACTGCTGAGACTTTGAAGACATTAAATTTTAGATTTTCAGGTTTCTTTGGTAAATATGAAGTTTAGTGTCTCGTGGTTGCTGTGGTTGCTCTCATTAATGCAGCTTTACTGTCCACTAATGTGCACCACAGGAAAACGGTGGAGTGACTCGTTTCACAATAAAATGAAGGAAACTCAACTTCGTAAACTGAGTTCTGCTAATTCACCCCATGCAAAGCTGCAAAGTCTGTAATGACACTGAAAAGTTCCCCGTTTTCTGTGCCTGTGCCACAAACTCTGAAGTTCAGGTAAGGTTTTTGGTAGTGTTTGCATATGTGCATGTCATTCTGTCTGTGAGCACGAGAGCTCACAAAGTTTTCAATGAATTCAGGTAAAAGTTTGTAAGTGTGTACAGTGGGGTCATGTTGAAAATCCATTGAAACTTCCACCGAGGTCGTCAAAGCCAACTTAATGATTTATCGGTTGAAAATTGACAAAACTTTTTATAAATGAGAAACCATGATGCTTCAAAGTGTGGTATGTAATGTCAGCATAATATTCTATATGAAGGTCGCTGGTTTAGCTGAGCATGCGACCACATGCCGCACGGCTGAGAGCGCGGTTGGTTCAAATTGCTGCATGTCTCCTCTCTCTCCTGTGCTTTACTGTCACTTTTCACTGTAGCTTTTAAAATAAAACTGTAAAGGGGCAAAAACAAAAGCTACATGAAGATTTGAACTATCATGTCATCACGTCTGACCTGTGACCTCTCCTTCAAGGTCAGGATTGGTATATTAATCTGAACGTCAGAATGACAGGAATGCTGTTTAAAAATAAGGTTCCTTAATGTCATTGGTTGTATGAACACACAGTCATATAGTGATTGATATTAGGGGATTCCCAATATCACATTAGTTTTGACCTTTGACCTCTTCTTCAAGGTCCGACAAGTTTAAACTTTCATGAGATCAAAGTTTTATAAAACATCTTTTATCTTTAAACTGTTCTTTGAGATTTTCTGCTTTTTGTTTGTGTAAGCGAGTAGTATATTGATAATAATATTTCCCACTTTAGTTAAGCAAGCATCCATTTAAAGTGTAAAGAGAGTTTTTAAAAAGTTCGTTTGTTTGGATGTCATTGAGTAATTTAATTGTATTGTTCGTGCTTTTTCTTGTTGTGTGCGCTTGAAGACGTTCATTTTATTGGTTTGTGTAGTTGCATAATGTGGTCAGCAGGGGGCAGTGTTTAACAGTTAACTGCAGTTTTTCCCTAAAATGCATTTTGGCTCTTCCTGTTTTTATTTTTGCTTCGATGGGAAACAGACGAAGAGGTGATTGTTTTTTAAGCAGTGTTGGTCAAGTTACTTGAAAAAGTAATTAGTTATTAATTACTGATTACTTCTCCAAAAAAGTAATCCCATTACTTTGCTGATTACTTATTTTCAAAAGTAATTAGTTACTTAGTTACTAAAACATGATACAACCTGAATACCTAATGAATAGACCTTTAGCCCAATTCTATTTTTTATACATAATCCATCATATAAAATGCCATCAAATGAAAAAGTCTCTTAAAAAAATTTAATGGTTTAATTTCATGCACACTGCATTAATCAAAAATTAAATTATATACAACAGTCTTTGACTTGAAGAACATTTAAACCTATTTTCTGCTCATTCCTGCACATAAAATTAAATAGTTATTTGTCTTTACACTCACTCTTTCAAATAGATGCAAGTAAAACTCAGCAGAAAATGAATAAAATCAAAGACTCAGCGACTCCTGTCGCTCTTAAATCTACTGTCGCCTGTTTCGCAGGAGTGGGGTGGGTGGAGGTTTGTCCTGGTGCAGGTGTGACGCAGCGGTCATGTCACTGTCCGGGACTCCGGGGTTTGTCATTCGCTGTGTCCCATTTCAGGGTCTGCACGCTTGAAGTACGCATTTTAAGTGCGATTACGTCACCGCCACGCGACGACGGCTGTCCCAATTCGAAGTGTACTTCAAATGCATACTCCAAATGCGCCGTCGATTTCCCCAAATATCAAGCGTGGTCCGGTGAACGCTTCGTGGTCCCATATATCCCACAATTCATAGCGCGGCGGTGGGTGTGGATAATTTTGCCGCAAAATATGGCAGAAGGGAGCGGCCGAAAAGTGAACTGTCAAAAGTAAGTACTGAATGTGACGTCACTTATTCATGTGCGAATGTTTAATAATGAAGAACATTAAAACATTGCTGTTGGCCACATGTCGGCAAAGTTATGTGACATTAGTGATGTTTGTACTTTCAGCGTTAACTTGGTTTTAAAGCCTCTACTTCTAAATATACATATAGTCGACCTTAATCTTACAGAGAATCTGATGATTTTATGGATAATTAAAGTCAGTCATATATCCACAAACACAACAAGCTGAAAGTCAGTGATATAGATTATATATATATATATATATATATATATATATATATATATATATATATATATATATATATATATATATATCATAATAATCTGACAATACTATAATATTGGCCATATTATATTTACATTACCACAGTGAGATGACTTTAGTCTCATGAACAACATTAACTAATTATTATTTACTAGCTACTCTTAAATGACTGTTCAGTACAGAAATGAAGCCCAACAATCATGTTTTACAGTCCTGTGGTCTCAGCCTCAGATACTCAACTAATCAAAGTGATGTCATGACAAAAATGATTGACCAACAAAACAATTTTCTCCTTCATTTATGTCAAACAAAGCTGTATGTAACGTGTCTCGCGGTTAGTATCATGGTTGCTAGGCAACCTGAACAGCGCGACGAAGGCTAGACAGTCCCATTTCACAAGCCTCTCACTTCCGCACTTCTCGTACTTATAGTACGCACCATTCGTAGTACGCGTAGTGCGCGTACTTCAAGCGTGCAGACCCTGAAATGGGACACAGCCTGTGAGTTTCACATTCCTGTGGTAGCGCACTCAGTGCTTGCTCAGAGGTTTACGGGTTTTTTCGCTCTTTTTCTTCCCACGCAGTGAACAGCGAACACTAATGTTTTTCTCACTTTACTTCCACGCTTTAAACGCTGCATGCTCATACTCTCTCCTGCACTCGATGCCTGTGTCCCAATTAAGAGACCGCACGCTTGAAGTACGCGCACTAAGCGTACTACGTACGGTGCGTACTATAAGTACGAGAAGTGAGGAAGTGAGAGGCTTGTGAAATGGGACTGTCTAGCCTTCGTCGCGCTGTTCAGGTTGCCTAGCAACCATGATACTAACCGCCAGAAACGCGAGATTGTTTGACATAAATGAAGGAGAAAAAATGTTTTGTTGGTCATTCATTTTTGTCATGACATCACTGTGATTAGTTGAGTATCTGAGGCTGAGACCACAGGACTGTAAAACATGATTGTTGGGCTTCATTTCTGTACTGAACAGTTATTACAAGAGTAGTTAGTAAATAACAATTAGCTCTTGTTGTTCATGAGACTAAAGTCATCTCACTGTGGTAGTGTAAATATAATATGGCCAATATTATAGTATTGTCAGATTATTATGATATATATATATATATATATATATGTAGAGGCTGAAAGTACAAACATCACTAATGTCAAATAACTTTGCCAACATGTGGCCAACAGCAATGTTTTAATGTTCTTCGTTATTAAACATTCGCACATGAATAAGTGACGTCATATTCAGTACTTACTTTTGACAGTTCACTCTTCGGCCGCTCCCTTCTGCCGTATTTTGCGGCAAAATTATCCACACCCACCGCCGCGCTATGAATTGTGGGATATATGGGACCACGAAGCGTGCACCGGACCACGCTTGATATTTGGGGAAATCGACGGCGCATTTGGAGTATGCATTTGAAGTACACTTCAAATTGGGACAGCCGTCGTCGCGTGGCGGTGACGTAATCGCACTTAAAATGCGTACTTCAAGCGTGCAGACCCTGAATTGGGACACAGCAGATATATGATCCATTGTTGATCTGCACACAGCTGTTGTCACGAACGTCGCACACGCGTAGGTGATTGTCATCAGACACTCTCGCAAACAAAATCACGGTTTAGTAACGGAGTAACGCAGCGTTCTTATGGGAAAGTAACAGTAATCTAATTATATTTTTTGCAATAGTAATCCCTTACTTTACTTGGAAAAAGTAATCTGATTACACTGTTGGTTAGAAATCTGTAAATATGCACATAACTTGTTGAAACACGTTGGTGTATTGCAGTGGTAAAACGTATTTTAACAAGATGATGTAAAGGACCTGCATGTGCAGCATCGTCTGTGTGCTCCAATATCCTGAGTGAGATATTGCTGTGGAAAGTACGTGTTTATAAAATAATACATGTAACACTTGTGCACCTTTTAAACGAGGCTTGTGTAATTTAGCTCTTTGTATTTTGTTCTGTACAGTCAGAGGCCACTGACGTATTTTTTACTTGTATTCTTTTATTTCTTTAATCCCTCGTATTGCTCTGGTGCTTTTTTTTTTTCCATTCTCCTTTATTCTGTTGATTTGCCACATTTCCTCTCACGCTGTTAACGTTCAGCATGAGTCCATATGGTTGTTGTTGGGCAAAAGTAAAGAGGAAAAAAGACATTTTTGTTCAGTCTGTCTTCACCGACAATAAAAGATTAAGAACTCCAGTAATTCTGTGCGGCTACATTTGATTTGACAACATTTATTAAACGATACTGTTACACATGGAGTCCAACTATCACGTCATAGTTTTCAAATATCATGTCATATTTGAGCTCTGATCTCACTCAAAATTCATTAAACATGTAAAGCAATGTTGTCAGTTTTTATTTAATGCAAATAAACAGTTGTTATGCTGCCCTTATTTGACTTTTAAGGTTACAATGTTGTTGACGCTATTTAGAGAACAAATAAAAATAAGCAGACACTTTATAAGTCACAGTGAAGTCCCTGCATCATCAGGACAGTCTGATCTGTATTTGAGTTCAATTGTGTTTTAAATGTGCATCACTGATTTGTGTTTAAACGACCTCTGCATCTTCTTTCTGCTGCAGCAGTGAAAGTCTTGCTGAGACTATTAATGACAAACAGCCTCTGTGTGAGACGCTGTGACATCATCAACACTGGACATAAATCTGTTTTTGTTCTGTCCTGTACTGTCGTCGATAGAAAGTTAGGAAATTGTACCATTTGAAAATACTTTCAGAAAATAACTCTACTAATAATAATATAGTTATTTTTAAGGGTTCTCTTGTGAAATTTTGGGTGCTTGGTCTTCCCCAAAAAAGGTCTGAACTCGCCTATAAAGACCCAAAAGGAGGATGTGATTAAAAGTATCAACCATGTTGAAACTGAGAAATGAGAAAGCGGTCTGAGCAGCAGGACCTGAGGTCTAATGTAAATCCTGGTTTTCACAAAGCATCCTGTCTTATTAAAGGTTGTAAAAGGTTCTCTCTGACAAATTTTGGTAAAAACTCTGGTTAATTGTTTCTTTTGAGGTTTTTTTTAAAAAAATTTTTAAATAAGTCATTTTTTCATATTTCATAATGAATTTACCAACAGTGAGTGTGAGTTTACGGAGGTATTCCATACCTCCTTAAAAGTCATAATTGGCACCTTAAACAAGGTCAATGAATGTGGCAATATGAATAATAATATTTAAATGTACAGAAATATAATATACAGTTAACAGTTGGTTTAAATAATAATAATAATGGACTGCATTCATATAGTGCTTTTTGCTCAAAGTGCTTTACAATACCACTATTCATTCACACACTGGTGGAGGCAGCTACAGGTGTAGCCACAGCTGCCCTGGGGCAGACTGACAGAGGCGAGGCTGCCATATCGCGCCATCGGCCCCTCTGGCCAACACCAGTAGGTGAAGTGTGTTGCCCAAGGACACAACGACCGAGACTGTCCGAGCCGAAAATTATGTTTTATTACATTTACAGTGATTTCACATTAATTTACATTTGAAATGTAAAATCAGCCTATTTATGTCAATTTAATGATATTCTAGAAAAACAGTACAAAACTATAAAATACACAGTAAAATACTTTTATATTACAATTTTTTTACAGCGTGCCACATTCACCCAATCTCACAAGCACCGTCTCTAAACTGAGTGCTTTTCTAATGACATTCACACTCTGATGGATGCATCGGAGAGCAACTTGGGGTTTGCATCTTGTTCAAAGAAGAGGAGACGCTGCTCAGCGAGGAACACGGCCTGCGTCTGCCATCAAATTCAAAATGAGCTTAGTTTTCTTAAAATGGTTCATTTTCTCAGTGTGAACATTTTATATGTTTTCTATTCTGAATAAAAATACAGAACAAAATAAAATAGAATTATTTGATATAATGAATAAAATATGTGTTTATGACATTTACAAATCATTAAATTCTGTTTTAATTCAGACTTTATAAATAAGACCGTCACTGCTGAATGAATCAGGATACTTTATTAATGCCTGAGGATTCTGTAAATATAACATATTTACTATAAGAAAGACAAAAGACAAATGCAGACTCACATGGTTTCTCTTGTGTAACTACAATTTACACAACACTGTGGTTAAGGAATCCCATGGTATTGAAGCCGAGTGTGGGTTTCAGATGAAATGAAAATAGCAGAACATCAAAGTTCCTTTTATACGATTATGAAGAAAAAAGTGTTTCAGAGTTCCCCTCAGAGCAGGGAGCTCAAACACACAGATATTGACCTGATGAAATATAACACAGTTTGGCCCCTGAAGTGACTTTTTTGTTTGTTTTTGAGTGAAATGTTAAAATAAGTTCTAGAAAAAGCCAAAAATGATTTAATATGAGCAGAGAGCACCAACACGCTGAGGGATCGGCTGTGTTAGTTCAGTCAGAGTCACAAACTCATGTGTACACTTTTTTACTTTGTTACATACGAACAAAATGACAGCAGAAGTGCTGCCACGTGTCTGGACAGAGAGGAGCGATGTGTTTGTTTGGTAAGTGAAAGTTTCAGTTAAGAGTGAGAAACAAATGTGAATTTTGCAGTTTTGTCTTGTTATACAATATTTGAAATAAAAAAAATAAAACATCAAATTTTCTGAAATATTTACGAGTGTTTTCTTCTTTGTTTGTTTGTTTTGTGCTACTTGAACACTAGTGTGGCCCTGCAGTGAGAGGAGAGTGCCAGCAGTGACCAACAGCTCATTTACATTTGAGGCCCCTCCCTCAGCAGGATCAGTCCCATCACAGCAACAGGGAAGCTCCACATGAGGAGAATACAGTTCTACAGACAGGATTTCATTGTTATATCATCATAATTATCATGTTGTGGCTAAACAACCTGGATAACATGAATTCTTTACTTGTCCTAGTAAAGTGTCTCATTCAGACTAACAAATAAAAAAACAAGTGAAGAAACAAATTCAGCGACAAATGAACACAACAGATTCTACACAATAACATATCAAGAACGAGAGCAAAAGCAGCCACACTGGCCAAGGCAAGAACGTCCTTGGTTCATGTTCCTGCTGTTAAACTCGTTCACAGGAAACTGTTCTCACAGTGTCGCCTCCTTCTGGACTGGAGCATATTCACAAGCCTTCATACTTCTGTTCCCACTCTGGAGACGAGTGTTTGTAAATGACAGTTTATTGTTTTACAAAAATAAGCTGAAAAAACTGCTTGTTTTGCTGATGTACAGTTATTGACTTGGATATTTGTGAGTGGTTGAACGTTATGTTTGATTTATTTAATCTCGACACTCCTCCCTTCTAGATGTAGAAGAAAGTCTTTTTATTAAGTAACTTAAGTTATTAAGTTCTAAAGTTGTTTCTAATCCTACTTGATGTTCAGTAAAAGGAGTTTTTCTGAAGATCAACCACACATAAAATTTCTTGGACTTTTCAAGTGTCAGCACCACAATCTTCTCTGTGCTTTTAAAAAGATTTGGTTTTGACTGCTAACATGACAGATACATGAATTCTTCACAAACAGCTTGGCCAGCTTCATGACTGGACGCCACTCTGACTCACTGCATCATCTTTTTAGAGGCCATCTTTTTTTGGCCTGGCTTTTAACCCAGAAATATTCATTTTATTTGATTTTTATTGTCTTTTCGATGTTCATGTTCAGCTCTGAGTCTGGAGAGTCTGGTCAGTGATTTTGAGTGTGGAGTAGATTTGGTCCAGGTCTCTGGTGGCTCCATTAAGGTTCTGGTAGTTTGAGGCTTTACATGTAGAAACTGGACTAAAGTTCTTAAAGTGCTCTTTCTAAAAAACAGACAAATATTTATTATTAATTATACAATCTGAATCTTTTCTAGAACATTTACACAGATGCTGAAAGCAGCTTCATTTCATCCGTTTAGAGAATTGTGGCAGCAACACTGAAGATGATCTGCAGTTAAGGACAGCAGACGAGCTCTGGCATCCTACGTACTCGAGACACGGAGGAGACAACTTCATCGGTGTTCCTACAGGAGGCGTTGTTGGGAGAGACACGGGCCTTGTTAAGAAAACTCAGTGCACTATGGGTGAGTTTGTTTGAGTTGTCTGTCGCCTGAAAAGAGAGAAAAGAAGCCAATGAACAGAAGTCAGTGTAGGAGAAATCTGCTGTTTCTAGTCCCTGTCAGGACTCTTGCTGCAGCATTTTGGATTAGCTGAAGGCTTTCAGGGAGTTTTTAGGACTTCCTGATAATAATGAATTACAGTCGTCCAGCCTGGAAGTAATAAATGCATGAACTAGTTTTTCAGCGTCACTCTGAGACAGGATATTTCTAATGTGTGTGTGTGTGTGTGTGTGTGTGTGTGTGTGTGTGTGTGTGTTTGCATGCATATGTGTGAAAGCCCTGAAACACCAGCAAAGTGCAGCATGATGAAACCCGGAAACCAAACATTCAAACAATGGTTAACACACTAGTGTTGATCACACCAGGCAGTGTGGACGATTGTCCTGAGAGAACATCTGGACCCCATCAAGATCACCTGAATCACAAGAATTCAAACATCATAGCAAACAAAGAGGGTTGATGAGATGATGAGAAATCATGAGACCCAGCTGGTTCCAAAAGTAGCCAAGACCAAGAAGCCGAGAACAGCAGTTTGCTGTGTGAGAAACATGAAAGTCTGCACCAGTGTCCAGAGCCTCCCACCACCACCAGCCAGCAGCGGCCCAGTTGTAGGTGTTGTAGGTGCACTACAACCAGTCACGCAAGCCGCCCACCCAGGCTCCACACCCCCAGTCCCCCATCAACTCTGGAGGTGAGAGACACAAGCAGAGGGCCATGCACAGGGACAGGGCAGTGGGCCTGCAGGAAGGACCCCAGGACTGCACTGCGCAGGGGGCAGATCAAGTGGAAGAGAAGGGAAGCCGGAAAGAGCCGGCAGGATCAGCCCGCTCTCGCTCCTCTCCATGTCCAACTGCTCCACATATCCAGGGCCACTTCCACCCCACCCACAGCCAAGAGCCAACACATGACAGAGAAAAAACAGCCCCCTGCATGACTGCCAAGGTATCCACCCCCAACTTAGCAAACCTCATACATACACCAAGGGCGACACACAGGACCAACCCACTCCTCTGACAACCACTGCAGGCCAGACACCCCAAGTATGATACTGAGTGAATATCATCCATAGACCTTTTTTTAAACAAAAAAATAATTAATTGGATAAATAATTATACATTAAATATACAGACACCATGTAGATGTAAAGGAAGGTTGGAGATTGGCCTATAATTAGCTAAGACTGCTGGGTCTAGAGATGCTTTTTGAGTAAAGGTTTAACTGCAGCCACCTTGAAGGCCTGTGGTACATAGCTGATTATTAGAGATAGTTGATCATATTTAAGATCGAAGAATTAATCAATGGCAGGACTTCTTTGAGCAGTTTTGTAGGAATGGGGTCTAAAATACACGTTGATGGTTTGGAGGAAGTAATTATTGAAGTTAACTCAGAAAGATCGATTGGAGAAAAAGAGTCTAACTTAACATCAATGGTACTAAGAGTAGCTGTAGATAATATTACATCTGTGGGATGATTATTGGTCATTTTTTTCTCTAATGCTTAAAATTTTATTTGTGAAGAAGTTCATGACGTTAAAACTTTTCTTGTTTTGAGTTTTCTTCACTGGACTCTTGAACAGTTTAAAAGATTCAAAGTTCCCCAAACTCACCTCTGTGACATCAGCATACTGTGTTTCCACAGGAACATCTGAAAAAAGCACAAGGGTGAGTTTAAACTAGTACAGGTGAAAGGTCAGGTGCAACTGGTCCCTGCAAATAAATCCTGATGTCTTGAAATGTTCATCTGTTCACAAAAACAGTGAACAGCAGCATTTCGGACAGTCATTAAGAGGACAAACCACACATGTGCCAGAAAAGCTTGAAAATGAAAACACTTCAAGAATCCTGGTTGTTTAAATGCTTGAAGTTGCTGCTGGTGCTGCCAATGTGGGATCATTCAATTCTATAACTTAACTGTTCAGTTTGTACCTTCAACAAGTAACAGTCAGACTCAGGGTCCCTGACAGTTATGAGCAGTTATGGACGTGTACTTTTGGTGTTGCTGTCTCTCGTCTTCCTGGTTTCTGGGTTTGTGTGTATGGGGGGTGACGGGGTGAGGGGGGTGGCACTGGCCACACCTTAGGACCGCACACACCTGCTGCTGATCAGGCTCGTCGGGGGAGCTACTTAAGAGAATGATGGAGCTCCCACCGGTGCAGGATTGTTGCATGAGACTCCACGTTAGTGTTGTTAGTGTCAAGTCCAGCGAGTGTATGCCTGCAGTATTTTAGTCTCCGGACAGCTGCTTCTAATGCTTCCTGCAGGAAGAGCGTGGAAAGCCAGAGAGCAGCGAGCACGGGGAGTGCAGACACGTGGGGGTGGAGAGCACGAGGCAAGGACTTTTTCTTTTGTACATGTTACCTCTAGGACTTATAATTAGGCAGTTCCCTGAGGTGTCTTATCACTTCTATGCTGATGATATTCAGCTCTATTGCTCTTTTAAGCCGATGGAAGTCCATAAACTGTTCTCTTTAATTAAATGTTTAGCTTCCATTGAACAGTGGCTTGGTGACAACTACTTACAGTTGAACTCTGAGAAGTCAGAAACATTAATTATTGCCCCCGACAACCAGATATCTCTAATCAAACAGCATCTTGGTTCTCTTGGCTCATCTGTTCACCTGAGCCTCAGGTACCTTGGTGTGATCTTTGATTCTGCCATGTCCCTAGAACAACACTCTCGCCAGTTAATTAGGAACTGCCTTTTTCAGCTAAGAAACATCTCCAAACTGCAAACTTTGCTGTCTGAGTTAGAAATGGTTATTCATGCTTTTATTTCTTCTCGCTTAGATTATTGTAACAGCCTTTTTCTTTGTTTGAGCAAAAGGAATCTTGATCGTCTCCAGTTAGTCCAGAACGCTGCTGCAAGGCTTTTAACTAAGACACGAAAAAGAGAGCACATTACACCAGTGTTACGTTCATTACGCTGGCTTCCAGTACATTTCAGAATTCATTTTAAAATCTTTTAGAACCCCACGCTCCCTCTCGCAGCCTGAGATCTTCTAATCAAAGGCTGTTGGTAGTCCCTCGAACATATTTTAAAACCAGAGGTGATAGATCTTTTAGAGCGGTGGCCCCCAGGCTGTGGAAGTCTCTCCCTCCATCATTACGTTGCCTTGATTGTATTTATTCTTTTAAAAAGCAGTTTAAGACTCATTTATTTAGATTGGCTTTTAATTAGATTTGTGCTGTGTTTTATTATTAATGTATTTTATGTATTTCTGTTTTATATTACTGTGAAGCACTTTGTGGTTTTTATCCTGTGAAAAGTGCTATATAAATAAATTGATTTGATTTGAAGACACAACATGGGAGTCAGGGGAATCCACGGGATTATTTATGTGAATATTTACTGCACTGTAAATAAGTCCAGCATTTGGGTCCTCCTTTCCCCACATCCCCACGGTCGGCCAGCACTAACCGTGACAGAAACACACTGCATTTTCAAATCTTCTATGGGAAAATATTCTGAATACAAGAAATGTGTGTTTCCAAAACTTTATTTAACAGTAAAGAGACGCCAACGACTAAGATGTTCATTACTGTGAGAAATGGAAAGTGTCATCCGTGCTCCTGCTGTCTCACCTTTTCGTTTAGAGGATCTTTTCTTGTAGAATATCAGCACAGACACTGAGACCAGGATGATGGTGACAGTCAGACCCACATACAGCCCATACTGGTTCTGTCCAGTTAATGATGGGATGACTGGTGAAAAAGATCAGAGAGCTTTAGCTGTGGTTAGAGACGTGAACAATAATAAATAAAAATCTAGACAGAAACCCCAGAGGAGAAAATAAAGGAAAAAACAACAACTTCATTTTCTTAATTTTCTTCACAAAACTGTGAAAGTAATAAATTAAACATTTGTGTTATTTATCTTTTATATACAGATGCTTGAAACACTAACAACTGCAATGATCAATAAAAATATTATTTAGCTACCAGAGACATTAAAGTGGACCTATTCTGCTCATTACAGCGTCCATGTATTTTTATTCCTGGACTGTACTACAGTAACTTTGTGTTTTTACAGTTGAGCCTTGTGTGTTGGAGCAGCCAATCAGATCATTCTGTGTCTGAAACAAGCTGTTTCATCAGTTCTCATCTTTACGTCTTCTTTTGAGGCTGATCCTCAAAAACAGGAGATTTGAAAGCAGGTAGACGGGGTTTCTGTGACCACAGCAAGTCTCCATGAGGCTTCTCCACTTTATTTTACATTGTACAGAGTAGAAACTCCAAAAGGTTGATTCTGTTCATCTGCATGTAGCTTTTTCAGTGGGAGAAACAGTCTAACACTCAGAGCAGTCTGCAGCTGAGCTGTTGGCTCACAGGGATTACTGTACAGACACTGAGCTCAAACTTTGCTCGTGTTTAACATGAACATCCACCACAGGAACAGCAGATATATGACAGGAAATAAGGAACAGCTGAACAGCTCCACTCTGACAACATTTGCTTAATGTCAGTAAAAACTCACCGTCTGTGACAGTGACCTCAAAGTCTCTGAATGACCTGCTGGAAGATCCCTCCAGTAAACATCTGTACCGTCCTGAGTCAGACTTGGTCAGCTGTGTGATGCTCACATACAGAACTCCTGGATCTGTATGTGAAGCATATCCAATGTTGTATCTGCCTCTCTGAGATTTGACTTTACGGGTTTCAACAAGAGTGTTTTCTCCTCCACACTCTCCTCTGCAGAACAACGCTCTGTTTCCAGAGTGTTTAAAGGAACATCCGACTGTGAGAGAGCTTCCAGTTTCTTTATTGAAGTGTTTCAGCTGATCATCGTTTCCATCCAGCAGTGCTGTTAAAGACACAAACGATCAATAGTTACTATCTGTGCTGCAGAAGCCACTGATGCTGCTTCATAATCTGCACATTATTAGATTTTAATAGATTAGATTACAGTCTTATTTATTACTGAATTATCAGCTTTAAGCACAATGAGAAAAACTCAAAATACTGCACTACCGAAGTGTCCAAATTGTCAGATCATTTTCCAGATTTGACAGTTTTATAAAGAACAAACTTCAGCTTCTTTAAACCGTCAGCAGCTGTCAGTGAAAACTTTCTTCAGAAACAGAAACTCACCTTCAGCAACAACGATCACGAACCGTTCGTATGAAGCTGATGATGAAGATCCAGCCAAACCACAGCTGTACTGTCCAGAGTCAGACTCAGTCAGCTTTGAGATGCTCACAGATAAAACATAAACTGATTGTATTTCATATTCAATGCTGTATCTGCCTGTTTGAGCTCTGACATCAGTTGTATTAATGAGAATGTTTTCTCCTTCACATTCTTCTCTGCAGAACATCT
Organism: Neolamprologus multifasciatus; assembly: GCF_963576455.1. Classification (NCBI taxonomy): domain Eukaryota; kingdom Metazoa; phylum Chordata; class Actinopteri; order Cichliformes; family Cichlidae; genus Neolamprologus; species Neolamprologus multifasciatus. The sequence continues at coordinate 1,346,776 of NC_140458.1, read as the reverse complement.
TCCATGTTCCTGATGATTGAAAAACAAGAGGAACTGTAATATTTCCTCCAATGACTCCATAGAGAAGAATCTGAGCATCGGTGACTTCAGGGTTTCCATCCTGCAGAGCTGTTGGAAACATGAACCATCAATAGTTACTGTTTGTACTTCCTGTAAGAAGCTGCAGTCTGATCACAGCATCCACACACAGACACACTGAGAGCAGAGCTGACTTTTGGGCAAAGGCAGCAGCCGCCTCAAGCGCCGCCTGCTGTAACTCTGCTGCAAGTTTAAGAACAAAACAAACAAAATAATGAGAGCATCAGTGAGCAGAGAGAGGTGGAGTTATTTTATCAGCTGTTGCTAAACCATAATCTAAGGTGCCAAACAGCTGGACTGTGAATAAGGTTTTTATTAGAATATTAGTGTCTACAATGGAGGGGAACTTTGTACATTTTGTACAAAAGATTTAAAATATGATATTTTATAATTAAAGTGACAAAATATTTTAAATGACCAGTCTATTAAGTCCAGAGTTCAATTCAATTTTATTTATATGGCGCCAAATCACAACAACAGTCACCTCACAGTGCTTTATGTTGTACACTTTATCCTATAATAATAGGTACAGAGAAAACCCCAACAATCATATGACCCCTATGAGCAGCACTTTGGTGACAGTGGGAAGGAAAAACTCCCTTTTAACAGGAAGAAACCTCCAGCAGAACCAGGCTCAGGGAGGGGCGGGGCCATCTGCTGTGATTGGTTGGGGTGAGAGAAGGAAGACAGGATAAAGACATGCTGTGGAAGAGAGACAGAGATTAATAACAGATATGATTCAATGCAGAGAGGTCTGTTAACACATAGTGAGTGAGAAAGGTGACTGGAAAGGAAAAACTCAATGCATCATGGGAATCCCCGGCAGCCTACATCTATTGCAGCATAACTAAGGGAGGATTCAGGGTCACCTGGTCCAGCCCTAACTATATGCTTTAGCAAAAAGGAAAGTTTGAAGCCTAATCTTAAAAGTAGAGATAGTGTCTGTCTCCTGAATCCAAACTGGAAGCTGGTTCCACAGAAGAGGGGCCTGAAAACTGAAGGCTCTGCCTCCCATTCTACTTTTAAATACTCTAGGAACAACAAGTAGGCCTGCAGAGCGAGAGCGAAGTGACACCACCTGGCATTCACAGGCAGGCTCCTATCCAAGCACAACCCTGCTTACCTTTTGAGATCAGACAAGATCAGCCATGCTCAGGGTGGTATGGCCATAAGCTGCTGACCTCCCAGCCCATTGTTCCTTCACTGGGCTGGTTTCAGTCATTATGCAAATGTACTGTTTATAAGATTGGGGAATCCTGCAGTCAGCTGAGACTGAAGAAGTCACCTGGATGTGAGATGAAATGTTTCTCCCACTGAAAACGTCCAGATGAACAGAATCAGCTGTTTGGGATTTCCTTACCTGGATGATTGAGCATACATCAAGATGTCTGTGAAGGTTCTCAGTCATCCAGGTCATCGTAGTCAAAGGAGCTTGCAAAGAAAAGCGTCTGGACTTCTTTAAGTTACTTGAAGACGTTTCACCTCTCATCCGAGAGGCTTCTTCAGTTCTAAGGTCAAATGGTGGGGAGTCCCAGATTTAAACCTAGTGGGAGTTTCCCCCCACAGAGGGACAAAAGGACCCCCTGATGATCCTCTAATCGCCTGAGCCAAGGTGTGGAACTGGGTGTGGGTCCCAATCAGGGACCCACACCCAGTTCCACACCTTGGCTTTCTATCTCTGACTTTCTATCTCTGACTATCTCTGACTTTTGTCCCTCTGTGGGGGGAAACTCCCACTAGGTTTAAATCTGGGACTCTCCACCGTTTGACCTTAGAACTGAAGAAGCCTCTCGGATGAGAGGTGAAACGTCTTCAAGTAACTTAAAGAAGTCCAGACGCTTTTCTTTGCAAGCTCCTTTGACCATACATCAAGATATTTATTCACTAAATTAATTGGTAGGTTAATCACTGATTATGTTTTAATGCTACGCCTATTTACCATCAGTTGCAGCCCTAAAATAAAGAAAGCTTTAAAAATCAATGAAAAAGAAGCAGAGCGATAACCACAGTGGCACAGAATGAGCTTTGTGTCCCAGCAGTTACCAAGAAGGGAACAAGCTGCCCATTAAAGCAACTCACAGCTGACTGAGATGACCATGTGTAACAATAAGAAAAGTAAGAAACATAAGTGCCACAAAAATATGCCAATATACTCACAAACGAAGAAGAAGTAGATCAAACTGTGAAGGGTGTTCATAACGAGGCTCTGATGGTTTACTGTTTCATTAGAGCTCTGTTAAAAATCTCCTGCTTTGACTCCTCTCTCTTTCCTTTCCTCTGAACCCATATGTGGTGGGAGGGACTATGAAGGACCCAAGAAGAGGATGTGAAGAAACAAAGTGACGATGTAGAAACAGAAGTGAGTCAGAGGTTTATGCATCTGGGCTTGAGGTTCACTGCTCATTCATGTACACTTTGTAATTACACTGTTACTGAAAGTGGATCGAAGGGTGTAAACTTCTGCAGTGACAACTTAAAGAGTGATCATGGGCCCAGCTTGTTCTGCTGTGCAGCACTGGTGTCATGTATAACCAATGCAAAAGCTACTGGAGAAGGTACCAAGGCCAGTATTCATAAAGCTGCCTGTAGTTAAACTCGCTCTCAAGGTTGAAAATCTTACAAAACTCTTAAAATTATCACGTTTTCCATGAATTTCAATTTAAAGTTTAGCCTCAATTCTGTAAAAAGTGGATTCTTGTAGATATTTGCACTTTGCACAATAAAGTTAATCAATCATTTTAGAACTAATTTAATCATCAAGACTAATTGAATAGTTAACGCAGTCATATCAGTATTTATGGTTCTTAATGTTAAGTCTTTTATGTCTTTATGCATCCAGGTAAGTAAGACCCAAAAGGTTGATTCTGTTCATCTGGATGTAGCGTGAAAACAGATTGATCAGGTCTGTGTCCCGAAATGTTGCGTGCAGAAAAAATGAGGTCAGCTGAGAAGCGGAGTGAGCATCGAGTTTGGGATTTTTCTTCCACTGGAAAGCTCCAACCTTCTGCTTTCATAGAGGGGTCTCCACTTGCTGATAATTAGACAATCAAATGCATTTGATTTGCAGTACCTGGCTCCTATTATCCATTTAATTCCTATGGTAATGGTGTAAGGTTTCATACAGCTGTACTTTGACTTTATTTTTCTCAGATAAGTAATGTAATATGTCATATTAACCTGATTTCAGATCAGCTAAAGAAAGTGAGCGTTTTCAGTTTGCAGTCAGGTGTCAGAGCACTGATGTTTTCTCATGGACTATTTCATTTAAAATACAGGAGAAAAGGGAGGGGGGGGGGTGACACCAGCAGCTGCATATGAATATCAGCATGTGAAACTGATTCATGGTTAGAACAAAGAGGAACGAAGCTTATTTTTCGCAGCAATGTTCTCATTTATGTTGTGGTTGTTCTTCTGAATTGTAACTTCTCTAGAAGAGGTTGCTGGCATTCATTGAATTTCCAGAATGTTACATCCTTCATTTTTATTAGGTTTGTAACTTTCTTACAACTTTGAAACTGTTGGCTGTTTTTCAAATCTACCAAACATTATATCAAATGTGCAGAAAAATACAACTCCACACAAACAACAAAAACAGAAAGGAAATGCACAAATAACGTGTATCAGACCATAAGATTTTAGTTTGTTCAGTGCTGCAGCACACACACTTTTCAGGTGTTTGTTGTGTTGTCTCTGACATCAGTGCTTTGACTTCTACACCTCCTCCACCTCCTCCCTCTTCTGAAGGAGCAGCTGCTAACTCCACTGAGAAGCCTATAAAACTGGGGAGGCTACCCAAAGCCGGCCGGACATTGCCGCCCCTAGTGTCCTCTACATCCCACCCCTCAAACCCCTCTCATTTCCAGGTTGAGGTAACGTTTCACCTGAAACACCAACAGTTCTCCTCTTGAGGCTCTCCGAGACCATAGCCAGCTGAAAACTTCATCGACCAGAACTTAGCTTGTCTACTCCACGTCCAACTAAGCCTACCCCATTCAGTTCCAGACACAGCATGTCCATCAGGGACCACCAGGAGGAGATCCAGTTTCTTTCTTTCTCCACTTCCTCTCCTCCCTGGAGCAGTGTGCATCAGCTTCCGCTCACCTCAGGTGCTGCAAGTCTTTCTTCACGTTGTTCATTCTCTCATCCGTGATCAGTGCACGGGATGTTACTAAAGTAGCTGCGTTCCTCTTGCAACCCATCGTTAACCTTTGCCACATGTGGCTCTAGCCAGCACGCTACACGGGCGTGCCAATTTATCAAAAACCATCCATGCGTTTTCCCCAGATCGTGACATTTATGTGCAATGAATATAACTCGATGTTGTTTAGTTAAAAACAATCAAACTGATTTGTAATGAGTGTTTAACATACAAACATGACAACACAAACCAGACTGGACCTTCCCTGATGGCCTCTGCATTGTGCTGGGATGTCTTCAACTCTCTGAACTCTTCTTCAGTCTCAGCTGACTTCTCAGAGTGTTCATTCACAGGTCACCATAAACTTAAGATTAATTATAATTAAAGTTTAACCTCTTAAGCCCCAACGCCCCCTGATACGGGGGCAAAAAGCAGGAGATCAGGTAGGCTTGGGGCTTAAGAGGTTAAAGATAAAATATGTTTCATAAAACTTTGATCTCATGAAAGTTTAAACGTGTCTGACCTTGAAGAAGAGGTCAAAGGTCAAAACTAATGTGATATTGGGAATCCCCTAATATCATTCACTATATGACTGTATGTTAATCAGTGTTGGGCAAGTTACTTTAAGTTAGTAACTTACTTACATTACTAGTTACTTCTATCAAAAGTAGTTACTCATTACTGTCAAAGTAACTAGTTACTAGGGAAAGTAATTTTGGTTTCACTCAGAATTCTCTTGTTATTGTGTTGCTTCTGTAACTGGATACCAGCCAGACTGCCAGTCTTCTAGCTTGCTTACTTGCCACAGTGCACTGTGCCACCTACCAACAGAAAGGAAAAGATAATGTGGATATTTCCACGAGAGAAATCCCACGCCTGGACCGTCGTTGACCGCCGCCATGATTCTAGCCTACGTCACAGCGTCATGTGCGCTTTTTACATCCAACACAAAAACTGCAGTCGTGGTGCTTTGATTGTACTCAGAACTCAGAAATTCTGCCTTCTGAATAGGAAGATGTAGGTAACAGCAGACTGCAGATGAGCTGCATACAGGGCTGGACTGGGACAAAAAATCATCCCGGGCATTTTGACTAGAGACCGGCCGCCATTATAGGAAAAATCATAAAGCCTTTGAATGAAAACAAACACTGTTGTGACAGTGATGTTCACTGTTCTGATGGTATATATGCATCAATCTATCAATCCTTTGTTGTAAGATTCAATTCAATTCAATTTTAATTCAATTTTATTTATATAGCGCCAAATCACAACAAATGTCGCCTCAAGGCGCTTCATAGATACAGAGAAAAGCCCAACAATCATATGACCCCCTATGAGCAAGCACTTTGGCGACAGTGGGAAGGAAAAACTCCCTTTTAACAGGAAGAAACCTCCGGCAGAACCAGGCTCAGCGAGGGGCGGGGCCATCTGCTGTGATTGGTTGGAGTGAGAGAAGGAAGACAGGATAAAAGACATGCTGTGGAAGAGAGACAGAGATTAATAACAGATACGAGTAATTATTTTTAAAATGTGCTGTTCAAATGAAGCTGACTTGACTTGAATATTAATACTGAGTTGACAGAATCCATGTGTGTTGCATAAAGACATAAAATGTTAAGACTTTACAGATATACATGTATCTGATAACAGGAGTTCTAAACTAAAACTTCCGTTGAGTTACTCAATGAGAGTAACGTATTCTGAATACTTTGGATTACTTAATATATTATCATGCTGTTTACAACTACATGAATGTACTATTGCTGTGATTTATTACTGTTACTGAAGGTCCGCGGCTCCGAACCATAGTAAAGGGACCTCTGGCTAATACGGTGGGTTCTGTGTCGGCTCGTAGCTGAAAAATAGCTTTACTTTGTTGTCTGGGTCAACTTTGCTAGCGAGAGACAGAGAGAGGCGTTGAAAGGCTGCTCCAACAGAACTTATTGTTTCAGAGGAAAACACGAACACGGTGTACAGTCGAGTCTTAATAGCTTACTTACAACTGGGCTCGTCAGGCACTCTTCTTGGCTGCAGTGGTTATTATTATATTTACATGCTTCCAGCTCCCGTTTCTGCTCGATGGCAGCTCGTACTTTCCCTTTTTCTCCCTCCCTCGCTCACAGACACATAACGAGTATGGCAGTCCATTCTCCCTGCAGCACGGACTACACTGCCCATGATGCTACATTCTTTAGAGCTATACCTGTAGCATTCTGCCTGTTAGCTTAGCATAACAACAACAAAAAGGCCTCTCTCACCCAGGAAACACGCAGAGAGAGAGAGCGTCACCCTGTAACCATGGCAACCGTAACGCCCGCGCCTGGAACAACAGAACGTAGCTGTCAAACAAAACCCAAACAGTACTGACCCGCCACAATATGAAACAGGGAAGTACCGCCGTGTAATCCATTTATTTCAACAAAGTAACTGTATTCTAAATACCACCTTTTTAAACGGTAACTGTAACGGAATACAGTTACTCATATTTTGTATTTTAAATACGTAATGGCGATACATGTATTCCATTACTCTCCAACACTGCATATACAGTGGGGCAAAAAAGTATTTAGTCAGCCACCGATTGTGCAAGTTCCCCCACTTAAAATGATGACAGAGGTCAGTAATTTGCACCAGAGGTACACTTCAACTGTGAGAGACAGAATGTGAAAAAAACATCCATGAATTCACATGGTAGGATTTGTAAAGAATTTATTCGTAAATCAGGGTGGAAAATAAGTATTTGGTCACCTCAAACAAGGAAAATCCCTGGCTCTCACAGACCTGTAACGTCTTCTGTAAGAAGCTTTTCTGTCCCCCACTCGTTACCTGTATGAATGGCACCTGTTTGACCTCATCATCTGTATAAAAGACACCTGTCCACAGCCTCAACCAGTCAGACTCCAAACTCCGCCATGGCCAAGACCAAAGAGCTTTCGAAGGACACCAGGAAAAGAATTGTAGACCTGCACCAGACTGGGAAGAGTGAATCTACAATAGGCAAGCAGCTTGGTGTGAAAAAATCAACTGTGGGAGCAATCATCAGAAAATGGAAGACATACAAGACCACTGATAATCTCCCTCGATCTGGGGCTCCACGCAAGATCTCATCCCGTGGGGTCAAAATGATCATGAGAACGGTGAGCAAAGATCCCAGAACCACACGGGGGGACCTGGTGAATGACCTGCAGAGAGCTGGGACCAAAGTAACAAAGGTCACCATCAGTAACACACTACAACGGCAGGGAATCAAATCCCGCAGTGCCAGACGTGTTCCGCTGCTGAAGCCAGTGCATGTCCAGGCCCGTCTGAAGTTTGCCAGAGAGCACATGGATGATACAGCAGAGGATTGGGAGAATGTCATGTGGTCAGATGAAACCAAAGTAGAACTTTTTGGTATAAACTCAACTCGTCGTGTTTGGAGGAAGAAGAATACTGAGTTGCATCCCAAGAACACCATACCTACTGTGAAGCATGGGGGTGGAAACATCATGCTATGGGGCTGTTTTTCTGCCAAGGGGACAGGACGACTGATCCGTGTTAAGGACAGAATGAATGGGGCCAAGTATCGTGAGATTTTGAGCCAAAACCTCCTTCCATCAGTGAGAACTTTGAAGATGAAACGAGGCTGGGTCTTCCAACATGACAATGATCCAAAACACACCGCCCGGGCAACAAAGGAGTGGTTCCGTAAGAAGCATTTGAAAGTCCTGGAGTGGCCTAGCCAGTCTCCAGACCTCAACCCCATAGAAAATCTGTGGCGGGAGTTGAAAGTCCGTGTTGCTCGGCGACAGCCCAAAAACATCACTGCTCTTGAGAAGATCTGCATGGAGGAATGGGCCAAAATACCAGCTACTGTGTGTGCAAACCTGGTAAAGACCTATAGTAAACGTTTGACCTCTGTTATTGCCAACAAAGGTTATGTTACAAAGTATTGAGTTGTATTTTTGTTATTGACCAAATACTTATTTTCCACCCTGATTTACGAATAAATTCTTTACAAATCCTACCATGTGAATGCATGGATTTTTTTTTCACATTCTGTCTCTCACAGTTGAAGTGTACCTCTGGTGCAAATTACTGACCTCTGTCATCATTTTAAGTGGGGGAACTTGCACAATCGGTGGCTGACTAAATACTTTTTTGCCCCACTGTATATGTATGTGTTATGAGAGTGTGAGTAATGTGAATGTCTAAGTTGTGAGATAAAATTGAGGCACAGGCAGCCAGAAGGGGACAGAGGGGGGGGATGGCTCCCCTGCACCCTGGTGACACATCTTTACCCCAAGGCCCTGCATGTGTGGGTGATTGTGGTGGAGCGGGAGGAGGGAGGCAGCTGGAGGTGGGGTGGGAAGGAAGGGAGGGGCAAGTGACCCCTCCCTGGGGCCAGCTCCCCCGCTGACCCCAGTAGGCACCCCTATACTCTGCAACCTGCCAGGGAAAGGGGGCCCAGGCCCATCTGGACCGGGGTCCAGAACAGCAGCGCCGCCTGGCCCCACAGAGGCCGGGACAGCCCACCAAACCCCACCTAAGAGAAAACTGCCCCCACCCCGTCATCCACTCATCTTCCAGACTACACAAGACAATAGACGCCCAGGCTGAGAGCTTCCTCCACCTCTCCTGTATCTCCCCTACCTGCAGAGTAGGTTCCTGAAGAGAGGAGACCTCCTGCACCCCCAGAACCCCACGCCCATCCCGGACCCACCCAGGGGCAGCCAGGCTACCAGGTCAGCAACCCACGTCCGTCAGCACAGACCCTCCCCTAGCCCCGCTGGACGCAGCCACGAGGAAACCGTCACCTAAGAGCCAACAGAGCCCTTAATAGGCCATGACCGCTACCCCGGGTAGAACCCCCCAAGGAAGATGCTCCTGGGGAACCCCCCGACGCCCTAAGCCTGTCCCTACCCCCACACCAATCACAACAGCGAAGGTGGGACCAAACTATGACCCCCCACCCCAACTAGGTGATGGAGCTGATCAAAGGAGCCCAGAGCAATTGATCTGATGTGCCGGCAGAGGCTGTATCAAGACTAATGTCTGTGAAGGTTCTCAGTCATCCAGGTCATCGTAGTCAAAGGAGCTTGCAAAGAAAAGCGTCTGGACTTCTTTAAGTTACTTGAAGACGTTTCACCTCTCATCCGAGAGGCTTCTTCAGTTCTAAGGTCAAATGGTGGAGAGTCCCAGATATAAACCTGGTGGGAGTTTCCCCCCACAGAGGGACAAAAGGACCCCCTGATGATCCTCTAATCGCCTGAGCCAAGGTGTGGAACCGGGTGTGGGTCCCAATCAGCCAGAGTTTCGGGTGAGTTCATTGTGAAACCTGGCCCCACCTTATCATGCGAATTCCTGAGGTCAGATGGCCCAGGGTGTGAGTGGGCGTTAAGGCGTGTGGGAAGGGATCTCAAAACTGGATTATAGATGGCAGAGAGTTGGTGTCGTAAACCACCGCCTCTGTTCAAAGATGGTCGCTCACAGTGGACATAGATGGCTTCTTTCACTCCTCTTTCAAACCATCTGTCCTCTCTGTCCAAAATGTGAACATTGGCATCCTCGAAAGAGTGTCCTTTATCCTTAAGATGCAGATGGACAGCTGAATCTTGTCCTGTGGAGGTGGCTCTTCTGTGTTGTGCCATGCGCTTGTGAAGTGGCTGTTTGGTCTCTCCAATGTAGAGGTCTGGGCATTCCTCGCTGCACTGTACGGCATACACCACATTGTTAAGTCTGTGTTTTGGCGTTTTGTCTTTCGGGTGAACCAGTTTTTGTCTGAGTGTGTTGCTGGGTCTGAAGTACACCGGGATGTCATGCTTGGAGAAAACCCTCCTGAGTTTCTCTGATACACCGGCTACATAGGGGATGACAATGTTGTTGCGTCTGTCCTTCTTATCCTCCCTCCTCCAAAACTTCTGAACTGGTGGACAGAACTAAAGAGCGTGGATGTAATTGTCCTGTGTATTGGTTTGGCAGTATGAGCAGTTGTTGGTAGACGTATAACCCATCTTGAACATCCGATGACCTGTATAGTGCACTCTATGTAGTATTTTGTATTGAATTAATTGAAGACTGGGATTTCTAATTAGACGAAAGGTTTTTAAGCATATCTGAGACCAGAAGTTTTGGTCTAAGTTAACTGATAAATCTGCTTCCCATTTTGCAATAGGAAGTGATATTGATTCATCTGTTTTAGAAAGCAGTCTGTATATTTTGGATAGTAATTTGGGGGTTTTAAGAGTAAGAAATTGAACCACACTTGGTGGTGTTTGTAGTTCAACTTGACCCGGTTTAAATTTCTTTTTTACTTTGGATTTAATTTGTTGATATTCTAAAAATCTTTTCTTGTTGATCCCATATTGTGTAACTAGTCTGTCAAATGAAATAAATTCTGTTCCTTCTAGTATATGTTCTAAATATTTGATTCCTTTACCACTCCAATCTGAAAAGTTTATCATATTATTGTTTTGTAATATGTCAGGGTTGTTCCAGATAGGTGTACGTTTGCATGGGATTAATGAAGACTCCGTCAATTTTAGAAACTCCCACCATGCTGTCAGAGAAGAGCTGATGCTGATGCTTTTGAAGATTTCATGTCGTTGGATGTTTGAGCTGATAAATGGTAGATCTGAAATCTCTAGATTATTGCAAAGTGCTTGTTCTACATCTAGCCAAGGTTCATCTAAGAAGGTATGTTTTAGCCATCCTGAGATAAACTGAAGCCTGTTGGCTAAGAAGTAGTGCTGAAAGTTAGGTAGTTCTAATCCTCCTTTATCCTTGGTCTTTTGTAGTGTTTTTAAGCTTATACGTGGGGGTTTATCTTTCCAAAGGAATTTGGACATACATGAATCTAGAGATCTGAACCAATCTCACTTCCCATGGGTGGCGCTGTCACTTGGTGTTCGCTCGCTCGCTCTGTGGTATAGTATCGCTTCCTGTTCCTGCTCAAACACAGTGGTGTTTCTGAGTAGCTTATTTGCTTAGCAGTTTAATTAACAACTTTTAAATACATTCTTTTTTCACAGTATAATCTTCACGTGCTTCATCCGAAGCACACTTTCTGTGTACTCACTACCTAATTTATAGTATTCACTCACTGTCTCTGTACTGTTTCGCTAGCTTAGCTCGTAGCCGACCCGTTAGCACCATGGCTACTTCACCTGTCCCTTCTGCACTTTCTTGCTCATTGTGTCAGATGTTTAGTTACTCCTCGGCCTCCTTTAGCAGTAATGATATCTGTAACAAATGTAGCATATTTGCAGCTCTGGAGGCCAGGATTACTGAATTGGAGACTCGGCTTTGCACCCTGCTCTCACCCTTAGCTAGCCAGGCCCCTGTAGCTGGTGCAGCCGAAGATAGCGTAGGCCCTGCTAGCTGTTCCCCGGCAGACCCCAAGCAGCTGGGGAAAGGCTGGGTAACGGTGAGGAGGAAGCGTAGTCCTAAACAGAAGCCCCAGGTACACCACCAACCCGTTCATGTGTCTAACCGTTTTTCCCCACTCGGTGACACACCCGCCGGGGGTCAAACTCTGGTAATTGGTGATTCTGTTCTCAGACATGTGAAGCTAGAGACACCGGCAACCATAGTCAATTGTCTTCCAGGGGCCAGAGCAGGCGACATTGAAGGAAATTTAAAACTGCTGGCTAAGGGTAAACGTAAATTCAATAAAATCATAATTCACGTCGGCAGTAATGACACCCGGTTACGCCAATCGGAGGTCACTAAAATCAATATTGAATCGGTGTGTAACTTTGCCAAAACAATGTCGGACTCTGTAGTTTTCTCTGGTCCCCTCCCCAATCAGACCAGGAGTGACATGTTTAGCCGCATGTTCTCCTTAAATTGCTGGCTGTCTGAGTGGTGTCCCAGAAACGATGTGGGCTTCATAGATAATTGGCAAACCTTCTGGAGGAAACCTGGTCTTGTTAGGAGAGATGGCATCCATCCCACTTTGGATGGAGCAGCTCTCATTTCTAGAAATATCGACAAATTTATTAAACCCCTCAAAACATGACTATCCAGAGTTGGGACCAGGAAGCAGAGTTGCAGTCTTAGAGAAGCTGCCTCTCTGCAGCTTCTCTCCTCCTGCTACCCCCCCAAAAACCCATCTCCATAGAGACTGTGTCTGCTTCCAAAAAGACAAAAAACAAACTAAAAACCAGCAACAAACAACTTAAACAATCACAAAGAAAGAACAATACAGTATCCACATCTGAACCAAAGAGTAAAACAGTGAAATGTGGATTATTAAATATTAGGTCTCTCTCCTCCAAGTCTCTGTTAGTACATGACTTAATAATTGATCAACAAATTGATTTACTCTGCCTTACAGAAACCTGGTTGCAGCAGGATGATTATGTTAGTTTAAATGAATCAACACCCCCGAGTCATTCTAACTACCAGAAATCTCGAAGCACAGGTCGAGGGGGTGGTGTGGCAGCAATTTTTCACACCAGTCTATTAATTAATGAAAGACCAAGACAGACTTTTAATTCATTTGAAAGCCTGATGCTTAACATTGTCCACCCCAGCTGTGAAACTCAGAAACCAGTCTTACTTGTTATCATCTATCGTCCACCTGGGCCTTACACAGAGTTTCTGTCTGATTTCTCAGACTTTATATCTAATTTAGTTCTGAGCTCAGATAAAATAATTATTGTGGGTGATTTTAACATCCATGTAGATGCTAAAAATGACAGCCTCAACATGGCATTTAATCTGTTGTTAGACTCAATTGGTTTCTCTCAAAATGTAAAAGAACCCACCCACCACTTTAATCACACTCTAGATCTTGTTTTAACATATGGCATAAAAACTGAACATTTAACAGTGTTTCCTGAAAACCCTCTCCTGTCTGATCATTTCTTGATAACATTTACATTTACAATAATTGATTACGCAGCAGTGGAGAGTGGACTTTATCAAAGTAGATGTCTTTCTGAAAGCGCTGTAACTAAGTTTAAGAATATAATCCAGCCACTGTTATCATCGTCAATGCCCTGTACCAACACAGAGTAGAGCAGCTATCTGAACGCTACCCCAACAGAGGTCGATTATCTTGTTAATAATTTCACCTCCTCACTACGTACGACTCTGGATACTGTAGCTCCAGTGAAAACTAAGGTCTCTAATCAGAAGTACCTGACCCCGTGGTATAATTCTCAAACACGTACCCTAAAGCAGATGACTCGTAATCTGGAGAGGAAATGGCGTGTCACAAATTTAGAGGATCATCATTTAGCCTGGAGAAATAGTTTGTTGCTTTATAAGAAAGCCCTCCGCAAAGCCAGAACAGCTTACTACTCATCACTGATTGAAGAAAATAAGAACAACCCCAGGTTTCTCTTCAGCACTGTAGCCAGGCTGACAAAAAGTCAGAGCTCTGTTGAGCCAACCATCCCTTTAACGTTAACTAGTGATGACTTCATGAACTTCTTCACAAATAAAATTTTTATCATTAGAGAAAAAATTACCAATAATCATCCCACAGATCTAATATTATCTACAGCTACTCTTAGTTCCATTGATGTTAAGTTAGACTCTTTTTTTCCAATTGATCTTTCTGAGTTAACTTCAATAATTACTTCCTCCAAACCATCAACGTGTCTTTTAGACCCCATTCCTACAAAACTGCTCAAAGAAGTCCTGCCATTGATTAATTCTTCGATCTTATATATGATCAACCTATCTCTAATAATCGGCTATGTACCACAGGCCTTCAAGGTGGCTGCAGTTAAACCTTTACTCAAAAAGCCATCTCTAGACCCAGCAGTCTTAGCTAATTATAGGCCAATCTCCAACCTTCCTTTCATATCAAAAATCCTTGAAAGAGTAGTTGTCAAACAGCTAACAGATCATCTGCAGAGGAATGGTTTATTTGAAGAGTTTCAGTCAGGTTTCAGAGTTCATCACAGCACAGAAACAGCTTTATTGAAGGTTACAAATGATCTTCTTATGGCCTCTGACAGTGGACTCATCTCTGTGCTTGTCCTTCTTGACCTTAGTGCAGCATTCGATACTGTTGACCATAATATTCTATTAGAGCGATTAGAACATGCTGTAGGTATTACAGGTATTGCACTGCAGTGGTTTGTATCATATCTATCTAATAGACTCCAATTTGTGCATGTAAATGGAGAGTCCTCTTCACACACTGAGGTTAATTATGGAGTTCCACAGGGTTCAGTGCTAGGACCAATTCTGTTTACATTATACATGCTTCCCTTAGGCAGCATCATTAGAAGACATAGCATACATTTTCACTGCTATGCAGATGACACCCAGCTCTATCTGTCCATGAAGCCAGATAACACACACCAATTAGTTAAACTGCAGGAATGTCTTAAAGACATAAAGACCTGGATGGCCACTAACTTTCTGCTTCTTAACTCAGATAAAACTGAGGTCATTGTACTCGGCGCTGAAAAGCTTAGAAATATGGTATCTAACCAGATTCTTACTCTGGATGGCATTACCTTGGCCTCCAGTAACACTGTGAGGAACCTTGGAGTCATTTTTGACCAGGATATGTCCTTCAACGCACATATTAAACAAATATGTAAGACTGCGTTCTTCCATTTGCACAACATCTCTAAAATTAGAAATATCCTGTCTCAGAGTGACGCTGAAAAACTAGTTCATGCATTTATTACTTCCAGGCTAGACTACTGCAATTCATTATTATCAGGATGTCCAAAAAACTCACTGAAAAGCCTTCAGTTAATCCAAAATGCTGCAGCAAGAGTCCTGACAGGGACTAGAAAGAGAGAGCATATTTCTCCTGTTTTGGCTTCCCTTCATTGGCTTCCTGTTAAATCCAGAATTGAATTCAAAATCCTGCTCCTCACATACAAGGTCTTAAATAATCAGGCCCCATCTTATCTTAATGACCTTGTAGTACCATATCACCCTATTAGAGCACTTCGCTCTCGCTCTGCAGGCCTACTTGTTGTTCCTAGAGTATTTAAAAGTAGAATGGGAGGGAGAGCCTTCAGTTTTCAGGCCCCTCTTCTGTGGAACCAGCTTCCAGTTTGGATTCAGGAGACAGACACTATCTCTACTTTTAAGATTAGGCTTAAAACCTTCCTTTTTGCTAAAGCATATAGTTAGGGCTGGACCAGGTGACCCTGAATCCTCCCTTAGTTATGCTGCAATAGATGTAGGCTGCCGGGGGATTCCCATGATGCATTGAGTTTTTCCTTTCCAGTCACCTTTCTCACTCACTATGTATTAACAGACCTCTCTGTATTGAATCGTATCTGTTATTAATCTCTGTCTCTCTTCCACAGCATGTCTTTATCCTGTCTTCCTTCTCTCACCCCAACCGGTCGCAGCAGATGGCCGCCCCTCCCTGAGCCTGGTTCTGCCGGAGGTTTCTTCCTGTTAAAAGGGAGTTTTTCCTTCCCACTGTCGCCAAAGTGCTTGCTCATAGGGGGTCATATGATTGTTGGGCTTTTCTCTGTATCTATGAAGCGCCTTGAGGTGACATTTGTTGTGATTTGGCGCTATATAAATAAAATTGAATTGAATTGAAATTGAATTGTTATGGGTAAACATTTCCATCTAGCCAGATCACCTTCTACTTTCTTTAAAACTGGGATATGGTTTAATTTAGTCAGATCTGCAAACTTGGGAGAAACATTAATACCTAAATATTTTATATTTCCCGATTGCAGTGGTGTAGAAGAGGAATTATGGAAGGAGCAATTAATCGGAAGGACTGTAGATTTTGACCAGTTCATTGAGAAATCTGATATTCTTGCAAAAGAGTTTATCAATGCAATGACCCCAGAGATATTGGTTTGTGAGTTTTGGAGAAAGAGTAACACATCATCTGCATAAAGGCTGATTTTATGTTCCACGTTCTTGCATTTTATGCCCTTAATTACTGAATTCTGTCTAATTGCTGCTGCTAGTGGTTCAATAAAAATTGCAAACAGTGAAGGAGAGAGTGGGCATCCCTGCCTGGTGCCCCTCAGGAGACAGAAGCTGGAGGATGTTTGGTCATTTGTTCTGACACAAGCTGTTGGGGAGTTATATAATATTTTTAACCAGTTAGTGAAAGAGGATCCAAAACCAAATTTGTGTAAAGTTGCAAATAGAAATTTCCAGTTAACTCTGTCAAATGCTTTTTCTGCATCTAAAGAGAATATTGTAGTTTCAATGTTTTTACTGCATGAGTAGTCTATTAAATTAAGTAATCTGCGTTTATTTGTTGATGAGTGCCTACCTTTTATGAAACCAGTTTGGTCAGGATGAATTAAGTGGGGGGTTATTTTCTCCAGTCTCTTTGAGAGAGCTTTGCAGATTATTTTAAGGTCTACATTCATAAGGGATATTGGACGATAGCTTGAGGGATATACAGGGTCTTTGCCTGGTTTTAGCAGCAGATTAATGTTTGCAGAATTCATATTTGATGGAAGTCTGCCCTTTTCTTTGATTTCCAACAACGTTCTGTAAAAAACTGGTGCTAGAATCGTCCAGACTTCTTTGTAGAATTCTGCAGGAACGCCGTCTGGACCTGGAGCCTTATTATTGGGCATACTTATCAGGGCTTCCTGGAGTTCACCTGATGTCAGTGGCGAATCCAGTGCCATTGCTTGAGTGTCTAATAATTTTGGAAGAGTTATGTTGTCTAAAAACTGATCAATTTCCTTTTTAGATGGGTTTATTTGTGGTGAATACAACGTTTTATAGAAATCCCTGAAAATGTTGTTTATTTGTTTCGGGTCATATACTGTGTTCCTGTTACACCCTGAAAAGGGGCTGAAAAGGGGATAAGTCAATGAAGACGCTCAGACACGATGCTTCTCTTTCAGCAGCTTCATTGCGAATGATTCAGAAATATAAACATACATACAAAAGTATTAAACATCTTAATAACACTGTACAGTCTCTGTTAATTGTAAGACAATATATCTCCAGACTGTTTTCTTTCCTTTAAGTTACAGATTAAATTGAATGTAAGAATTTACAAAACCAGATTATGAATCAATAAACAAACTGACATCATTAAACTGAAATGTACAGAAAATAAACAAAATATTCATATAAAAATACTAATAGGCATTTGTCCCTTCACACAAAATACACATGTTCTTCGTCCAGATCAAATGCAAAATGCACACAATGCTGTATGTTTCATACACAGTCTGGCACGATAAAGCTCCATGCTAGCCACCAACAGAGCGCTTAGCTTAGCTAGCTGCTTATAGCTTATCCTAACAACACAGTTAACACAGATCATCTAAATATTCCTAGTATCCTCTTGTTACATTTGGAAACACGGTCAGTACAACTCAACATACATATTTGTAAAGTCCAAAAGCAGAATTGCTCAATTATTACCTGAAAAGGGGATAAGTCAATGAGGACGCTCAGACACGATGCTTCTCTTTCAGCAGCTTCATTGCGAATGAGGCATCGTGGCCAGAGCGCCCCTTTCCGGCAACGGCAGGCATAACTAATCAATCATGATCACTAAATCACATGGATTATTCCCCAGGCTCTACAAGTAGATTACAGATTGAATTTTACACAGGTTGTAGTCACATTCAGAATTATTATCCGGTTGAACATAGTCATGAACTCTTTTAACTATTTTAGCCTGTGTTACATTACGTCTCTTAATGGGACTTCTTTTGCCGTTGTTTATACATTTACATATTTGAAATAAATTGAATAGTACATTAACTTTTAACCACAACTTTCAGTTCAAAGTTCAAAGTGGTATTACATGAGGCTGTGCTGTCATGTAATACCACTTTGAACCACAAGGTGATTGAAATGTTTGATATATTATAGGAACTGTTGTTCTTGCATATTCTGTTAATAGATGTATTTAAATGTTCAAAGATTTGAAACTCATGTTAAACAAACTGTGAGAAGAAAGAAAGTCTGACTCTTTTCTAACATTTGACCCAAACTGTTTTTCTAAATGATCCCAAACTAAAGTTCATTATCTTCAGATACAGTAAGAGAAATGATTTCATGATTTCATGATGATCATTGTTGGAGGTTTTGGTCACTGTGCTGAATTTAACAGAGTCAAGTGTCATCGTTGTATTTCCTGCAGTACTTTGCACATAATACTATAAATATAAGGAGGAAGCCTGAGGCCCTGCAGCAGACTCACAGACGGATGCAGAGGGGAGGAGTGTAGAGGTGCTGTGGTGTTTGGAGGAGGGACTCCTTCAGTTAGAGAAGTGAGGCGTCACAAGTTCCTGGTTTCCAGTGAAGAAGAAGAGAGGCAGCAGTAAACCATCAGAGCCTCATCATGAAAGTCCATCACACTCTGATCTGCTTCTTCTTCCTTTGTGAGTACATTCACTTTTTCTTTCTGTCACTCTCGTTCTTCAACATGTTTCTGTTGTTAAACATGATGATCAGAGTCAGCTATGAGTCACTTTCATGGACGCTTCTTCCATTCAAACTGCTTTTATTCATGATTTCATGGATGTGTTTGTGGCCAGTATGGACAGAAGAAACCATCACAGTGAGACATTCATGGACATGTTGCTGCTCACTTTGGCTTTAGGATTCGTCCTTTCAAAGATGGTTTCTTACAAGTGTTTGTTACTTCCTCAAAATAACCTGTAACATAAAAGTAAAAACTCCACCTGATACTTTCAGTTATTATTTGAAAATACAAACTTGTTGATCAAGTCAATGAATTTTTCTTTGAAAGACAAAAACACATTTTGTTGCTTTTACTGTTACATGTTCGTGTTTCTTCACTGTGACTATTCACAGTTCACTCCCACAGTGCACATAGATTTGACAAAATGACATCACTTCCTGCAGACAAATATAAACGTGTGAGTGACGTGAGTGAAATCTGTCAGCATCTTCAAACCCAGAGTTCTGTGAAAAGTTATTTCTTAATTCTTCCTGTTTGTCGTGTTCGAGCTGAACAGAAATACGACTGCACAGAGTTTAAATGCTGGAATGAACTGAAATCATTTACATAAAGTAACTGACTCACATCAGCTGCTGAGTTTGGCTTTAGAGCTTTAAAATAGAGCCATAAATTACTCAATAACATGTCGTTCATTGCAAGTATTTGTTACTTCCTCAAAAAAAAAAAAAAAAAAGAAGTGTCTTGCCCAAGGACACAACGACCGAGACTGTCCAAGACGGGGCTCGAACCGGCAACCTTCAGATTACAAGGTGAACTCCCAACTCTTGAGCCACGATGAGCCTCAGTAAAACAAAGTTACAAATAAAAACTTCATCACTGTTTTTGTTGTTGCTTCCTGAACTTTGACACCAGCAGTACATTTAAACTAAATGATGACATCACTTCCTGTGGATGAAACACATGAAGAACTTGCATGTTGAGCTGTTGCTTCAATCTCTCAACATATAATTACTACAAGTACCACACAGAGGAGTTATGAGTCATTTACATGTCATATTTTGTTTATCTTCATCTTTTATTGTCATTTTCTTCATGCATAGGAAACATGTTCAGATATATTTTGAGTCATGTCGACTGGAAGAAGATTTTCCACCACTTTAGACAATAAAATGTATTTGACATGAATCATTGTTGTTATTCAGACTTTAGTCTCAGTGTGTCTGTGTGTGGATGCTGTGATCAGACTGCAGCTTCTTACAGGAAGTACAAACAGTAACTATTGATGGTTCATGTTTCCAACAGCTCTGCAGGAGGGAAACCCTGAAGTCACCGATGCTCAGATTCTTCACTATGGAGTCATTGGAGGAGATTTTAAAGATGGATTCTCCTTTAATTCTCCAGGAACATGGAAGATGTTCTGCAGAGAAAAATGTGAAGGAGAAAACATTCTCATTAATACAACTGATGTCAGAGCTCGAACAGGCAGATACAGCATTGAATATGAATGGACTGATTCTCATGCTTTATATGTGAGCATCTCAAAGCTGACTGAGTCTGACTCTGGACAGTACAGCTGTGGTTTGGGTGGATCTTCATCATCAGCTTCATTCACACAGTTTAGAATCGTTGTGGCTGAAGGTGAGTTTCTGTTTCAGCTGTGGAAATGTTTCGTTTCTGTTTCTGAAGCAAAGTTTTCACTGACAGCTGCTGACGGTTTAAAGAAGCTGAAGTTTGTTCTTCTGTAAACTGTTGGTTACATTTGGACTCCTCGAAGTAACCGATGAACTGCAGCTGGGACACGAGTGTGTGTGAATATTAGTGAGTGTGTCAGCTGATAATGATGTGAATGAAATGTCAGAAACAGACGCTGATGAATGAAAGAAGATTTTCTGATGTAACTTTGATTTTCTTTGATGACTTTTTGCTTCTGTGTCATCAGTTTGATCTTTCCAAGAGTTCCCCTCACAGCAAAATGTTTTATTCCTCAATGAATGTGTGAAAATCACATTCAGAACACAAAAGTCCATCCAGACTTTAAATGTACTTAAAACCATGAAGTGTTCACATTTTAGAGTCTATACTTGTCATAAAAGCTGATTTTTCATGAATCCAATCAGTCTGATGATGAAGCCGTTTAAATCTCAGTTAGTTCAACAGTTCCTCTGTCAGACTGGTTGAACTGGGCAGCTCCCAGTGTAACTGTGGATCAAACTGGAGTTATCTGATCAGACTGCATCATCTTCAGCACTGATAGTAACTATTGATCGTTTGTGTCTTTAACAGCACTGCTGGATGGAAACGATGATCAGCTGAAACACTTCAATAAAGAAACTGGAAGCTCTCTCACAGTCGGATGTTCCTTTACACACTCTGGAAACAGAGCGTTGTTCTGCAGAGGAGAGTGTGGAGGACACAACATTCTTGTTAACACATTTGATAACAGAGGTCAAAGAAGCAGATACAACATTGGATATGATCCAGGAGTTCTGTATGTGAGCATCACACAGCTGACCAAGTCTGACTCAGGACGGTACAGATGTTTACTGGAGAGATCTTCCAGCAGTTTATTCAGAGACTTTGAGGTCACTGTCACAGACGGTGAGTTTTTACTGACGTTAATCAAATGTTGTCAGAGTGGAGCTGTTCAGCTGTTCCTTATTTCCTGTCATATATCTGCTGTTCCTGTGGTGGATGTTCATGTTAAACACGAGCAGAGTTTCTAATAATGAGCTCAGTGTCTGTACAGTAATCCCTGTGAGCCAACAGCTCAGGCTGCTCTCAGCACTCAGTTTATCTCAACATAGAAACAGAATTATTTAGAAACAAAATTATTTTGAAGTGTGAATTTTGTAAAGTTACTGTGATGGAGAGCAGGAATAAGAGTGTGGAGCTGGAAATGAACAGGTGACCATTAATGTCCCGAAATGTCTTTATTGTTTCCAAGAACCTGATATTTCAACATACATTCATATTTTATTTCATTGTTAAACTATTTTAGTGCATTTTTTTCATCTAAAACTAAATTTGCCAAACTGTTTTTTCTCAATCAGTGGATCCATTTAAGGCTCGTTTGATTTCTCAGCTGATTTTTGAATCTTTGTGTTTTTCTTGTTCACAGCTCCAAACATTTATAAGTCAAACTTTCCTCTCTGCTCTTGTTCAGCAGCTGGACCATCAGCCACAACTACAGGAAGCTCCACACCTTCATTAACTTTGACTGGAAGCACTGAGCAGCCTGGAAGAGCAGCATCTACAGGTACATCCATCTATGAGTCTGAGAGTAGAAACACTGACAGATTTTTTATAACCTGAGTGAAAACTGGTTTAATTATTATCATAATTACTCCTTAATGTGTCCTGTTATATGCTTTTCATTTAGTTTGACAAATGACATTAGCAAACAATCTGAAGTGAATATGTTCTTTACAAGCTGTGAAATGCTAAAATAACACAAACTCTATTTCATATTATTTCAGTCTGTAGCTGATGAGTTCTTACTGTACAGCTCTGTATACTGTACGCATGTCTTCAGCTTGTTGTTCTTCTCAATCTGCTGCAGATGTGCTGCTGGTTGTGGGTCTGACTCTGGCTCTCATCATCATCCTGTTATCAGTGTCTGTGCTGATAATCTGCAAGAAAAGATCCTCTAAACCAAAGGGTGAGACAGCAGGAAGCACGCAGACAGACGCACTCATCGCTCAGTTTGTATTTAATTCTTTGTGAATTAAAGCTTTGAAAAGACAAACACAACAACACAACCTCGAGCCAGGAAAAATGACTGAACAAAAACCACCTTAAGATCTGAATTCAGGTTAAGAGAGTGAACTGCTGCTCAGGTTAAACGTTCAGTTACACCTGGAAGTGATGTGATAGTTACTGTTACAGCAGCAGGTGCTAACATTAAACTGACTGATTTACAGACAGCAAAGCAAATAAAAACAAACCAAAAACAATCTTTTTATTACACAAATGAAAATGTAAAGTTTCACATTAATCATTGATAAATAGCCCAAAGCAGAGGAGTCCCGTGTGGCTAATGCTACAGTTAATTTATACTTAAAATACTATTCTGCCTTGATTAAATCTGTCGTGAGGCTCCTGCTAATGTTTTGGTCGAAAACTACTTAAAATGACTCTTTAAAAACTGAAGGTTTCTGAGCGGCTTCAGCGTGTTGGAGGAGATGTGGTGGAAACCATCACAAGCACTGGGAGAAGCATCATCACACAGCAAGGCCACAGATGAACTGGAGGGTCAAACACAGAACAGCTGATGTGATGAAAGTCTTCACTTCATTCACATGTTGTGTTAAAATCCTCTGTGGCAGTATACTTCAGCACAAATACAAAAACTCTTTTATTTCCCCAACAAATGATGAGTTGTGTGACTCAACTGTAAACGAAACTGAAGTCAAATTAATTTGCATTTATATCCAAAGCCTGGCAGAAATGTTGTCTGAATCACTCACTGAAAAAAGTCTTCAGTGTCTTTGGTGAAGGTCGTCACAGACGGAGATCTGTCAGCACTAAATCATGTAAAAAATATTCTCTCTGATGTGTTTTCAGATCCTCCTGTGGAGACCGAGCAGGCTGCTGCCACAGAGGTGAGTTTGAGCAACTTTACTCACAGCGTCAGAGTTTTGGTGAAATTAGTAAGAAGAATTTTATTAGTTCAGCAGGTTTAAAGATGAATATCACACAGTGCTGATAGCAGCATGCTAGAACATAAAACATGAGCTCAGAGACCTGCTGCAGACGTGTGGATGGAAAAGTTCACTGAGTACAGTCATACTGTGACACAATGGGACTTCACTTAAAAAGGGTTTAACAACAGTCACCTTAATGGTTTCTGATAGATTTAGTAAATGTTACCTTACACACACATCTGTCAGGAGCACAAACTGGGACTATTTCTTCTTCAGGTTGGAGAAAGTTATGAGTGATCCACCTACTGTACACAGGGTCTGCAGCTCACAAACATTTTGGGGTTTGAGAGACATGAGCTGAACATCATGTGTATTAAAGTGCTCAGAATGTGCTGAAACAGTAAAGACCCCAAAACAGAAGCCTGTGGAAGACAACAGGCAGAGGAGAACACTGAAATTAGAAGCAGCATCATTCAAACATACACGATGTGAGTAGACCCACGTACACCCAACCAGCCTATCGAGCAACATGTGACGAGCAGCAGTCCCATAGATGGAGGCCACAGTTGAAATAAACTGTAAAAGCAATAAAGGAATTTGAGATGCAGCATGAGAACCTGTGTTAAAACTGCCGTGAGGCCTCCTCCTCTTCCTCAGACGCCTGAGCCTTACTGATGAACTGTTTGGCCTCACATGACCAAAACAGAAAACATCACTTCTGTTTTTAAAATGAATCATATCAGGTTTCTTTTTCCTGCAATCCTGCCACAGGTCAACAGCAGTAACACTGCAAACAAGGACCTTCTCTGTGCATGGAGCACTTATCCACATGATGTGATGAATTCAGACAATTTGAGATAAAATATTAATTGTTTGCACTGAATGACTGTGGAGATGAGCTGGATCACATAAATTCAATACAGATGCTATACAAGTACACAGGAAGATTACAATAGATATAGATAGATAGACAATAGAATACAAATGCTTTATACAACTGAGTAAAAATACAACTTTGTCAGAAAAAGAGTATTGCACTTAGTGTTATTGCACATGTGTGGATGTGTGTGTTTGATCACATCCACACATGTGCAATAGCTTAGCCACCGTTCTCCTGTCACTCACCACCTCCACTGGGTCCAGAGGGCAGAACAGAGCTGGCCCTGATCAGCCTGTTCAGTCTCTTCCTGTCCCCAGCAGAGATGCTGCTGCCCCAGCAGACCACACCTTAAAAGATGGCTGAGGCCACCACAGAGTCATAGAAGGTCTTCAGGAGTGGGCCCTCCACTCCAAACGACCTGAGTCTCTGCAGCAGGTATTGAGCCCATTATTGAGGCGCCGAAGCTGAGCCAGGACCAGCCGCTCCAGGGTCTTCATCAGGTGGGATGTCAGAGCCACCGGCCTGTAGCTGTTGAGGTCCTTGGGGCGTGAAGTCGTTGGCACTGGTACAACACAGGAGGTTTTCCAGAGCTGTGGGACTCTCCCCAGCCTCAGGCTCAGGTTGAAGAGGTGCTCCATCACCCCACACAGTTGGTCCACGCAGGACCTGATGCTCCTCGAGCTGATGCCATCTGGACATCTGCCAATCCGCTGCATTGTTTAACCCACAGCCGATGTTGAAGACTGTCTCATGGATGAATCAAACCTATGATTCAGTTCGTTTGCCCACCTCACATCCCTCCCAGGAAGAGAGTTCTGATGTTTGTGGCCTGAGATGGTTCTGAGGCCTCTCCAGACTTCACCAACGTTGTTTTGCTGAAGCTGGTTCTCCATCTTCTGCCTGTAGCT
Source organism: Neolamprologus multifasciatus (assembly GCF_963576455.1). NCBI lineage: Eukaryota > Metazoa > Chordata > Actinopteri > Cichliformes > Cichlidae > Neolamprologus > Neolamprologus multifasciatus. The sequence goes on along the minus strand of NC_140458.1, from coordinate 1,321,785 downwards.
GTCCTTCCCATTCCTTATCAGTCCCCTCAGCTCTCTCTGCACCCTTTTCAACTCCTCTTTGTCTTTGGATTTGAAGGCCCTCCTCTTCTGCTTGAGGACAGATTTAATTTCTGGGTTAATCCACAGTTTGTTGTTGGAGAAACACCGCACAGTCCTGGTGGGTGCAGTGTTATCCACACAGAAATTAATATAGTCCGTAATGCATGTCACCAGGCTGTCGATGTCCTCTCCGTGGTCGTCACAGATCACCTCCCACACAGTCGACTCAAAACAATCCTTAAGAGCCTCCTCGCTCTCCTCTGACCATCTCTGCACTCTGCTGGTGGCTCCCTGTGCACTAAGGGCTCATGCACAGGGACAAGGTGCACCAGGTTGTGGTCAGATCTGCCCAGGGGAGGGAGAGGTGATGAACTGTATGCCTCTTCAGCATTCACGTACAGTAAGTCCAGTGTTTTATTGTCTCTGGTTGGGCAGGTCACATACTGGGTGTAGGTGGGCAGTGTGGAGTCCGGTGAGACATGATTAAAGTCCCCTGATATTATGAGAAGGGCTCTCGGAGATTGCGTTTGCAGTCTGCTGACCACAGAGTGGAGAGAGTCACAGGCTGCATCCGTGTTGGCCGACGGGGCTACATCATGGCCAAAGCACTTCTGGATGGATGCAAACTGCATTTCGCTGCCTGTATTGTGACATGTGCAATGACAACAGTTGAATTCTATTCTATTCAAATATATATCATGATAAATATTTTGACCATATTGCCCTGCCCTCTTTGTTTTAGATGTGATTATTATGCATTTAACATGAAATCAATATAATTTGTACAGTGACTCAAGCAGTGATTCAACAAATATCATTAATACACTAGTCCATGTCATAAGAGACAAATAGTCACCAAAGTCAGTACTGAGTGCAGCTACAGGCCAGGATTTAATGCAGCAGAGATCTTTGCACCCAGTGACATCTGTCTGCAGTCACATCACTTCTTCTGTACGTGTGTTTTCCTTTGAATTTAGTATTTTTGAGTATTTTAATAATAACTTTCCTTTCACAGTGTTTTTATGATTATTTTATAGTCATTAGCTTTTGATTTATTTCATTCAAACTGCTCTGTTTGGTATTTTCAAATGTCCATTTCATTGATCCTTAGTGAACATACATGAACCTCTGTCATCTTTACAACATGAACACACACATTTATATCTTTGTATAGAACAACAAAACATAAACAGGAAAATTACACACAAGTGAGGGGTTCATTTTTCATTCTTAATTAAATGACATCAGTCACACAGCGCTCACATTATTGATCACCTGTGATACCCGGGGACAAATAGACGCCTGAACACACCGGCCCTTTAATGAACTGTTCTATTACAAGAGGCTCAGGCCCCACCCACTCAGGGCTGACCACACACCTGCTCGTCTCGTCCTTTGAGTCGGTTTGTGTTAACGATCCTAAACATTATTGAAAATGTGGCAGCTGAACAGTTTTATCTCTGCTTGTTCTCTTTTTCAGGAGGAAGACGACTCGAGCAAACTCACCTACTCTGAGGTGAATTTTTCCAAGAGGACTTTTGGCTCTCCCAACGGAGCCTCGAGTGGTAACACTGGTGAAGTTATCTACTCTGCGCCTCGGGTCCATGTGAGCTCTGATGTCAGAGATGATTCGCTGCACTCGAGTGTAGCTTAGCTTCAATGCTGCTGCTGCCGCGTTTCTCTGTGAAGGCACCAGAGGAAGCTTTCAGTGTAAACAATCTGATTCACACCAAAATCTGTTTGAATGGGATTTTATTTTAATGTAACAACAGGACCGTGACAGCGTGTGATTGGTCAGATGCTGTGATGTCATAGCTTTGTAAATTATGGTCACTGAGGGATGTTGGTGTTTTGAAGTTGAGCACAGGTCCAATCAGTGATCCTGTGGCAGTAAAGTGACTCAGTGAAGATGCAGGGAAATCTGTCAGACAGCTGATCTGCACAGTTCTTACGTTTACTGAAAATATTTTCAGGATCAGAGCTTTTCCTCTCCTTCAGTCACTCGAGGAGTTACAAAACTTTCTTCCTGTCATGTTCGTGTACACACCCAGTTCTTTGCTAAATCTAAAGTATTGAAATAGTTCTTTAAAAAAAGAAAAACTTCTTGTCTTTCACAACTTCAGAGTCACACGAGTGAAGAAAATGGGGAAGTTTTCAGACTGCAGCTCAGCTTGGTGTCAGTTTAGCAAGATTAGCTTCCTTGATTAGCTTCTGCAAAGTGTCAGGCCACTGTTTAAAACTGATGCTGTACAATGTTTAACAGGACAATGTTTTACTGAAATAAACTTTCAGAATGTAGAAAATCTTTAGCTTATTAAATCAAACAGTGGTGGAAGTGAGTGCAGAGCAAAGCTGCATTAGTCCAACAAGCAGATCGGTGCTTGTTGGCTGTACCTGGATCAGCTCTGGATCTCTCCAAGTTATTGAGCTCACTTCCACTGGACCTACGATCTGTGACACTGTTAACACCTTTAGTGGTAAATGAGGACCTGCCTGTGCATGCTATCTGTTTACCTTGTTTGAACCTTAATTACATTAATGACCACATCGACTTTACAGACACTGAATTTAATATTTACCACCAAAAAACTGCTTTAAATTCTGAATTTTAATGTCATGTTTCAGCGCTCACTTGTTAGCAGAGATGTTTTCTCTTTGTTCAGTGTGAGAATAAAAGCTTTTTTCTATTTGATATCAGCACAGAAAATGAGTTTGTTTGTATTCAGTCACTGCTGTTGAGCAACAAGTGTCTTTCACATGTTTGTCTTCCTGTTCAGCTGTTTCTATGGCGACTAAATGTGCATGTTGTCATCAGAAGATGAAGGAAAATATATCAGACAGCTGTTCTGCACAGTTCTTAAGAAGTTAACTGTCAGTATCATCTGTATTATGTGGACCAGGCCTCTTCCTCTCCATCAGTCCTCTTTCACAACCTCAGAGTCAGTCACGAAAAGAAAAGGAGGATTTTCAGACTGTTACCCATCAAATATAAACCTGCTGAGTGCTGCTGATTGATAGAATAGAAATGTATCAATCAGCAGCACTCAGCAGGGTTTTTTCTGCACTTTAGCAAGTTTAAGATCTTCATTTCAGCTCACTGTGTAAAACTGATACCAAATAATGTTTAACAGTGGAAGCAACTCCACTCTGAACACACGCTCACCTGCAGACACTGCACCCGTCCACGTCAGGCTCCTGCTCCACTCTTCTCTGACTGGGCGGCTGCAGCTCAGGCGGTAGAGCAGGTCATCTACTGATCGCAAGGTTGGTGCTTCGATTCCTGGCTTCAGGACAAGTTGTGTAAAGTGCTCAGAAGAGTAGAAACATGCTAAAATACCTCAACTCCTCCATTCAGAGCAGCAACTTGTTCTTCATCCAGAGTGAGCACACCAGCCTTTTCTGGCTGAGCAGCGACTCAGAGGTGCTCAGTCTCATCCCAGCTGCTTCACACTTGGCTACAAACTGCCCTGAAGTGTGAACTAGATGTCACTGCATGATGAGACCAAGAGACCACATCTTCTGCAAAAAGCAGAGTGATCCTGACGCCAAGAAGGTGGAAACTATGAAAGAGCAAAGTTTAATAAGCGAGTACAACAGCCAGCAGAGACAGTTGACTCCTTCATAGCAGCTCATCTCGCTGAAAACTGTGAATATGATGATCTCCACGATGAACTTTTGAGGGATAGGCTCGTCGTGGGTCTTAAAGATTCATCTCTGTCGGAGCGAATGCAGCTCGACAAAGATTTGACCCTGGCTAAAGCTATCACAATGGAGAGACAATCTGAGGAAATAAAAAGACAGCAAACTGACTTAAGAGGTGAAAGCAGCACGAGCAAAACAGCCGTGGATGCCGAGCATGTCAGAAAATCAAAGCCAAATAAATTCAGAAGCAGAGAGCAAAAGCAGTTCAAGCCACAAAAACCACAAATAACAAAACAAGAGAATAAAACATGTTCTAAATGTGGAAAAGCACCAATGCACCCCGCAGCACAGTGCCCAGCTAAAAATGCAGAATGCCACAACTGTGGGAAACGTGGACACTACGGGAGAGTTTGTAGGTCTACACCTGTGCATGAGGTGGCGAACAGTGCAGATGGACTTTTCCCAGGTGAACTGGATTCAGGAGAAGACCCGTGGCTTGCTAACATCTGTGTGAGAGGCAAAAGCATGACATTTAAATTAGACTCAGGGGCAGATGTCACAGCTATCTCAGAGGAGACATTCAAAGACATTAAGCTGCCAAATGAACATTTGCAAAAAGCTGAAAAGCCACTGTGTGGAGGTGCAGCACTGACCGTACTTGGGTCTACAACGGAGGACATTTCCTACAGTGACAGGAGCTCTACAGAGACAATCTATGTAGTCAGAAATCTGCGTGTAGCTCTCTTAAGCAGGACCGCTTCTGTGAGACTGAAATTAATAGCCCGAATGGACAATGTTGACCTTGAGACAGTAAAAAAAGCGTAACCAAAACTATGTAATAGGCTCGGGCTTGTTCAAAAATCATACACGATTAAGCTGAAGCCCGACGCTAAACCTTATTCACTGAAAGTGCCGAGGCGTGCTCCACTGCCACTACTGGGCAAAGTCAAAACAGAGCTGGAGAGGATGGAACAGTTGGGAGTCATCAGTCGTGTGGAAGAGCAACAGACTGGTGTTGCGTCATGGTCGTAGCCCCAAAAAGGACAAAGAGAAAGTCTGCATCTGTGTGGACATGACACCATTAAATGAGCCAGTGTGTCGTGAGACATATATCCTTCCCTCTGTAGACCAAACGCTAGACATACTCACAGTTGCGCAGTATTTATCCAAGCTCGATGCTAACACGGGCTTTTGGCAAATACCGCTGTCCTCACCACATTTATTACGCCATTTGGTATTTCAAGTGCACCGGAGCCTTTCCAAAACATGATGGTGACGGAAGTGACAGCCGGCCTCACAGGAGTCATGTGCCACATGGATGACATCCTGGTCTCGGGATCCACAAGAGAGGAGCACGACATGGGAATCCACGCTGCTGCTGATTTCAGTAAATCTCCTGCATGGACTCCATGCTTGTCTCACTCTTTGAGTCAGTTTGTGTTAACAAATCGAAACATTATTGAAAATGCAGCAGCTGATCAACAGTTTCATCTTTTTTTGTTCTCTTTTTTCAGGAGGAAAACTCAATTTGTCCAAGAGGACTTTTTTTTTTTTTTTTTTTTTTTTTTTTTTTTCGCCTGTCCCATTTGGTTCTTTAGCCATCAGAATTGTTGTCTGAAGACCAACAAGGATACCCAATGGATTTATTTTGCCAAATGGATCATCATGGCATTGCCGTATTGGTCCATTTGATCGACCTTTGTTTTTATTATTTATTTTATTTTCAGTTGTTACAGACGGGACAGACATGAGTGAGGGATAGGAAAGGGAGAAAGAAAGAGGAAGGAAAAGAAAAACAGAAGGGGAGAGGGACAGTGAGAAAGGGGGGAAGAAAAAATATCTCCGGGATCACCTGTTGAGAGAAAAAGAATAGAAAACAAGCAAAAAAAACAAAACAAAGCAACATACTATACACAACACCATCGCATTAATCTAGCTAAGTGTAAACAGCAGTAAATACTAAATATTGAATGTTGTTGTGCAGCACGCAGGACAGACAGCGCACAATGTGCTTTGAAGTAGCAGCCAAGAAAGGTGTAATTTAAGTCTACGAACAGTGAACACCCATGTGCACACCTGTGTGGATCGGCGCGCTTGTATTCAAATGGTTTCCCCATGTAATGGTCTGCTAGAGGATGTAGAGAGCCATAGCCCCGTCCCCCAGGGCATGAAGCAGGCATGGAGGAGATCCAGGCCCCAGACATCCAGAGGCCCCAGAGTGCAAGAGCCCAAGGAGGACCACCGGAGGGGCATCCGTGCCACCTTCATGGGAAGGGCTGAGGATCCCCAGACGAGGGGTCACCCAGTAGCCACCGGGCAGGAGCTAGAGGGGGCTGCACGGGCGTGCCCGCCGGCTCTGCCGGCAGCCAGCTGTGCCAGAGTGAACCGAGCCGCAGGCACAGAGGCCGGAGGCCCGAGGGCCCCCCGCGCCCCGGAAGAGGCCCGACCGAGCAGCAGGCGCCAGGCCCCGCCAAGTAGCCACCGGGAGTGAGCTGGTACATACCCGAGCGCCCAGCCCCGGACACCAAGAACCAACAATGCACCGACCCCTGAGGGCATCAGTCACCGGCAGGGAGTGTGGTGAGGGGAGATAGGCCTCCACACTTTGGAGGGCCTTGGAGTTCCCAGAGAGGTGGAGTCTAAGACCCGACCTGACATATAGACACAGACAAACAGGCACACACAGACACAGACATGCATTCCCACCCTCATGCACACATATACACTCTAGATCTTGTTTTAACATATGGCATAGAAACTGAACATTTAACAGTGTTTCCTGAAAACCCTCTCCTGTCTGATCATTTCTTGATAACATTTACATTTACAATAATTGATTACGCAGCAGTGGAGAGTGGACTTTATCAAAGTAGATGTCTTTCTGAAAGCGCTGTAACTAAGTTTAAGAATATAATCCAGCCACTGTCCATAATATTCTATTAGAGCGATTAGAACATGCTGTAGGTATTACAGGTATTGCACTGCAGTGGTTTGTATCATATCTATCTAATAGACTCCAATTTGTGCATGTAAATGGAGAGTCCTCTTCACACACTGAGGTTAATTATGGAGTTCCACAGGGTTCGGTGCTAGGACCAATTCTGTTTACATTATACATGCTTCCCCTAGGCAGCATCATTAGAAGACATAGCATACATTTTCACTGCTATGCAGATGACACCCAGCTCTATCTGTCCATGAAGCCAGATAACACACACCAATTAGTTAAACTGCAGGAATGTCTTAAAGACATAAAGACTTGGATGGCCACTAACTTTCTGCTTCTTAACTCAGATAAAACTGAGGTCATTGTACTCGGCGCTGAAAAGCTTAGAAATATGGTATCTAACCAGATTCTTACTCTGGATGGCATTACCTTGGCCTCCAGTAACACTGTGAGGAACCTTGGAGTCATTTTTGACCAGGATATGTCCTTCAACGCACATATTAAACAAATATGTAAGACTGCGTTCTTCCATTTGCGCAACATCTCTAAAATTAGAAATATCCTGTCTCAGAGTGACGCTGAAAAACTAGTTCATGCATTTATTACTTCCAGGCTAGACTACTGCAATTCATTATTATCAGGATGTCCAAAAAACTCACTGAAAAGCCTTCAGTTGATCCAAAATGCTGCAGCAAGAGTACTGACAGGGACTAGAAAGAGAGAGCATATTTCTCCTGTTTTGGCTTCCCTTCATTGGCTTCCTGTTAAATCCAGAATTGAATTCAAAATCCTGCTCCTCACATACAAGGTCTTAAATAATCAGGCCCCATCTTATCTTAATGACCTTGTAGTACCATATCACCCTATTAGAGCACTTCGCTCTCGCTCTGCAGGCCTACTTGTTGTTCCTAGAGTATTTAAAAGTAGAATGGGAGGGAGAGCCTTCAGTTTTCAGGCCCCTCTTCTGTGGAACCAGCTTCCAGTTTGGATTCAGGAGACAGACACTATCTCTACTTTTAAGATTAGGCTTAAAACCTTCCTTTTTGCTAAAGCATATAGTTAGGGCTGGACCAGGTGACCCTGAATCCTCCCTTAGTTATGCTGCAATAGATGTAGGCTGCCGGGGGATTCCCATGATGCATTGAGTTTTTCCTTTCCAGTCACCTTTCTCACTCACTATGTATTAACAGACCTCTCTGTATTGAATCGTATCTGTTATTAACCTCTGTCTCTCTTCCACAGCATGTCTTTATCCTGTCTTCCTTCTCTCACCCCAACCGGTCGCAGCAGATGGCCGCCCCTCCCTGAGCCTGGTTCTGCCGGAGGTTTCTTCCTGTTAAAAGGGAGTTTTTCCTTCCCACTGTCGCCAAAGTGCTGCTCATAGGGGGTCATATGATTGTTGGGCTTTTCTCTGTATCTATGAAGCGCCTTGAGGCGACATTTGTTGTGATTTGGCGCTATATAAATAAAATTGAATTGAATTGAATTGAATATACAAACACTCAGCACTCGCCCAACGTAGGAATAAACGTAAATGGACATGTACACACAATCACACTCCCCAAACATACTCTATACCCCGGGTCCAAGAGGACTTTTGACTCATGTGGCCAAATGGTCGTCCTCGAGCGCTGGACTCAGCTCAGGAGTGGGACCACAGTAACCCTGACCCACTGAGCAGGAAACTGGACCCTTTCTCGTCATCATAAAGATTTCCCCTTTGCTAAATTTTAAGTATTAAAATGACTGTAAAAACAAAAATCTTCCTGAGTGTCACAACTTCAGAGTCAGTCATGAAAACAAATAAAATGGGGATTTTCTTTTGGACTGCACGTCCATCATAGACTTCACACCCTTACACGGTGTGACGTACGAGCACTCAGCAGGTCTTATTTTTAACTTTAGCAATATGAACTTCCTTTATTTGCGTCTGCTTTGAGTATCAGCCCACTGTTTAAAACTAATGCTGTAAAACGTTTTTGAAGAAAAGAAATTCATTAACGAGAAGAACCACAGCAACTCTGACAGACTGAAACTCATATTTACCAAAGAAACTCAGATTCTGAATGTTAATGTCAGTTTCCTCTTTGTTATTGTGAGAATAAAATAATTCTCCATGTAAAAACAGCACAGAAAAAGGAAAGATATTAACTGTTCCCTCAGTGCTGTTGAGCAATAAGTTCGTCAAACTTGGTCAGTGTTGACGTTCAGCTTCCTTTTCTGCCACGAGCTGACCACAGACTCAGTGAGATGGTATCAACAGGAAGTCGAGCTGTTGCAGCTGTTATAGACAAAAAACAGCCTCAATGCAACTTTTTAAAATGGACAAGAATGATTCTCTATCCTGGGTCTTTGTGCTGGATGTCATGTTAGCTGTGATGTAACATTTAAGTCTCATTATTATGTCCAGTCAAAATGAAACTAAGTTAATTAAATAAGGAATTATCTAATAAAAACATGAACACAAGATTCCAAAGATCTCATGGAAAAACATCTTCAATGAAGGTCGGACAGATTTACAACCTCAGAGTCAGCAGATACTGAAATATGCAAAAATAACAATGACACTTATGATCATTTAAGAGTTTTAACATTAGAAGAAGACTAAATGAATTTTAGCTGAGGTGGAAGAATCAGCTGGACACATCATCACATTTTAAATTAGTGATGTGAATTCTGGTTTCAGGGATAAATGTAAATGTGAAGAGGTGCATGAATGAGCAGGAAGCCCTGCAGCAGACACAGACGGATGCAGAGGGGAGGAGTGTAGAGGTGCTGTGGTGTTTGGAGGAGGGACTCCTTCAGTTAGAGAAGTGAGGCGTCACAAGTTCCTGGTTTGCAGTGAAGAAGAAGAGAGGCAGCAGTAAACCATCAGAGCCTCATCATGAAAGTCCATCACACTCTGATCTGCTTCTTCTTCCTTTGTGAGTACATTCACTTTTTCTTTCTGTCACTCTCGTTCTTCAACATGTTTCTGTTGTTAAACATGATGATCAGAGTCAGCTATGAGTCACTTTCATGGACGCTTCTTCCATTCAAACTGCTTTTATTCATGATTTCATGGATGTGTTTGTGGCCAGTATGGACAGAAGAAACCATCACAGTGAGACATTCATGGACATGTTGCTGCTCACTTTAGGACGTGATAACATGTGAAACCATCGTTTCAAACACAGCTCATTACAAGTGTTTGTTACTTCCTCAGAATAAACTGGACAGTCAGTAAAATAAAGGGAACAAACTCAGCCTGCTGCCTTCAGAGTTTATCGACTCGGCTGAACTTTAATTTGACTAAACTAAGAAAATCTGCCTGCAAACATTTAGTTCCTGATAGCTCAGATGAAACAGAATAAACTGCCTCACATCCTGCAGACAAATATAAAACTGTGAGTCATCGCCTAAAACCAAAGTGTGAATAACTCAGTGATGTTAAACTTTTAGTTTCCTCTTGATCACAAACAGTTTGGTGTCAGAGCTCTAACACGACTGAATCTTTGTTCTGATCAATGAGGAGAGAAAAGTGAAACAGAAGATGATGTTTAAACTCTCAGTGTTTCACATTCAGACGTTAGTCTCAGTGTGTCTGTGTGTGGATGCTGTGATCAGACTGCAGCTTCTTACAGGAAGTACAAACAGTAACTGTTGATGGTTCATGTTTCCAACAGCTCTGCAGGAGGGAAACGCTGAAGTCAACGACAACAAAAACATTTGTTTTGGAGTCGTTGGAAGAAATCTTACAGCTGAATTCTCCTTTTCTGCTGGAACATGGAAAATATTCTGCAGAGAAGAATGTGAAGGAGAAAATGTTCTTATTAATACAACAGATGAGAAGCATCAGCGTCACAGATACAGCACTGAATATATATCTGTACAATATGCTCCTGCTTTGTCTGTGAACATCACACAGCTGATCATGTCTGATGCTGGACAGTACAGCTGTGCTGTGGCTGAATCTCCATCATCAGTTTCATACGAACAGTTTGAAGTTGTTGTTGCTGAAGGTGAGTTTCAGTTTAAGCTGTGGAAATGTTGATTTCTCTGTTTTGTCTCTGAAAGTCTGAAGAAAAGTTTTGTGAAACTGAGTTTTTTACTTAATCTTTTTATCAGTTTTCACAGTCAGTGACTCTCTGAACAAAACTTCTCTTTACTAAACTGTTTCTTTAACTCCAGTTATGTATTTAACTGTGGAAAAGAACATTTGTGCCATAATCTCCATCATGTCAGGATGATGTGAGTGAATCGTGCACAGAACAGAGCAGACAGACACATTTATTTCATCACAAGCTGTGGTGCAGGGTTGTGGGCAGGAGACACTAACAGCTCTATATGAGATTGACTAATATGATATCTGAGGCATCGTCTAAGTGATCAGCTGATCTGCTTTCTGTGGTTGAGCTGGACTTCATGAGCATGAACTAAACTGTGTTCAGAATTTATGTGTTTGATCCATATTTGTATTGCACAGTGTTGACTGAGGGGTTTTTAACGTCACGTTATTCTCATGTTGCTGGATTACATTTGAGGCTCTGCTCTGTTGGCACAGTGAGTCCTGTTCATGGTTTCAGTAATGATGTTGGGTTTTTGCTTTGATCACCTGCACAGGAACTGAAGCGTTCAGGGTTAAAGTCTGAGTTTCCTGAACCACAGTCCTGTGTGGACTCACTGAACCTGACATCAACATTTAGCATGAAGCTTTTTACCAGCTCGCTAAGTTAACCCATTCATTGCCAGTGTGTTCACATGAAAGAGGCGGGAGCAACATCTGACCAATCAGAAACACGGAGACATCAGAGCAGCTGATTTTACAAAGAAAGTTAAAACTATAAAGAGGTTAAACACAAACAGTAATACAGACTGTTGCTGCCGTCAGTAAGACTGTGAACGAGCTACTGGATTAATAAAGTTTATGTTTTTGAAGCGATCAATGTCTCAGCTCATTAAAACACAGAGAATCTGATGGATCATAATCAGCATTTCATTAAATTCATGTTTCAAAGAAAGGTTTTAGTTTTTACTCTTTCAAATGCACCTCTTGTTAGAGTTGTTAGACTGTGCAAATCTGATGTGAGGTCATCGAACAGCTGCTTGTTTTAGGATACTTTGATTATAAAACAATAAAACTTCAATAGAAAAAAAGAATCAGGGAATAAATTTGTATTTAATAATTAATATTCTTCAGGGATCAACAGGGAGAAGCAGAGACATCAAACACCACTATCTGCTCTCAGAGGTCTCGGGTCCAGCGATCTGATTGGACAGTAGGTTGTGGTTTCCTGGTGATCTGTGATCAGGAACATAACCTGTGGAGCAGATTAGCTTAGCATATATATTAGCACAGTGATGTAAACAGGTAACAAGTGAACCAGCTTCATATTAAAAAACAGGATTAACCCTGAAGTTACAGTAAACACAGTGAAAGCTCCAGAGTGACACTAGCAGAGTGTCTGCATGTGTCCACTGTTTTATGATGATGTCATGATGATGGCACGAGGACGTCGGACTGAAGCTGAAGGATTCACTTCAATCACTGTTGAACTCACTGTTCCAGCCACAGACTGGTTGAACTGGGCAGCTCCCAGTGTAACTGTGGGTCAAACTGGAGTTATTGTGATCAGACTGCATCATCTTCAGCACTGATAGTAACTATTGATCATTTGTGTCTTTAACAGCACTGCTGGATGGAAACGATGATCAGCTGAAACAGTTCGATAAAGAAACTGGAAGCTCTCTCACAGTCGGATGTTCCTTTCCTTCCTCTGGATACAGAAAGATGTTCTGCAGAGGAGAGTGTGGAGAGGATGAGGTTCTTCTTCAAACAGATGATGCAGATTATTTCATAGACAGATACAGAATTGGATTTAGAGGAACTTCAGAGGAGGAATATAAAGGAGGAGGAATTCTGTATGTGACGATCACACAGCTGACTGAGTCTGACTCAGGATGGTACAGATGTTCTCTGAATCCAGATGCTGCTCAAGGTTCATTCAGAGACTTTGAGATCAACGTCACAGATGGTGAGTTTCCCCTGAAAATGTTTTTAATGTTGCTAATTCAGTCATTGATAGCTGCTTTCAGATAAGCAGACATGTTATCTTACAGCCACACTGTAGCTAATGATTTGCACTTTTTCTGCAACTAAAATCTAATCTGACAGTTTTTCTCCAGCAGCATCAAAACTTGGTGCTATTTTAAAATCTGAATTTCAGAATCTTTCTTTACACTTTTATCCCAGATGTCAGAAACTGCAGATCGATGAGACGCTGCTGGTGTCTCACCTTTAACAATGAGCTGTTCTTTGACTTTGGTCATTTCCAAACTGATGTGTCCTTTTTGTTAAAGTGCTACAACATCAGGAGATGGGAAAGGTCACAACGTTTGAAGACAGCAGTCTGAGTCCACTCTGAGGGACTTTTGTGTTTGTTTCTTGGTTTCATGCACTGGTTTGGACGCATATTAATGGTTGGCTATAGTACGGACGAATATTAGGGTAGTTAAAATACTCCCAGCAGACCTGCCTACTGTGATGTCAAAGATGTGATGTGACAAACATCCTGACTCGCAGTGAGACACACTTTGACACACAGTGATGTGTGAGCGGGCTGCTTTTTCTCTGCTTTTAAATAAGAACCACGTCTAAACCAAACTTCACTCTCTGACCTGTTTCAGCAGTCGACCAATCAGCCTCCTCGCCTTCACTCACCACTGAGCAGCCTGAGAAAACATCTGAAGGTACCACAGTGTCCACAGGTTTCTAAAGATCCTCCTCTGCACACGACCACTGTGGAATTTAAAGAATTTCGTTAATTTCAAATATTTAATAAAAACTTTCCTCAAATGTTGATGGTTTGATGTAAAATCCACTGCTGTGGTTTACAGATATAAACGTAAAGATGTGCTGTTGTCCAAACACATGGTTTTAACTGGAGAATCAGACTGTTTAACACAGTAATGCAAAAGCAACTCTGCAACTTACCCTGAATGTAAAGGTTCACACTGGTAAACACCTCAGAGGCCTCGTGTCACTAATGTGACAGAAAATATTGATTATATATCGTATCAGGAGGTGTGAGTGTAAACTAACGTCTTCTGAATCTGCTGCAGATAATTGGCCGTCTGTGGGTCTGACTGTGGCTGTCATCATCATCATCATCATCATCATTTTATCAGTGTCTGTGCTGATATTCTGCAAGAAAAGATCTGCAAAGAGTGAGGCAACAGGAAACACACACACACATGAACGCACACACACACACACACAGGCAGTGTGTGTCTAAGATGTCTTGAGTTGTGTGTAACAGCCACTGCAGCCGCTGTAACAGGCCGCCATGTTTAACTGCATCACCTGACTTCCTGTTGTTTTCAGGACACACACACACACACATGCACATGCACAGACGCACACACACCTGTCCTCTCTCCTCACCTGCACTGGTTCAAACCCACTGATGTGTTTTTCAGGTCATCCTGTGGCAACAGAGTACGCTGCCGTCACAGAGGTGAGCTCCACGAACTCTGACATCATCACAGTTTGATGTTACAGGGTTTGACGTTTTTTCTTCTCCTGCAGACCAACAACGCCGTGTACGAGGAAATCAGAGACGAGGGCGGGCAGAAAGGAGCCGCTGCTGTGGAAATCCGTTCAGTTTATGCTTTGGCCAAATACAACAACACGCCTGAAACCACCGATGATTACAGCGTGATCACTGCAGCCGCGCCTGAGCTCAGCGTAAGGAAAATACCGGACACAACAAACCAAAACTGTAATCTGGGACATTTTTCCTTTGTGTGGTTCATGTTGTTGACTTCTACTGTCTGTTGTGATGTGTCACATTTAGCTGCATCTACTCGTGCTGAACCCCTGGCCTCGTCTTCACTAAACCCTCTGTAACTTTGCTCTGTTTCACTGCAGCATCAGTCTTTGCACAGATCATGTTCATGTTGATTCCTGGTTTCACATGTACGCCAGAAAATTTTGAAAGTTGTTATAAAAGTAAAAGAAAATTGGGCGAGGAAAAAAAAATCGTCTTATTTTTCCAGACTCAAACACTTTGACACAATAACATCTGCTGTAATGTTTACACCTCTGATGAAGCCTCACAAGTGTTTATTTTAATACTTCACACAGTTTGTAATGGCAGAGAAATACTCTTCATTTTAAACGTGTTGTTTCCAAACAGAACCTGAGAAAGACCCCTGGGGTTCAACAGGCTAGCTTCAGGAAACAACATGAACATATTCATAAAAAATATTCCAGTAAAAACAATAAAATCTCTGTTTTTTGTTTTTGTTTTTCAGGCTGAAGACGACTCGAGCAAACTCACCAAATCTGAGCTGAATAGTTCAAAAGCAGACGTGGACTCTCCCAGCAGCACCTCCCCTCAGCCTCAGGGAGACGCAGGCTCTGACCCGAGCGCCTCTCTGGAGAATCCACTGTATTCGACTGCAGACTAGCTTCTATTCTGCTGATGGCATATTTTCTCCTGCAGTGTTCAAAATGAAGTCGTTCTCTCACAAAGTGTGAGATGTTTTTAATTCAACGCTGTGACAGTTTGAGGGAAACAGTTGAATACAGGGAGAGTTTTAACTTTCTGACACACGAGCTTTAACGATGGGAAGAAATTCTGCTTCTGGCTGAAGTAACCAAACTAAAAACTTGGTTAAACTTTCATATTTTACACGTTCATGCTTTACAGTCTCATCCCTACATGAGTTTGTTATTCTTTACACTTAGCCAGAAGTAAACCGCTGAGAGTGCAGACTGTACATTTTACTGAGCTAAAGCTAATAACTGCTTGTTAATTTTATATTAATGCTGATTGTTTTTTAAGTGAAGTGGAGAGTGTTATTGGCAGAAGTGTCCTTCTGTACATGAGGTCATAATAAGGATTTGTTGTGTGAGCATCTTTGCTTAACAACCATGTTCACTATTACGTTTTATGCTAATGTTCTTTAAAGCTAATGTATTTTTATTTATTTTAAATTGCTCTGCAGAGTAGCTGTCAAATAAATGTTGAACTCGTGGTATGTTTCTTTTTGCATTTATAAAATCTTCCTATTTTATAAACAGTGTGAGATTGTAAACATCAGCAGCAAATACAGGAAGTCAGGAAGTTTGCATAAGATCTGTTCTTGGTGCCTCAGTATGACCTGTGCTGTTAACTGAAGTTACCCTTGGAAACATTTACATATGTGAGGATTAATGACACCACTGTCATGTTTTCAGTCTGATTAGTAGAGAAGGACAGATAGGACAGATCAGGACAGCAGAGCGCTGTCCTGATCTGTCCTATCTGTCTGTGGGACAGAAACGACTCCCTCAGCAGAGACCTTCATCCGGTGATGAAGACGCAGGCTGTGATGACCTGTGTTGGTAACAGAGGCTTTACGGGTATTTCAGGGGTGGTTCTGTCAGTTTGCTAATGAAAGGTAACTGTGAGAGGCTTTGGGACGGGAGCAGCTGGAAGCTGGATGAATCTGCTTTGATTCAGCTATTTATCATTTTCATTTCATTTTATTAGTTTCTCGCTGTTTAAATTAATTCATACTCATTCATTTTAGGGCAGTTTGCAACCCCAGCTCCAAGAAAGGTTCAAAGTTGTGTAAAAATTGAATCAAAAAATGAATTTAACAATCTGCAAATATTTAATTCACAACAGAACAGAAAATATATCAAATGTTTAAACTAAGAAAAGGTCATTTCAAGAAAAAAGAGAAAGAATAAAAAAGGAAAAGAAACCCAGGCCTGCTTTAGTAAGTTCCTTATTTTGCTTCTGCATTGCAGTGTTTAAAACTAATACTGTTAATGTTTTATTACAGTTTTATTACAGTTTCTAGTTAAATAAGTCAAACACTGGTGATTGGTCAGAAAAAGCTCATTCAACAACTCACGGACTCCAGCAGCTGTTTGCAGAGCCAGCTGTTCTGGTGGATATAAGGAAATGAGGAAGAGGAGGAGCAGGTGAGGAAGAGGAGGAGCAGGTGAGGAAGAGGAGGAGCTGGCGCTCACTGTCGGATTTGGTGGATCTAAAAATGTGTATCGACCTCTGACACACTGACGCACATAATCACAAACTTTCTCATGGAGCTAAAAACAAATTCATTGTTATGACAAAGTGACTCAGACCGTGTGTGTTTCTACAGGCCGTGCACATGAAGTCATGCATGCTTTGGGTTTGATGTCAGGTATAAACACGCTCTCTGTGCACGTGCACAGACATGAGAGTAAGTAACTGTAACCATGGTTACAGGGCGCCGTTCTTTGTCCGTCATGATTCCTAATAAACGATTTCAGGTCATTATTCCTATTCTGTGCTTGGAACCAGTTTCCATCGTGAAAGTGAGGCAAATAGCTTCCAAGGCAACAACGTACATAATCCAAGCTCGTCACACCACGTGCTCTGTCATGCTCAACCATAACTGTGCATTTTCTTAATGCCAGAAGGGGGCGCCGTGGCTCACAAAAACCCCCAGAAGTTGACACAATATCATTGTGTCTCTAAACATGTTGACATTTGGAATAAAGTATAAAAAAAAAAATAAAGTACTGTACATAAAAGAATAATACTGCCCTTCTTATACAGTGCAGACATCTCTGCAGTGGGTCAGAAACACTGTTCCAGTTCTGTCCTGATGATTTTACTTCAGCTTTGCCGGCCTCGTCGTCACTGCCACAAAATGTCTCTCCAACGCGTCTGATAGGCCCGTCGTCTCTACGTGTTTAAGCTTTAAGTAAAACAGCAAACGCAACACTGATGTTTGGTTGTCATCTATTTTCTTTCACTCTCTCTCTATAATGCATGGTGTGTATTATTATTGTATCCATTGTTACTTTTTCCATCACACAGGAAAAACATGAAGAAAAAACGAATCCTGCATTTTAGTGCATTTTTGTGTCATTTCCATTTTGTTTTGGAGTCCTACAGTTTGAACATCCTGTAGCAGCATTTGGTGACTTTTTACCTCTTATGCCATGAAATAGTTCATTAATATTTAGTTTTTCTGCAATTTGTTATTTATTAAATATGTAATAATCACCTTAAAACTTTGGTTTTAGGTAGTTTCTTGGCACATGGTGTCTGCATTATTTTATTATCATAACAGAAGGAGATGATGAGGCACCAAAAAAGGGGGACGGAGTTAATCCCAGTTTAAACAGAACCATTATGGCCCAGTAGATGCTGAAACTACGAGAGTGGGGATGGATACATTTCAGGTGAACATAATGTTGCACCTGACTCAAATGTGTTTTAACAGGAAGTTGAGGTGTTGCAACTGTTTCAGACAAATGAGGAGTGTAGAGGTGCTGTGGTGTTTGGAGGAGGGACTCCTTCAGTTAAAGAAGTGAGGCGTCACAAGTTCCTGGTTTCCAGTGAAGAAGAAGAGAGGCAGCAGTAAACCATCAGAGCCTCATCATGAAAGTCCATCACACTCTGATCTGCTTCTTCTTCCTTTGTGAGTACATTCACTTTTTCTTTCTGTCACTCTCGTTCTTCAACATGTTTCTGTTGTTAAACATGATGATCAGAGTCAGCTATGAGTCACTTTCATGGACGCTTCTTCCATTCAAACTGCTTTTATTCATGATTTCATGGATGTGTTTGTGGCCAGTATGGACAGAAGAAACCATCACAGTGAGACATTCATGGACATGTTGCTGCTCACTTTAGGACGTGATAACATGTGAAACCATCGTTTCAAACACAGCTCATTAGAAGTGTTTGTTACTTCCTCAGAATAAACTGGACAGTCAGTAAAATGTGGATGTGATACAGTACAATGGTGCAAACCTCTTCCTGTTCAGCCTCTTGAAGCAGAAAATAAAGAAAAATTGCAGAAGTTAAAAAGTGTGTGCAAATTCTAGTAGATTAAAGGACAGTGAAATGTTTTTATCTCTCTGCAGTTTGAAGAGTTGAATGAAAGAGCCGTATCAGAACTCAATGTAGCTCTGGAAAAGAAAGAAATAAAAAGTAAATAGTGAAATAGAAACGTCACCCTGCATCCTCAGCTCTTAATATTTGTGATCATGAAGCTGGATTAAGCAGAGAGGTGATGATCAGTGAGCAGCTGTGTGGCTCCACAGATGTGATGTTTGCTTTGAGTGTTCAGAGAAGGTCAGAAGAAGCTTCACTGAGTCTTTATGGATCAGAGAAAGCAGATGATTGGCTGCTGAGAGAGGAGCTGTGGTACTGCATGAGGAAGTATGTGAGGCTGGTGCAGGTGGTGGTGAGGTATACGATAGGAGTGACAGATGGGTCGGAGGTGGGAAAACATCAGGGATCTGCTCTGGTACATTTCCAGGCATTCCAGAGCACCTTTCAACAAAGTGTGTTGAATGCCAAGCAGGCATGACAAATCTGCGACCTTTGACCCCTTTGATCATAAGTTTCTTTTTGACAAATTATGGTATTGGGCTGGTATCTCTGACATGGCTCTCACAAGGTTTTCATCGTACTTACAGAAACTTGGGCAGCACGGTGGTTAGCACTGTTGCCGCACAGCAAGAAGGTCCTGAGTTCAATTCCACCATCAGGCCGGGGTCTTTCTGTGTGGAGTTTGCATGTTCTCCCCGTGTTTGCGTGGGTTCCCTCCGGGTACTCCGGCTTCCTCCCACCGTCCAAAGACATGCAGTTTGTGGGAATAGGTTAATTGGATAATCCAAATTGTCACTAGGTGTGAATGTGCGAGTGAATGTGAGTGCGAATGGTTGTCTGTCCCTGTGTGTTGGCCCTGCGACAGACTGGCGACCTGTCCAGGGTGTACCCCGCCTCTCGCCCTATGACAGCTGGGATTGGCTCCAGCGCCCCCCGCGACCCTGAAAATGAAAATAATAGTTGATATAATTGGTATAATATTATATTATATATATAATATAATATTATACCAATTATATCAACTATTATTTTCATTTATCTGCTAAGAACTTCAGATTTTTGACCAATATTTGAAATTTGAACATCATTTAAGAGTTTTTGGAAAATCGAACCTCTTTCATTTGGAATTTTTCACACTTTATTTTCTCCTGCCTTGATTTTTGAAACTCACTGACTCACATCTCTCCACAGCTCGTGTTCAGTTAGTCGAGACTGCAGCGGCAGCTCAACACAGATCACCTCTATTCCTGCTTTCCCTGAACGGCTTCCAGTTATATTCAGAATTCACTTCATATTTTTATTAATAAGATACAAAGCCATACATGGTTAGCCATGTAACCAAGACAAAAGAGTCACAAATTGTTAGCATTAATCCCACTAGCTTAATGCTAACATACAATGGAAATTCCCATAGACAGGCTAAGTCATCTAATCAGATGCCACTGACCAGTTTTTTGATACTGTTTTTGCCACAGAAACAGGAGCAGGCCCTCCTGCTCCTCTTAGTGGAGCTGCTGCACTACAGCTTGAGAAATCTGTCCTGAGAACCCACAGCATGCATGACAAAATAATAAGTCATCACTGAGACGGACCTGCATAACAACAAAAAAAATTATATATGATTATGAGTAAAATAAAAAGCGATTTATTGGAAAGGAGTCCCATTACTGACACTAAAGTCTCAGTGTGACTCTGTGTCTGTGTGTAAATGTTAAAATGCAGCTTAGTACAAATAATCACTATTAATGGTTCATGTTTCCAGCAGCTCTGCAGGACGGACACACAAAGGTCACCAGTGCACAGATGCATTTTTATGGACTCGCTGGACAAAGCATCACGATTGAGTGCTACTTTTCTTCTTCTAAGAAGTGGAAGATCTTCTGCAAAGAAAAATGTGAAAAAGGAAATATTTTAATTGAAACACAGCTCAACAGTGATCATCATGGCAGATACAGCACTGAATATAAATATAAATATGAATATATTTTGTCTGTAAGCATCAGAAGGCTCATCAAGTCTGACTCTGGACGGTACACCTGTGGTCTGGGACAATATCCATCTTCATACCAGTTCACACATTTTGGAATTGTTGTTGCTGAAGGTGAGTTTCAACTTTTTTTGGAGTTTTGAATAAAAGTTTCAGTATTTCTGCCTTTTGAGCAGATTTTTTTTGGTATATGAATTATTTATTGACTTAATGAAATATTATTAAGTCCCACATACTCTTTTTTTTTCTTCAATAATATATATATATTTTTTTTTTTTCTTCAATAATATATATATATATATATATATATATATATATATATATATATATATATATATATATATATATATATATTAGTGGTGACCAACCAGCTTACAGAAGTTTTACTCCCAACATTTTAAACAAATTTCATACCTGAATTCACCAGATGCGCTCCACTGAAACAGCTCTCCTTAGAGTTTCAAATGATATTTTAACACGTGGAGATATAAGATAAGATAAGATAAGATAACTCTTTATTGTCATTGCACAGTCATACATAGTACAATAGCACAATGAAATTGGAAAACTGTCCTACGTCGGCACTACATATAACACAACACGACACGATATGACACATCACAACGCAACACAAACAACACAACACAGTATAATAACTTAGTAATAAAAAAGAAGAACAAGTGTATGTGTATTGCACACTGTTATTATTGCACATTAATTATTATTGCACCTTGTTATAAATATAAATATTATTATTGTTTTAAACATTGTTACCTCCCCCCTAAAAAAGTCCAGGGAGGTAGCCAATCAGGTCAGCTGTTAGCACTGATCAGGGCTGTTGTCCTGTTGTAAAAGCTGTCCTTGAGTCTATTTGTCCGGGACCTCAGCAGCCTGAACCTCCTGCCGGACGGCAGCAGCTTAAACACCCGGTGTCCTGGGTGTGTGCCGTCCCGTAGGATGCTGCGTGCCCTCTTGAGACAGCGAGTGCTGTAGAGGTCCTTCAGGGAGGGAAGAGGATGTCCAATGATTTTGATGACCCTCTGGAGTGCCTTTCTGTGTGCTGTGGTGCAGCTGGAGAACCACACACCGATGCAATACGTCAGCACACTTTCAATGGAGCAGCGGTAGAAGACAGTCAGCAGCTCCTTCTTCAGGTCCATTTTTCTGAGGATTCTCAGAAAGTGGAGACGCTGTTGGGCCTTCTTTAAGACCGCAGAGGTGTTAGAGCTCCATTGGAGGTCTGTGTCTATGTGCACTCCCAGAAACTTGAAACTGGAGACCCTTTCCACACACTCCCCGTTGATGCTGACAGGCTGCAGCTCGGACTTCCTCCTTCTGAAGTCAACTACCAGTTCTTTTGTCTTGATGGTATTAAGGTCCAGGTTGTTATCTACACACCAATCTGACAGCCTCTGAACTTCAGCTCTGTACGCAGCTCTGTATATAAGTTACTATTTAAGTACTTTTGGATCTGTGTGCTGCCTCAGGCACAGCTGATCATAGAAGACTGACTGAGAGACGTAGAACATGCATGGGCATTTCTGGGTCAGCTCTTGACTGGTTATCTTCCTGTATCTGTCACAGGAGGTTTTTGGTTGCGGTTGCTAATTTTGTGTCCTCCTCTGCTACCTTACCTTGTGGTCTGCTGCAGAGCTTGGTCATTAGAGCACCGAGGGCTCACTTGTGGTTCTTTGAGTATTTAAAAGTAAAATGGGAGGCAGAGGTGCCTGTTAGACAAGCCTTTAGAAAAAGATAGTTAACCTCTTAAGCCCCAACGCCCCCTGATACGGGGGCAAAAGGCAGCAGATCAGTTAGGCTTGGGGCTTAAGAGGTTAAAAAGAATTATTCAGTTGGAGGTAACATTTTTGCTTTTATAAAAACTCAATTTAATTCACTGACTTTGTTGTAAAATAAATGTAATTAAAACAAAAACTGAAGCGCATGAAAAATTCAGCCAAAGAAAATGTTTATGTTTGAAATGTGAATGAAACCCTGCTGCATGTTAACTCCTCCGTGGTTCATGATGGGGTGGCTGTGGCTCAGGAACAGATCATCTACTAATCAGAAGGTTGGTGGTGCAATCATGCCAGTCTGCATATCACATACCTTTTGGCAAGGCACTAACCACAAGATGCTCCATCAGAGTATGAACGTGTGTGAATGTTAGATAGAAAGCATCATAGAAAAAAGAGCTGGTGTGAATGTGAAAAGTTGTATAAAGTAAAAAAGTGCCACATAAGAGCCAGTACATTTACAAAAGTGCTCCTCCTGTTATAGAAACAGCAGAATCTTCTTACCAAGCTCAAACACTAAATCATATAAGAGCAGGATGTCAATGAGTTTTCACAGCAGCACAAATAAATCGCTGTTTCATGAACCATCTGTGATGTTGAGGCGCAGTCTGCTGTAGCTAATATTCTAGCTGACCACACGGCACGCTCAGAAACACTGGCAGCTCTCATTTCCTCAGCTCTTGTTAATCCAGCAGTACTCACACTCACATACTGATGTTTAGGATGGAGGTCTTTGACTGCTCCAGTCACTGACTGGTTGAACTGGGCAGCTCCCAGTGTAACTGTGGGTCAAACTGGAGTTATTGTGATCAGACTGCATCATCTTCAGCACTGATAGTAACTATTGATCGTTTGTTTCTTTAACAGCACTGCTGGATGGAAACGATCCTGCTCAGCTGAAACACTTCAATAAAGAAACTGGAAGCTCTCTCACAGTCGGATGTTCCTTTAAACAACCTGGAAGGAGGAAGTACTTCTGCAGGGGAGAATGTGAAAGAGATGGGATTTTAATTGAGACTCAGGGTGCCAGAGCTCAGAGAGACAGATACAGCGCTGAATATGAAGAAGGATCTGGTACAAGTGGTATTCTGTATGTGACCATTAAACAGCTGAGGGAGTCTGACTCAGGACGGTACAGATGTTACCTGGACAGATCCTATAGTACTGATCCATACAGAGAGTTTGAGATTACTGTCACAGAAGGTGAGTTTCTATACAAATTCATTCATGAGTCTGGAGAATTAAAGGAAATTTGTATTTGTCTCTGACAGCTGCTAACGTTTGGTTTCCTTTTGTCTTTTCATGATGTTTATGTGTCAAATTGTTGCTATGTGTTGTTTTCTGCTGTTCGCCTCAAACACGTGAAAAAAAAACATATGGCTGAACTTCTTTAGCAGTCCTCACATCAGCCTCCACACCTCCATCAACTTTCACTGGAACCACTGAGCAGTCTGAGAGGACGGCATCTACAGGTGCGTCCATCCACTGGGTTTGAGAGACGGAAGTCTCACTTAAAGCTTTCTGATGTTTCCTGTGTTTAAGTACAAATTTATATGCTTTAGTTGAAAAATACCACTGTAGTGTGTACAGAAAGTAAATCATGCCACAATATCTCCACCTTAAAGACATTATGTGATTTTTTTTAACCAGTCCTCCCATCAGCCTCTGCGCCTCCATTAACTTTCACTGGAACCACTGAGCAGTCTGAGAGGACGGCATCTACAGGTGCGTCCATCCACTGGGTTTTAGAGACGGAACATTTTGTAGAAGTCCATACTTGTGAATTTGTATCATTTGTATAATTTTGCTGTTATCTGCCACTGGGAACAAATCAGAAGTGAGTATGTCATGTAGACAGGGTTTTATGCTCATAAAGCACGACAGTCTGACCAAATTCTCCATGGAAGAAACTTGCATACAACTATACTGTACATGTGCACTCAGCTACCTTTACAGCCCACGTGAAGGGCTGGTACTCACACTCATCGGGAGGTGTTTGTCTAAAATAACTTGTTCTTGTCAAACTGCTGCAGATGTGGTGCCGTTTGTGGGTCTGACTCTGGCTCTCATCATCATCCTGTTATCAGTGTCAGTGTTGATATTCTGCAAGAACAGATCCTCTAAACCAAAGGGTGAGACAGCAGGAAGCACGCAGACAGACACACTCATCTAACTTCCTGTTTTCACAGAAAAGTGAACATTTTGTCAGACATCTCTTTGCATGTTGTAAGCTGTGTTCGAATCCTCCATCTGGCCTTCCTGTGCAGAGTTTGCAAGTTATCCCTCCAACAGGCTGACGACCTGTGCAAGGTGCACCACGCCTCCACCCTGTGGTAGCAGGGATACACTCTGGGACCTCTGCAAACCTGAATTGGACAAACTGATGGATGGATTTTTATCACAGAGTTTGAATATTCGGTTGAATTACAGTCTCTGATCATTCGTGTGAGCATGAATGTGGGCATGAGTGGTTTTCTGTCTCTCTGTGTGACTGAGTACCTAACTGCAGTATAAACACTGCACTGATGTGTTTTTCAGATCCTCCTGTGGGAACTGAACACGATGCTGTCACAGAGGTGAGGCTGAAGGACTTGTAGACTCAGCACTGATGTTTGTGAAACCAGCTGATATTAGATTTCCTCTTCTTCTCCTGTAGACCAACACAGTGTATGAGAATATCCGAGCAGAGGGCAGACACAGCAGATCTCCTCCTGACTCTCATGCCAAATACACCAAACCGTCCGGAGTTGAAACCAGTGATGACCACAGCTTGGTCACTGCAGCCACTTCTCAGCACAAAGTAAGAAAACACTTTCTGTATTCACGGAACAAACAGTTGTATCTGAGAAAAGATTCACATTTCTTGTGATAAATATGAAGACACACGATATCATCAGTGTCACGTTGAAAAGCACAAACTAAGTTTAAAGAATCCAGATCGTTATTTCAGATCAATAACCTGATGGGGGGATGCTGGATGCTGTAAGCAGGTCTTGGATCAAAGGTCCGATCCTGTGACCTCTAACAACACAGCACACAGAGGAGCTGATATTCTGATATTTGTGACGCCTGCTTCCACACTACAGTGAACACAAAGTGTTGGACTACTTTGTGAAAATGGTCTCAGATCAATTTAAAACATTACCTGTAATAAACAATTTTATTTTTTATTTTTTTCAGACTGAAGACGACTCGAGCAAACTCACCTACTCCGTGGTGACTTTTTCCAAGAAGAGCAGTGACTCTGCCAACAGCACGTCCTGCAGTAACACCAGTGAAGTTATCTACTCCGAGCCTCGAGTTAACGCGAGCCACTCCGGAGGTGATCCGTTGTACTCTACTATAGCCTAGCTTTAGCTCCTGTGCTGGTGGCACAGTTTATTTCTCACAGTGTTCAAAATGAAGCAGCGCTTCCATCAAAATCTGAAGATTCATCCTTCCATCCATTTTCTTATCTGGAGCCTTGTCACAGGGGCCCAGACCCAGACAAACCCAGACCTCCCACTCCCCAGCCACCTCCTCCACCTTATCCGGAGGAACACCAAGTTATTCTCAGGCCAGCTGAGAGAGATAATCTCTCCAGCGTGTCCTGGGTCTGCCCCGGGGCCTCCTCCCAGTGGGACATGCCCAGAACACCTCACCCAGGAGGCGCCCGAAGGAATCCTTACCCTCCTTTCAATGTGGAGCCCGTCCCGGATGGCAAACTCCTCGCCCCATCTCTAAGGGAGAGGCCAGTCACCCTTTGGAGGAAGCACATTTCCGCCGCTTGTATCCATGATCTCATTTTCTGAGGTGAGGGTACTGACATAGACCAACCGGTAAACTAAGATCTTTGCTTTTACACTCAGCTCTCTCTTCACTGCAGCCGCAGCACCGATCCATCTCCCCTTACTCGCGAACAAGACACGAGATACTTAAACTCCTCCACCTAAGATTCTTTTTTCTTTTATGTTACAATTTGATGTAATTTGTCTTTAGGTTCGTGTTACAGTCATTTAAGTTAAGATCAGAGGTGGTGAGGTGGAGAATAAGCTAATAATGCTTAACTAGTAACTGCTTAACCTACGTTCTTAAATAATTATATACAAACAAAAGAAAGTCAGAAAGTGGTAACAAGATATTAATACACACCTCACCCGGTGTGGAGCCAACAAATCCAGACTCATCCATCGGATTGGCAGATGGAGCGTGATTCGTCTCTATAAAGAACACGCCTCCACTGCTCTAGATCAGACGGCAGGCTTACACACTGCATCTCTAGAAGCCTTTGAACTCTCCCTTTGAGAGCTTACACAAGGTGTCATCTCAGGGAAACAAGATGCTCTGCCGTCTTTATCACTACATCAGTACAGTATCAGTACAACACCTTTTACACCTCGGCTGTCTGCTGCATTAGTCTGAGTTCCTACAAGCGCATGGATCCACATGAGTCTGCTAAAAGCTGTCATAGAACAGTTCACAGCAAAGGATGCTGATTCACTATGAAAAGGGAAGAAAAAAAGAAGAAGCAGTGTGTTCAGAGTGTGTTGTGCACTCTTTTTCATGTGATTAAGTCAAACAAAGGAAAGGATGTTTGCATGACGATGATATAGAACTACTTGCCAGGGCTGTGAAGGGGCGGGTGCTCAAAGTTACAAAAGGGGCGCATAGAACCAGGCTGAAGAATCTAATATGGAATCACATCAAACGATATCACTGTCATCAGGTGGGGACAATGCAGAGCAAATATAGAGTTTGCTTTACCTGATAGGTACAATGTTGCTGCTGATAGAGGGCGGGGCTGTGCTGATCTGAGGCTGTAGACATTAAAAATTCCATAAGAGAGATGGTAGCTGATTAAACAAGTGTTATTAGATGATAATGAAATGCAAAGATTGGTGACAATGCTTTGAATCATAAAGCAACAGATTAAAAACACTGTGGGAAATAAACTGAAATCAGAATAATAGTAGGGCAAAAGAAAGGGATGGTGATGGTAGGGTAAGAATGTAACAAAAACATCTATAAATCACACACACACACACACACACACTCACACACACACACACAAACATGCACATACAGTGACATTTTATAACGTCTCCAGAATCCTGGATATTAGACTTTGGCCACAAGTTTGCATCATGGTGCTGATCCAGAATCCTTCCCTTATTATTTATTCCTAGTGCTATTATAATAACGTTATGAGAATTTAAAAAATATAAAGTAGTAAATATAAAATAATGTATTGATGAGGATTCAGTCTGTTTAACTATCCACTCTGGGCAGGCAGAAAGTTTATTTCATGTTTAAACTGCAGAGATACAATAATGTTGCTGCTTGAAAGTCGGCATTTTGTCATATTTGAAAATTTAAATATAGTTAAATATCACAACTATAATAATCCATAATTATGTGGATATGCATATCAGAAAGCCCTGTAACTCACTTTCAAACTAAACGGAGCTGCAGACCCGTGACAGCCTTACGCAGTTAGCTTGCTGCTAAAAGGACCGGTAATGTTTGTCATGCTGTTGCACACACAGCACGCTCCTTTGCTTCAGTTCGTCAGTTAACACAAGACAACTGACCATCATGTGCATCATAACCTAAGACTGCTGGGTGACTACAGAGTACGCTGTACATCATACTTCATCATTTTGCTGCATCAGTCTGCCTCTCTGAGTGAATTTGTGTTTAAGTGTCAGGGTTATGATAACATGCATGAACTGCATCTTTCTTCGACCTCGTGTCTCTATTGTTGTTTAAGACGTGTTTTTAGGGACTTAAATGATTAAACAATTTCTAAACAATGATATCTTTTGTAGTTTGGAGGCTAAACAGGCCAAATACACCAAATATGTTTTCAGCGGTAGTCGAGCATCACTTCAGTGATTATGTAACAGAAAGAGGAAGCAGCTGCTGGTTCTCTAAATCTATCTGACACAACTTTCAGTGAAGTGATTAAAAAGAGGAAGTAAGAACTAGTTACCGTAAACAAGCAGTCACAAATGGGTGGAGCTCCTTTACTTCAAGAAGGACTCAGGTTTTCTGTCTTTGTGAGGTTGTTTTAACCTTTTCATTTGTATCATGAGTAACTTTTGCAGCTTTTTTTATTTGCATTTAGTCACACTCCATGTTTATTTATCCACCGTCTGCCTGATGATGCTTGTTTGACTTGTTTCTGCTCTAATCTGAGTCCCTTAAGAATATTTTGAAAAACAAAACATGAAGAAGAAACTGCAGGTGCAAAAGTTCATGTTGCAATGCGAGGAAGTCAAAATCGTATGCAGGTTTATGTTTTTACAGCACTTTGAATAGAATAGAATAGAATAGAATAGAATAATCCTTTAATTGTCCCACAAGGGGAAATTTGGTTGTAACAGCAGCCAAAAAGACAAATATACAAACAAACAGGACACAGAACAGAAACATGCACAATTTTTCTTACATATTTACATCAAGGACAATGGTTACTATAAACAGAGAGTACTGTACAGTTATTAAATTAAATAAAAATAACTACAGATAAGAAGCAAACCAGGTTGTAGTGCGAATCAGTTGATTAAAACAGTTTAAAACTGATTTGAACAGTTAAGTGTAATTCAGTTTGCAAACAGAATATTTTAGTTTAAGTGTTTTTTTACAAAGTTATTAATAATTAAGAAGAACAGCTTTAATGACAGGGCCACACAGGAACTAATGTACCATGGAAGTACACCTACCCACACCTACTTTAATATATACTTATAATATATATTACACTTAGCAAACAGGCACTTGGATTATATTTTATAACAGTTCCCAGATACGTACCCATGTTTCGCTGCTCGACCCGC
Organism: Neolamprologus multifasciatus; assembly: GCF_963576455.1. NCBI lineage: Eukaryota > Metazoa > Chordata > Actinopteri > Cichliformes > Cichlidae > Neolamprologus > Neolamprologus multifasciatus. Next base: position 1,292,689 of record NC_140458.1, on the reverse strand, counting down.
AGCCCTGAAGTTCCCTGGATCTGACCATCACCTCTCTGCCTGCTGATGTCATCACTGGAAACCTGTGACGTGAGATGTAAACTGGACCTCTGGAGCTGAGGTTGGTAGTTTGAGTCTCTTCTGGCCTGAGCTTATTGCTTCTCTCAGCTGAAAACAGTTTGCATCCACACTTGTGTTTTGTTTTGGTTTTTATTTGAACACATTATAAATTTCATGGAAGTCTGTAGTTTACAAAAAAATAACCTCATCCTAATCCAAATATAACAGCTGCTTCAATTAAAATATTTGTGGTATTGGAGGGGGAAGAGGAGACTTTAAACACATCCGTATTCCTGACTAGGATAGAAGAAGAGCAGCAGACAGCACTTCAGGTGAGTCGCAGGTAAGTTCTGCAACCTACCTGAGTTTAACTTACAGCCACAGTCAGTAAGTTAAACTCCTTGTAGAGATGCAGGTTAGAGAAGTTGGGAATATCTGACAGGCTTCAGCCAACGAACTGAGCAAACAAGAACAGAGAGACACGAACAACATACGCAGTTAGAAAGGAGGCGTGTTTACCACCATCATAGAGACAGCAGCAGGACCAGCCGGTCTTTGAATACCAAGAAATCATTCAACAATGCACAGCAGGCATAGAAGACCCGAGAAAAGACTCCACCTACAGGTCGACCTGCAAGGACACACCAGCCACATCTCCACCCGAGAGCAACAGGAAAAAACCCACAGGCTGTGGGCACCGTAATAAATTATTATCCACAACCTGAATCTGGACGTTCAGCTTCCTGTTATTGATATTCCCACACAGCAGGCTCACGACAGAAAACCACAAAGTTTAATATGAGAATGTGAAGATATCGTCTTCTAGTTTCTTCTTTTTTAAGATGTGGCCAAAGAAAAACCCAATCGTAACCCTCAGTGGTTCGACAGTGACCTGATGGATGTCAAAGGTTAACTGCGTGCTGCCAGACAAAAGTAAAAAAAGAAGTATTTATTTCTCCTCTTTCAAGAAAAAAGAAAAGAGGAACAATGTGCCGTTTAAGTTGCATCACAAACCACAAGTTTCTGTGTAACCGAAGACCATGAGAGGAAGAAACGGGGAAGTGAGACGAAGACAGGCTGCTTTAAAAAGTTTCAGTATTCATTTAAATGTTGAATATCAGACTTTTTGAAAGGCTGCTTTGATAAAGTTAGGACATATATGTATAAATATCCTAGTTCAGTCTATTCTTGTGTGTATAAGATTACAGAGATTATTATAATCCTCATCATCATCATCATCTCCGTAATCTGTAATAATAATAATAATAAGATGCAGTTCCTCTAATGTCCACTAGAGGCTCCAGCAGCGGAAATAAACCTGTTTCCCTGCATTACAAAGGGCTTCGTGTGCGCATCAGCACAGGCTGACACAAACACAATCTCACATCCACACATGCAGCCAGTTTACAATAACCAGTTATAAAAACAAAGACATGCTGAGATGTTCTGAACATCTCTACTCGGGGGTAGTGGAGATATTGAACAAAGGATGATGAAGATGGAAAAGAGGAAGACCGCAGAGGAGGAGGATGGATGGAGGCTGGTGATTCTCTGTGGCTACATCAGTGTGATGTGCTGCCCCGAAAAGAAAACACACTTTAGAAAGTTGATGAGATTTTTACAACAGATGTTTTTAGTGTCTTTCTAAGAAAGGAAGAAATCTAATTCTGGGTTTCTCATTTAAGACGCCCGCTGTCACTCCGAGGTGTACTACGATCTGTCAAGTCCCTCGGTGTTCGTGAGGAACACGGAAGGTGATCGTCTGCGTTCTTACGCTACGCGCTGGGTTATGGATGAAGTCCAGTAGAATGACGCTCCCGCTGTAATGCGCGTTCCAGCCATGTAATCCAGCCCTAACCCCAACTTTAACCAGCGCTTTGATGACGTTAGATTTCCAACGTGATTTAAGTAAAGCGAACGTACATGTGCAGATTCATTTCTCATGTTTCCTAATTTTTCCGATGTCGTAATATGGGGACGTGTTGGGTGCAACCAGTGTCACACTGTGTGCAGTGCTTTAACCTACCACGAGATGGCACTGTTCACTGTGACATCTAAAGGACGAGGCCACAGCAAAGAGTAGATGACCTTTGCTCACGTGGAAACAGGCAGCAGCAGTGGTACAATCTGCTCAGTCTCCAGTAAAATAATCATTTCAAAAACAGATTACTCTTGTTATTTATCAGAATGTTTTTATGGCATCAGTGCTTCTCATAGCCCAGGTTCAGGGTTCAGGGTTCATCACGCGTTTGTGCTCTTCCCTCAGGTGGATCTGATCTATCCTGATCAACTGGGAACCAAAAAAAGTGAGCAGGAAGTTGTGCTGCCACTTTTCACACTCACTTGTTTTCAGTGTGCGTGGTTGTCCTGTTTATGGAAACATCACCGTGGTAATTCGTGCTGCAGATGTATCCTGCTCTGTCGCAGATTTGAGATTATGACATCAGCACATAAAAATGTCTTCCATTGGCTCTCTGGAATCTCAAGAATGGCATCAGCAGAGCTCAGAGGTACAAAGAGGGTCCACAGTGTCTAAAGTCACAAAAAACCACTGACTCAAAATAATTAATGAACAAGTGACAGGCTTTTTTGATTCTGAGCATGTTATGAGCTTAGACATGCCACTCTTCTGCAAATAGACATGTTCATGTCATTGTTCAAAACAGTAAAAAACAGTAAAAAACAGTAAGGGCTTCAGCAAACGCACAATTCATAATCCTAACTGTCTGATTGACTTACAGGATTTATTGTAATAAATTAAAACTTTAACCTTTATTCATCTTTTCACTTTTTCCTTCGATCAAATCTGACATCAGTGATGCTCCTCAGCTTCTGCTGTTCTTTAATTCTGACATCATCCTCTCTGTTGCACTTCAGCCTCACACTTCAGATGACAGGTCGTCTTTAATCCCAGTGTGTGTGTGTGTGTGTGTGTGTGTGTGTCTGTGTGTGTGTCTGTCTGTGTGCACATGTGCTGCAGTTTGTTGGTGTTCTGTATTGAGAGGTTGAGTCACAATTACAGTAAACAGTATCCACACAGAAAGCCTGTGTGTGTGCGTGTGTGTCTGTGTGTGTGTCTGTGTGTGTGTGGGTGGGTGGGTGGGTGTGTGTGTGTGTGTGTGTGTTTTAATGACAAGTCCCAGACAATGCCAGACATGAGACAAGGACATGAGAGGGAATGATCCTCATCTGCTGTATTGATCTTTGACTCTTAACCATCAGCTCTCAGACGCATGCACACACACACACACACACACACACACACACACACACACACACACTTGCAGGTTAAGCGAATTAAGCAATAGAGGACATGAAAATGGAGGAAGGCTATGGAAGTCGGGGGGAGGAGGGGACAAACTGAAGCTGCAGGAGGTGGAGGAGATAATGGGCCTGCTGTCTGCCTGAGAGGAAACTCAATTTTCTGAGCAGAAGGAGATCAGGAGATGAAAATGAAAGAGGGGGAATCTGGAAATACCCTGGTTTCTGTCTAAAGAGCAGTTTGGATGGTGTTCACACTTTCACTGCGGTTCAGCCGCGTAGCAGCACTGACCTATACAACACTGACCTATACAGCACCGCTCTATACAGCACCGCTCTATACAGCACCGCTCTATACAACACCGCTCTATACAGCACCGCTCTATACAGCACCGCTCTATACAACACCGCTCTATACAGCACCGCTCTATACAGCACCGCTCTATACAGCACCGCTCTATACAGCACCGCTCTATACAACACCGCTCTATACAGCACCGCTCTATACAGCACCGCTCTATACAGCACCGCTCTATACAGCACCGACCTATACAGCACCGACCTATACAGCACCGCTCTATACAGCACCGCTCTATACAACACCGCTCTATACAGCACCGCTCTATACAACACCGCTCTATACAGCACCGCTCTATACAACACCGCTCTATACAGCACCGCTCTATACAGCACTGTGTCGGCCTGTGAACAAACAGACATCGAAAACTCTGAGAATAAATATTCATAACTTTGGTCGTTCTCCTTTAAATCCGGTCAGTTTGTGATTGACTGTAACTGTGCCCAGTGCACAAAGGGATGCATGAAGAAGGCTCAGCCTGCTCTAGTCTCATCACTATTAAGTTAAACTTTTATCAAACATTAGCTCAGATAAAATATATTTAAAACATATATAAGTATTAATATAATATTGTATTGCTGTAGAATCTTTACCTTACAAAATAAAGCGCCTTCAGGTGACTATTGTTGTGATTTTGGTGCCATATAAATAAAACTGAATTGTAATTGATTTAAATTAACCAGTGAGGACCTGCTGTTGGCTCATGCAGCACAATATGTACGTTCATATTTAGTCCGAATAGTGAGTGTGAGCACTTTCGCACTATAACGAGCACGAGGACGGTGCTCATCTATGTTTGCCTCATAATGGAATATGAAATGCTCCATCGCTCGTTTCATCAGTGAGCTGACTGCACTACATTATTATTTCAGCATTATCAGAGCAGGCTGAGAGGAACAAAGGCCTCTTCAGTATTAAAATGAATATGTTAAACTTCTGGAAATCACCTTTTATTTTTATCATGTCTGCATGTTTGCATCTGAGAATTTAAACCTGGAAACGTGAAGTTTGTTTTCTGAAACTTGCTGTGATACAAAAACTGTTCAGTTCCCTTTTCTTAGAAAGAGAAATGCTTCTTGTGTTTTTCTTCTTTAACACACAGTTAAGGAATGAAAAGGTTCAATCTAATCATCAGCTGGTGGACAGTAAATTACAATAGAAATTATTCTGAAATACCCAAAATTTCCTGAAGCAGTTTCTGTGATATCTGTTTGTACCCGAGGCTGTGATACACGTGCAGCTCCAAACACTGTGTTCAAACAGGTGTTCGCTGACACTAACTGTATGTTTTAGATGGTACTGAAGGCCGGCTAGCTCTGTGCAGTCTTTGCTGTGTCTCACCTTTTTTAACCTCCCTTCTTAGATTTGCTATTTTGACTGCATACACATATTCCCAGTTAAATACATGAAGTGATTTATGTGTAACCATATAGAACAAAAGGTTGTGCGTTGTAGGTCGTCGTCCCGGCTGCGCAGCACAAAGGGAGGGACCACCAAACACTTTCCAGCCAGTATCCTGACAGCTAACTGAAGCCTGATTCCTGATGTGCTCAGTTTCAGTTTTTCTCAACACTTCTCTAAATCCTACAGGAAATGCTACACAAGTACGTGTGTGCAACAAAAGAATGTAACAGAAGAGTAATCCAAACTTTAACATGTCTTGCACTTTACCTTCAACAGTCCTGTAGCACCTAATGACATCCTCTCCTTCCTTGCATCACTCAGTTTGCTGACTTCATGTGTGGAGTCTCTGCTTACCCTGCTTTCTGTCCTTGATGCACTTTGTGACCAATGGGGGCTCATCCGGGATTGCTAAGGTTACAATCAGCCTCAAAACGTGACATTTTCACAGGACCACACGTGTAGCCTGAGTCAAAAACAGACCTGCACCGTACTCAACCTCACTGAGTGCATGAATCACGTAGAAATCAGAAATGTGTTGCTTATGTGTGCTTGTGTAGCTTTTATGCTATTTAATGTCAGTTATTTTAGCTTTTTGTTACATTTCTGCGTTTTAGTCTGGTTGTTAAAGAGGAGGATCTCATGCTGCAGGTTAATAATGCTCAGGCCTCTTCAGGTTTTTCTTTTCTTTTAAATGTTTTTGTGGGTTTTGCAGATTGTTTGACTGATGATTTGTGTTTTATATTAAGCTGTCGGTGAGCTATGAAGAAGAGCACAACAACGATGAGACAAAGAAACACTACCCGATCACTGTTTCACCATATCCATCTTCCTGCTAAAGAAAACCACTTAAAAAACCGACGCCCTGGTCCCGTCCATCTGTCCTCTCACATCCTTCTTTCTGTATTTATCTTTCACACACAAACACACACAGAGAAAGTGTGGGCGTGTTTTGGATGCCTGCTCTGTTTGGCAGTTAACAAAATGCCACATGGATGTCACTGGGCTTTATAATCGGGATACCAGAGAACATAATCTCCATTCTAATTATGAGAGGAGGAAAAGAAGGAGGAGCAGAGCGGGAAAGCATCTGGACAGACTGGAAGAGGAAGAGATGGAAGAAGCACAATGTGAGCTGCTGTTGGTGGTGAGTTTAGGGGCTGCTCTGTTACATCACACATTTTTCAGGGTTTTAAAGGGAGTGAGCCTTTTAACTATGACATAGCCAATTTACCCAAAGACATAATAAACTAAAACAAGAGAAATTATTTAAAGAGTTGCAGATTAATAACAAGTTTTAACTTTAAAACCTGCATTAAGCAGAAGAAATAAGATAAAATCAGTTAAACTACAGATTCTAGTGTAACCACAGTCAAGCAGAGTTCATCCTGCTTCCAGAGACAATAACCACCAGCAGCCACAATAAAAAATAAAGCTAATAAAAGAACAACAGTATATTCACTTTGTTGTGTTTTCATGAGATAAGCACGCCTTTGATTGGTTGCTCTAACAGGACGCCTGACATGCGTAATACAATTTCACCCACCAATTTGTTGACTTGATTTCTGCAGTCACAGCTGCTCGTATTCAAAAGCTTTAGCAAGAAACTCACTTTCAGGACCCTGAAGATGCAAGTTAGTAATTAATCAGTTCAGTTTGTATTCATTAGTGTAGCTGAACTTAAAGGCTCATATTCTCTCTCTTCTGTCCTTTGATTCTGATTAGTGCTCCAAAAAAAGAAAGGGAAGAAGAAGAAGATAATAACTCTCATTTCATGGATCCATCCATTAACTTCCATTTTTCCATTTCAGGTTTTAGGAGCTTTGATCGATCTGGTCTAAAATATCATAATTCAAAAATAATTTTAAATAATTTTTTAAAAATCTCAAATATTTACCCAATCTGTAAGGCTTCCCTCTCTAATGGACCAGTGTACCGGCAAACAAACATCTCTTATTGAACTAAAGAGGAAGCTTTTATACTGAGCTCGTGCTTTTGTGATTCAGCCATTAGCAGCATTCATGGATATAAGGAATATAAATATATACAGTTTTAAATATAAAAGAAGAGGTTTAAAACTATCAAAGATCAAATAACACAAATATTTAATGGTGAATTAATTATTTGTTTAAGATAGTTGAGTCCAAATAATTCAGAACATTTTTCATTGATGGTCTTACAATCAAAGCAGCACCAGAGAGACAAGAAAAGCAGAAGATGGGAGACAGAGAGGATGGAGAGGTAAAAATAGGGGACTGGGGGGGGGGGGGGGGGCATTGAGGTAAAGAGGAAGGGAGGGGCAGGAGGTATACAGAGAGAGAGAGAGGGAGAGAGAGAGACTACAATAAAAAGGCTGATGTCATCTCTGTGAAGCAGCCAATCTGAGCGCAGCAGAGAGGGAAGGAGGGAGGGAGACGAGGCAGAGCTCAGAAGGGTGTGTTTTCTGTACCACTGCAGCATCAGTGCAAAAAAAGAGAGGAGGAGAAGGCACGAGTCGGTGGACTGGACCGAGAAACAATACAGAGACAGAAGAAGAGACACGGAGAGGAGCCTGAGAGGAGAAACATCGAGAGGAGACACCTGCAGAGGTAGGACTGACACTGAAGCATCCCCAGGTTCTGCTGGTGTCTGGGTTTCATCCATGCATGTGTGTGTCTGTGTGTCAGTGGGTTGGAGATCAGGGCTGGAGGCTCTAACAGTGTCTTACATAATAGGAAGGCAGGTGCTGTGTGAGCGAGTGTTTGTGTGTCACTGTACATACATGTGTGGGTGTTGGTGCGCACTTCCTCCCGTCTGTGATTCCACCTTTTGACTCAAACATGCTCGGGTCAGTAAATGTTCACTGGTGATGTTTGTGCGGAGGGAAATCCATCTGTAGGGAGCGTCTGACCTGATTCAGCTTTTTAATATCTGATAAATCATCTGCGGCCGTGTGTTTTTATGAATATTGAATGAAATGCTGCACTATACCACATTATCGTGTTAAATTATTCACTGCTGTTCTGTAGCACGCTTCCTTTCATGCTAAAAGTCTCTGCCAGGAATGATTTAGTCGGATCTTCATATATCCAAACAAGAACTGCAATTCCCATCTTGTGTCCATGCCAGCTCCCAGGCTGCTGTCCACCCATGGCCTGGTGCTGAACGGTGCTGTTTCCAGGATAACTTTGGTTTGTCCAGTTAGCGGTCCAAAACCAAGAACATATTCAGTTTATCAGCATTTATGACCAAGAAACCTGTAAAAGCTTCGATGTTCAGAAGCTCTATTCTCTAAAGTGTTTCCTGTAGCTCAACTTCTCTCTGAATTGGGGAATAAAATGCAGGAAGAGAAAGCTTTGTAGCTCCTGCTCACTGCTGTGTTTGTCCTTTGCTTCTGTTTACTCTGGAATTCCTCTTTTTTCTCATGGCAACATCATTTAGGCCTCTTTGTCATTCTTCGCCTGCATTGTGGAGTTTTCTCACTGTGATCGCTCAGGCACTTAAAATCAGGCCAGAACCTGAGAGCAGGAATAAGAGAGAGGAGGTGGAAGGAGAGCTGAAGGAGGGGAAGTTGATAAGGTGCAGAGTTTGAGTGAGACGGGAGGTGAAGGATTTAGCCCAGAAGAGCCTGAATCTGAAAAGAGCAGAGGAAATGAGAGGATGTGGAAGGTGAGAGGGAGCCTGGACTGGGATGAGAGGAGGAGGAGGAGGAGGAGGGATATTTAGGGCTGAGTGGCGTAGGAGGATTTTTAGCCCTTTTCTCTTTCTCCCCTCCCCAGATCTTTGGCAGCAGTCAAATTGACTGAAACCATCTGCCTGCATTTTTTATTCAGGCTTTTGTACTTACAGTAGACTACCTCCAGACAGCCACATGAAAAATATGCATCATGAAAGCAGCGCTCTGCACAGCCCTGTTCTCGAGAAATGACTGCAATAATTAACAAATGATGTTTTCAACCTTTACTGTTCTTTGAACAAACATATCCATCTTTGGTTTTTGTTGCCACTAACATGAGAAAGTAGTTTCCCACTGTTTCGCTGCACGTCTTCTTTAAAAGACTCTGAGCTGATCCGTTTCTGTGGTTTTGAAAGTCGACTGTTTCCTGCCTCAGACTCAGTTCAACAGTTCGGGCGTCTTCTGTCATGTTTGGTGGAGATGAAGCAGCAGCGCCGACACATTTCAGACTGAGCTCACTTCCAGCTCTGCGTCTGTTTTTTGTCCTCGTGAATGAGTTTGAACTGATTAGAGTCTTTCTGCCAGGAATTCCCTTAAACAGACTCGTGTCTGTGCAGCGCCTCACAGACGGATCGCTGAATTTTTAATGATATTAAGTTGTGCAGATGATGAAGTTTCTCTATTTCATAATCAGACCAAACCTCCCCGTCTTTTCTTCTGAAAGCCTTTCTGAGATTTTTGTTTTTACGCGCAATTAAATACATTAAATTAAATTAAATAACGTATAAAATAAAAATTAAGTACATATATATTGTTGAAATTAGGAGTAGCTCTTTTTAATTACACTGACTATCACTGTCCTCTTTATTTGTCTTAATGTCGACAACATTTATGAAACTAAGCGAACGATATCTGCAGAACATTTATTTTATTTTATTTTTTACAGAAAAACGCCAAAATTAAACCCTGTGTGCGCCGCTGGTGACGTGGTGATTAAATCAGAGGTCTCCAACCTTTTTTGTGCCACGGACCGGTTTATGCCCCACAATATTTTCATGGACCGGCCTTTAAGGTGTCGCGGATAAATACAACAAAATAAAACTTATTTATTCATAACACACGTGAAAAGACCCAGGAAAACCGAGTTAACGATCAAAACGATAACAAAATAACGCTGAAAACCGATAAAAACCCTGAAAATGACACATTTCACACCTGAGCCTCAACTCTCACGGACCGGTACCGGTCCGAGGCCCGGGGGTTGGGGACCGCTGGATTAAATCACTTCTTCATCAATATATTTCTGTGTCTTTGTTTTTCTATCATCCAAAAATGTTGACACTTTAAAGTCTTTAATATAGTTTTCTATAATGACACCAATGTTGCAGAGAGCCAGCTGATAAGAAATGACATGAAGCTGACAGCAGTTAAAGCGAGTGCTGGGCGCTCGGTGCTGCCCAACAATGTGAATGTTTGAGCTTCAGCACTGAGCCTCCTGTGTGAGTCTTATTCATCAGACGGAGCAAAACTCCTGACACACCTGATACAGTCAAAAGCATTTGAAATTATTCAGACAGCCTCTATCTGATCAACCTGGATTCTTATGACACAAAATGATGACGTGTTTATTCATCTACATTTACAAGATCAATGTACTAATGAGAGGTTATAAAAAGGGCAAAGATATAACAAGTGGCATAAATGTGGCACATCTGTAAACATCTGTCACAGTTTCCAGGCTGGGAGCAAACATTTACCGAAGCGTTGATCCAGACGCGCGATCTTTGGAGTGTTTGAGGTAAAATGATATCATCGGTTTTACAGATATGGGTAAAGACTCTTCACACATCAAAAAATGAAACTTTACGCAACATTTCTGAAAATAATATCAACATAAACTCTGTGGCAGTTTCTCCTCAACTTTTTGTGACTTTTTATAAATAAATATTTTCACATAAATATTCTCCATTAATCGTTTCCTGACGTCCCGAGCAGCATTTAGCAGCTCTGCCTGCAGAACATGTCAGAGGACTGATGCGGCTGTTTAGCAGAGGCTGTTTAAAGCTGCTTCAAAGCGTCTCTGACTGAAGTTGTTACTGAGAGTAATTCTGGGCCCAGTAAGCAGCCAGAGGCGCCCTCGGGCAAGCCTCAGTGTCTACATCCCTACGTTAGCATGCAGACTGGGAGCACAGCCTGAATCTGGTCTATCAAGTCGATCAGAGAATGAGAAGTTTGGACTAAAAGGTTTCAGCCGCAGGTTCGCAGGTCAGATGGAGGTCTGGGTTCAGAAAATGAGATTAGTCTGAATTTAGCTCTTTCTCAGTTCCTCTGTCTGTCTTTGCTCTGAGCACCGTCTGTAATTCTCTTTGTGGCATTTCTCATCCATCTTCATCCATCGCTCTCACGCCCCCGCTCCCTCCCCTCGAAACATCTTTCCTCTCTTTTGACCTTTCGTTCTTCCACATCGCCTTTTTTCCATTTTACCCTCAACAAATGAGGTCTTTGTGTTTAGAAATTAAGGAATGCCCTTAACACCCCCCTCCCATCTTTTCCTCCTTCCTTTTTCGAGTGTGTGTGGAGATTGGGTGGGGGGTGCGTCCATTAGCCCGGATTAGAGCCTGTAGGCAGGTTTTAACAGCCCCTCTGTGTTTGGGGCTTTAATCTCTTCAGAAGCAGCTAATCTGACTTCACTGGCTTTAACACACACACACTCACACACACACACACACTCACACACACACACTCACACACACACACACACTCACACACACACACACACACACACACACACACACACACACACACACACACAGTGGAGTAAATGAGTTTTTGTGGGCAGTGTCGCTGATCCATGACAAGAGTCCATTCATGACCACCAGCACAGAGACTATCAGACAAATATCAGACAAACAATATAATCAGTGACTCGGTGGACCAAAGGTCACATGACATACAGTCTCCTGACCAGAAGACGAGCAATACGAGACATAAATCTGACGCTTCTCATCAACCAGCAAAACTGGTTTGATCAAAGGATATTTTTAACATATATTTCCTGTCGTGTATCTTCTGTGGTGATGGTGCATGATGGTGCATGATGGTGCATGATGGTGCATGATGGTGCATGATGGTGCATGATGGTGCATGATGGTGCCTGAGCCTCAGACTGCACACGCATCACTAAACATTTGTTTTTTCTAATGTCAGAGCTTTAAATGGTCACAAAGAACAAACATCCATTTGTGTTCAAAACTTCTCTTTAAAAAGTGAAACTTGAGTTTGAGGAAGCGTAAAGTTTGACTCATACAAAGCTGATAGAGTCTGAGAACAGGACGCCTCCTTTTTTGGTTTTCAGCGTCTCAAATTGTTGAATTTACAGCTTTTCATTTTTTTATTTGATAATAAACTGAATATTTGGGAGATTTAGGGGGAAAAGGTTTAAAAACATCACTTTTTCAGTTTTCTAAAAAGGTTTTCTAAAAGAAATAATAAAATCCCCAAATAGTCTAATCAAAAATAGAAGAAAAACTCGAGAGGTCTAAAACGTGTTTATTTGTCCGTTCTCGAGCTCAGACTCTGTCCTGTGTTCGTTTTGCTCACAGATGTTTCACTAAAACAAAGCCAGTAAACACTGATCAGTCACACCTGCTGTGACCTCCACCGCAAAAACGAGGAAAAGCTAATATTCATATCTGTGGTTTGCTAATGCTGGTGTGGAGAGAGATTTTATAGACCACAGTGACCTACAGCAAATAAAGAGAAGTGAGGTCGTCGGCCACTTTTTGCTGCTCCGCTTTTTTTCTGCTTAACGTCCTTCTTACTTGTTCCAAGTGAAACGTTTGGATCGTTCCAAAGATAAATATGTTCAGTGAGGATAAACTGAGCCGTCATATCTTCTTCATTTCCCTGGAATTCACTGTTAGATGGTTTCAGTCACTAACATGATGGAGAAATGTCTGACTGGTTTATCCTTAACTAAAAGTTCATCTTTGTGGCACGCACATGTTATCTTTGTCTGATTTTTCTGATATTTGACAGAAAGCTGACTAATTAAATAATCAAGAAAATAATACGTGATGAAAATAATCCTCATGTCTGATTAAATCTCGGCGTCCGTGTCGTCCCACAGCTGCAGAATTATCTCGTTTAATCCACGATTATCTTTGCATAATTAAATAATTTAATCCTGTTGCACCTCCAGTCGCCGAGTACTCGAAATAAAGCTTTTCAGTTTAAGAGATGAGCGCTCAGCAAGAGCAAATATGTTTCTCGATACTTTAGCATGTTCGGCATTATTTCAGCTCCTGCTGCTTTTCTTTTATCTCCTCATACCTGCAGCGAATTCCCGACGGCAGAACTTTTTCCTGAGCTCACCATCTGTTACCTTATTTGTGCTATATTTGTGGAAGTGTGTGTGTGTGTGTGTGTGTGTGTGTGTGTGTGTGTGTGTGTGTGTGTGTGTGTGTGTGTGTGTGTGTGTGTGGGCACTTTAAGAACCTGCACAAAAGGAGGGAAAAAACTAGACGGCTGCTTTAACACTGCAGACCACTCGTGTTGAGCAGAGGAGACGCGAGTGGGAACTGAGACAATGGAAAGAGAAACTGTGTGTGTGTCTGTGCGTGTGTGTGTGTGTGTGTGTGTGTGTGTGTGACTGAGAGAGAGAGAGAGAGGGGTGAGTTGAGGCGATGTAGGGAGTGGCACCGGAGAGAAAGCGAGGGAGAGGTGTGGAGGGATGGAGTGGGGGATGGGAGAAAAGAAGGCGGGGCAGTGTTGGGGGATGGGAAAAGAGGAAATATTGCTGTGTGCTGCTGGAGTCAGGGGGTTACCATGGTGATGGGAGAATGACGGAAGGGGATGGGAAAGACTGCCAATACACACACACACACACACACACACACACACAAGCGCGCGCACAAACCAAATTGACATTTTTCTCTCTGATTAAATAAAGAGATTTACGTCAAATCTCTTTTTAATTTAAAGCTTCCTTCCTGCATGCTCAGGGTGGGGCGAGCAGAGACCAACGGTGCTGCAGAGGGAGGAAGAAGAGGAGAAGATGAAGACCGAGGCTCTGAGAGGAGATGTAGAAATGCGATCTCCCACCTGGGAGGGGTGTAGCTGGGAGCCGGAGAGATGTGACAGTAGACGCTGATAAGTTAAAGTTATTAACTTACTGGCACATCAGTAAAGTTCAGCTGGACTCAAAAAGAAGCAAATATTAAATAATTGTGAACCAAACAGTGTTAAACTCACTTTTACTGTCTGTGTGCAAACAGGCGGTAACTTCTGTGACTCGCTGCTGTTTTCACACATGATCTGCATCCCTGACAGACGTGTTGGGGAGTCACATGATCCAGTGTGCAGCGCTCGCTGCAGGCTCCTTATCTGTTTTGCCTGATGTGTAAAAACAGCACGTGTGTAATTTAATGACAGAAGCTCTTAAAACGTCGCACCAGCGTTAGACTCTTAGCACCGCCTTTGCCGTCCTTGCATCTATAATGACTCTGATGAACCTGCTAATTCACTCGCTTGCCAAATGAACAGCTAATGTAATTTCGTTTAATTTTAATTTCATAATGAAGTTTTTATTTGAACCAAGTGGCTAATAATCAAGTGAAGGTTGGAGCCAAACCCAGACTAAGAGCTTACAGACATCCTTCATCGTTCGTGTTCTGTGTGACTTCATCTCCGCGCTTCAAACAAATTCACCTTTGTCTCGTCGATCCTCCCGAGCACCTGCTGGCTGTGACCTCACACCTCGCACATCAAGAGGACGCGGTTATTATGTTGAGACAAAATCAAAGCCCGCCGTAGCGCCTTTTACCTGCCAGGAGGCATTAGGTGTGATGTGTCTGCGGCTGCTGTGAGTCTGAGCTCTCAGTGGATCATCGGCCGTGAAGAAGAAAGATCCAGAGTCAGAACAGCCGCTGGCTCGCTGTGGTGGGAGTGGGTGGGAGTGCGTGGGAGGATGTGGTGGAAACAAGAGAGGATGTGTGTGGGACCACTGATGATAATGTGTGTTGGTGAGAACGTTTAAGTGGAGCTCATCTCCATAATGTGGATTCATTTTCTGTGTCGCCTCGGGCCTCACGAAGTTTTACAGCCATGCTTTCGATCTTTACACTCAAACCTCTGTGATGTCAGTCGTTGCTGGGATTCATATTTTCATGTATACATGAACTCACTGCTTCCCTGAGCTCCACAGCGCTACTTTCAGCTCGTTTTTTCAGCTCAGTCTTCTCGCTGTTTTGGCCACAGGCAGCCGTGTCCAACGATAAACCAGGTACGCTACCTGTACAGCAGACGGACGCCGCGCGGGACTAGCCTGTGGGAGCATTAGCAGCTAAAGACTCGAGCTGGTGGTTCGATACGCTCGCTCCTCCTGAACCAGCTACTGTGCGTCACGCTGCTGTGATGGAGAGCATGAGTTACTGAGTCAGCTCTGTCAGGTCTCATAAACTTGTGAAGCACCTGCCGGCATCACACACTGTTGGGAAGGAGAACATTTTAACCCAATTCCCGCCGCTTCCTAACCCGAACATGGAAGTTTATAAAGTCCGATTCGATCTGAAATCCAAGTAATGAATCCTCCAATGAAAACGAAGCGAGGAAAACATGAAGGTCCGAGGTCGACGTGAAACATGCAATCAGACGCTGACGTTACCTAAAGTCCTGGAGCATGTGAGGATCTGTGCTGGTGGCGGTCACAGCTGTAGCTCGGTGAGCTGATGATGTCGCTGAGGCGTTTCCTCTGTCGGCCATGTTTTTATCGCCTCTTTCTAGAATGAAACCAGAGAAGAAGCGGGAGAGCGGTCTTTGCTGATCTCACAGCTCTGCAGGGTTTAATGCTGTCAGCTAAGTGTGCCCGTCACACGCGTGATACATGATCATGTGAGGTATTGATTGGCGTCACAGCTGAGGCTCTTAATTGTGTTACTGAGCCGAGGACCGAGAGCGCACGCCGCCGATTGCATGTTTTAATCCAGGATGTGTGAAAATGATTCGATCAGATTAATCAGTGAGGTTGTTTAACATCCGTCACCCGGACGACCTGTTTCGTGTTAACATGTTTCACACTTCTTCTCTTAAACACATGAACAGCACTGCTGCCTCCTCTTCTCTTCTTCTCTTTCTTTACAGTGTTTGTTGGCGGCATCACTGCCACCACTTACTTTAATTTGGGTGGAGGCAGTGATAGATGTGTGGCCGTGGGTGTTGTATATACCGCCCCGAGCGCTCTGTCACACTGTGGCCTCTCACAGCTGGCGCCACTCACCCCTCGGCTAAACCTAATGGACTCCAGCGGGGCCGGGAAGCCACCCAGCGCGGGAGCCGTTGTTTATCCAGGAGCATACCGTCACTAATGAGCAATTTATTTGTGCCTGTGTCGCTTCGTTTGCCTTCGTGGAGAGAAACGCAAATCGTAAACAAACGTGCCGGCTTTGTGTCTGCGGAGTGTGTGCGTGGGAGGGTGGGTCGTTGGAGGAGGGCGGGGGTAATCCAGAGGTGACTAAACAATGTCACACCAATAAGAGCTCATTTGAATGTGAAAAGGTTCGGGCTGAGCTCCGGGACCGACTCCCCACATCCCATCTGAAAGGCAAATACACAGAAATATCACAATGGAGCTCAGTGACAGACGCACATGTCTTCAGATGGTTCGTCAATGAAGTGATTCGTCGGAAATAATCAGGAACTTTTGATAACCAGCTTTTCATTCAACAAACAAACATTCGCTGCTTTTTCTGCCTCTGCAGGACAACAAGCCGTGTTTCAGGACTGACAGCCTGGTGTGTCTAACATTTGTTTAGTGAAATACTCAAAAATATGTTTATACTCTCGCCTGTAACCCTGTTTTCGGGTGGGCTGCCCAATTCTGAGGAGATGTTTGTTTTCCCTTTAAGTCTGAAACGTCTCGTTCCAGAAACATGAAGCAGTTATTCATGAAAATCCACTAACGTTGCAAAGAGGACTGTTTTCTATCTACATCAGGAGTCTCAAACTCCAGACCTCGAGTGTCCTGCAGGTTTACGATCTCACCCCGGGTCAACACACCTGAATCTCATGACCAGTTCATTCCCAGGCCTCTGGAGAACTTCAGACATGACGTATCGAGGACACATCTAAAACCTGCAGGACTCCGGCCCTCTTGGCCTGGAGTTCAACTCCCCTGATCTACATCTACTGGTACTACCTGAAGGACGCTCAGCCAAGGTGGACGTTCACGTCGTGCCACAGACGGGGGCTGGGCAGCACGCTGATACTGTCGACACTAAAGAAAATATTACGTTTGTAGTTTTTTGAGGGGCAGGGTCGTGATCTGAACATTTCTCTTTCTGATTGTTTTTTTTTCAGGTTTTATTCTTTGTTATTATTGTTGAATTTATTTATTTGATTAAAATCAGGAGGAGGCAGAAATCACCTTTTGTAAACATCAGCCTTCGTTTTAAATGCTTCACCTCAGCCCGTGAGACATGATGAAAAATAGTGCCAGGGTTACAAATTATACTAAAAAATAATTGGTTCATATGAACTTTGACCTTTGAGCTCTGCACAGTCAGCAAAGTTGGTGGGATTTCTCCTTGGGGATCAAGATGAAGGCACTCCATCAGAGCCTGGGCTGACAGACGGAGCCTGGCTAAAATATTTCACCCAGAAATCACAACATTGTTTTTCCAAAGCCTACGGTGTCTCCGTTAGCGGGGGGTGGATGCTTCTGCCTTTGCTGCAGCGTCGTCCTTTCATGGTGGAGGCTGATAAGGCAGGAGAGCTTTCATGGTGAAGCATCGCCTGGAGCCGTTTTACAGGCATGTCGCTAGAAAGAGGAGCCACACAAACAGAATGGCAGAACAAAAGTAATGAAGGAGGAAAAGCTGCAAACAGAGAGGAAAAACAAAGAGTGGGAGGCCTGTCAGCGGAGGAGCTTTGTAGTAGGTCAGAAACTGATTGTTGAGTTATTCATCTCTCCACTTCCACGGGGAAATCCCAGTCTGCTTAGACGTGGACACAAAGACAGCTTAACACTGACGTGTGTGTGTGTGTGTGTGTGTGTGTGTGTGTGTGTGTGTGTGTGTGTGTGTGTGAGGTCATCCCTGTAAATTACAGAGCTGATGGTGACATCATCTGTGCATCATAAAGCTGACAGCAGCTGAGTCCTGACTGACAGGAGAAAAAACACTTCATGTTTCACATTTCAGAAATCATTTAAACACTTGGGTTCAGTTTTTTCTGCTCTTGGATCTGTATGATGTCATAGACAGGGGACAACCCTAATATGGTCTGGCACAGAGCCAATCAGAACGAAGTGATCTGAAAGGGGGAGGAGCTACAACAGCTCTGAGGATGACCTGAGCGAGGCCTGCTATAAGACTGATTAATGTGATTAATGTGAACTGTGACTCAGAGCTACAGAGTAAAAATATGCAGCTGGAAACAGACATAGAAAAACAGTTTAGTTTAGTCACTGATGCTGATTTGAATCTGTTTCGCTGTCACCACACACAGTATGAAACATATCAAGAAAATGAAGCCAGTGGAGATGGGCCTTAAATTTGGTCTGCAGGCCTCAGGTGGTGTTACCTGTGGCTGTGAGCTCAGGAAACACTGACCTGATGAGTTTGAGGTCTGAGTCGCTCTTTCTGGCTCTTATTAAAGTTTGCTCGGTCAGACCCGGCCGTCCTCGTCCCATCAGTTTGTTGCTTGTTTTAAAAAAGATGGTGGAGGTGAAAACAACGACTCCTGGGCAGATCCCCATCTACTAAACAGCTCGTGGAACTGAGGGAACATCTATAGATGAGAACCAGGAGTGTGTTTGGAGGTCCTGCTCCTGAAAGTCCGATACTTACTCCAGATGTTTTTATGAGCCTTTACTGACAGGAGAGTGAAGCAGACTGAGAAACAAGGAGTGAGCAGAGGTAGCTCCTAACATTTTTTTTCTTTTCTTTTGTTTTAATTTGTTGTAATTTTCAGCAAATCTGTTTGAGCTCTGCATGTTGGGAAAGAGAAATGACCTCTCTGCTCACTCAGTCACAAAGGGTTTTGTGGAAGTGCCTGCCACACTCGGGGCTCATCGTCTACCGAAGGACATTTGCACTTGAGTACTTTGTGTCTGGTTGCATGTGAAGAAACTTTACAAATCTGTAATCTGTTAAGCTGCTTGGAGAAGAGCCAAAGCCTCTTCACGAGAAATGTTGAGTCACTGCGGTTCAGAGGAATAAACCCACACACTGACTGTCACATCTGCTCTGCACCAACATCTGAAGATCAGATTAAACTAAAGTCATCAGATGACCTTTTTGCACTTATTGAATTAAAAAATGACTTGTTGTTGTCACAGACGGCCATTACAGGAAGAGAGCAGTACAGAAATGTCAATTAGGAAAGAGTTTATTTTAAATTAAACAAGCAATTTAAAATGTTTCTTAATTTATGGTGTGTGCAGTCAGTACTGTCAATGCTGAAGGCAATGGGATTTAGTGCAAGACAATAAACCAAGGAGCAAACAAAGTCCAAAAGAGGAGCTCAAAGAAGAGCTCTAAGGACTTTTCTAGAGCACTGGATGCTGGGCTCAGGTGTTACCAGTGATGCTGAGTGTTAAAAAGCCACGCCTCCTCTCGCCTCCTGTCACACAGACAAGAGGAAAGAAGAGCGAGTCATAAAAAGCGATCTTCTTAAAGTAAAGCCAGCTCCAAATGTTGGCTTTGACTCTACTAAAGTAGCTTCGATTGAAAATTCAAAATAAACTTTCTTTATCTTATACAGAGCCTCAGTTCATCCTCTTTCTGAAACAAGCCCTTTTAGCTCCTCCCCCTTAGAGTCAAATTTCTTCTGATTGGATACAACACGTTAAAAGTAAGAGGCCTGAAGAGCAGGCGGGTCCACTGTGCCTGAGAGGACCACATATCAAACTTCAGCTGTACAGTTATAACATGCGAGTCTATGGGACGGACTCACAGCTGGAGTCTGCCTCCAGTGGCTGTTAAAGGAACTGCAGCTTGAATTTGGTGCGATTCATTTTTTCAGTCTTCAGGTTTCCTCTCAGATGCTAACAGGAAGTTTACCCACACTTTGACAAATAACTATGACAGAAGAATCTAAGGATTCAAAGTGCTTTGTAGCGTTTTGTGATGTGTGTGGAGTTTTAGAGTCTGCTGTGGACGTTTCAAAAAAATGCAGTTTTTGGTTCCTGACATTGACGTTTGTGTTGATGCTGTTACACCAGGTTTAGATTAAATTATGGAAAGTTCGTATGCTGATTATTTTTTTCATTCTTCATTCAAGATAGTGATCCTTACCAGGGCTGGACCATATCATACCGTTCACGGTAATACCGGTGTAATGTTGGGCAACGATAAGAAAATGAAATATGGCGATAGAATATGGGTAAAACGCGCATGTGCAGTGCCTTTGTTTACATACGCACATGGCAGAAACGGAGAACGAGAAGGGTGAAAGCGGATCGTTGAATGAAACAGATGAACCAGAACTGGTTTGTAAAATGCTGCAGCTTCACTGGTGTGGAACTGGTTTAGCTTTCGTCCGTCAGATACACAACAAAGCACTATTTTTGGTAGCGCATGCTAGCGGGCCGTCGTTATTACCGTGTTGTTTGGAAAATACGGCACTTAAAATCAATGCTTTGATTTCTCTGAAAGTCGACAGAGCCCCTTATAATCCCGTGTGCCTTATGTATGAACTCTGGTTGTGTTTACTGACCTTGAAACAATTTTACTTAGTTTTACCGCTTGATGGATTGTCGGAGCATTACGGCTATCGTAGGCGGAGCCTCGCGGAGTGATAGTACTGTGCTTCAACATAATATTACCGTATTGTGTGTGTATAACCTCTTTTTAAGTTTTGTGGATGTTATACATGGTTATGCTGAGGATATGTCGGCCAGTTTCCAAAATGCCTTTTGGTTAAACTGTCAGCAAAGAATTTGCATTTGCACTGTTAATTTTTATATAACTTTAATGCAGATAACAAACAGCTGCTTGTTTAAGTGAAAATACATTGATTTTTTTTTTTTTGTTTTGCACTAATAAACAAAACTAATTTTCAAATGTAAATTGTGATAAATATTTTTGGTCATATCGCCCTGCTCTCTACCTCACCTCTACAAGTTAACATTTCCTGCAAAGCAGATTTGTTCATTAACAGCTTTCTTTGTAATCCGGGCGGCATTATGCTTCATTAAAAACATATTTGCTTTTGCACATGAACAGTATATAAATGTCATTTCTGATACATATTATCCCCCCTGCCATTCACACAGAGACGCCGACAGCAGCATGTTTAACTCAGTGGTGCTTCATTAAAATGACACTTCATCACATATTCATGAGGACTGATGTGAAGGACATCAGCAGCTCGATCTGCAGACTGTCGCACACACTTAGCAGAGTTCACCTATAGACTGTCTGCTCTGTGTGTGTGTGTGTGTGTGTGTGTGTGTGTGTGTGTGTGTGTGTGGATGGAGTAGTAAATGTGAGATGTGTAATGAATAATGAATTTAGGGTGAATTTAGGTCATGCGGGCGAATAGGAGGGACAACATGGGAATAGCTCTTTCTTTCCTCATCTCCGTGTACCTGTCTGTGTGTGTGTGTGTGTGTGCGTGTGTGTGTGTGTGTGTGTGTGTGTGTGTGTGTTTCGTGCAGACTAAAAGGGAAGTACCCTCCCTCTCCTCCCAGCATTTGCTTAATCTCTCCATCCTCACGTCCCAGTTCTTTCCTCCAGATCGGAATCTATCAATGAATTAATTTCTCGCTCTGTCGCTCTCCATCCGTCCACCTGCATCGCCGCCCTTTGACTCTCCGATCCCCTCCCACCTCCCCACAGACTGCTCCACCTGCACCCGCCCTGTCTCCCCTCCTCCCCTCAGGCTTCCCTGTGGACAGGGGGGTCCACCTGCCTCTGCCTTCTGAAGCCCTTCAGGTTCTCTGGGATGGCTCAGGACCCTGAAGAAGCCGAGGGGGGCGCAGAGAGGAAATTGGTACAGTATGTTTAATATTAACCGGCACAGAACGGACACATGGCTGCCCACAGGGCATGAACTGCCTCTTTACTGCGGTCTGCGAGATTAACAGCAGCTATTAAAATGTCCTGTTTGGGCTTTCAGTCATTAAACGTTTTTATTCTTGAGAGTGAGCACTCAGCTGACAACCCAACACTCAGACTGGGGTAATGTCTGTAACATATGTAAGACTATAGGAAGAATATACAGAGACCAGCAGCTCTCTATTTATTTATTGCTGCTGTGTCCACGTTGCTGCTGCAACAATGTGAATTTCCCAACACTGCAACTAATAAACGTCTCTTAAATCAAAGAAAATG
Source organism: Neolamprologus multifasciatus (assembly GCF_963576455.1). NCBI lineage: Eukaryota > Metazoa > Chordata > Actinopteri > Cichliformes > Cichlidae > Neolamprologus > Neolamprologus multifasciatus. The sequence continues at coordinate 1,270,641 of NC_140458.1, read as the reverse complement.
TCCATCCCAGTTTGTGAGAGCTCCACGTCAGAAGAAAACTTTAACACTTTTAGTTTTCTGTGGAAAAAACAGCAAATAATTAAATTTTGGGAGCTTAATTTTTGCTTTATCACCATAAAATCTGCAGACTCCCCTCATGTCTGCAGCTGATATACAGTTGTGATAAAATGTGTGGGATGTTGTGTTTTCTTAAATCTAAGACTGCGCCGTGAACACGCAGGGCGCCGAAACTTGCAGCACTAATCAGATCTGAAACTCTTCCTCCTCACCCTTCCTCTCTAAATCCTAAATGGACTTCCTGTGCTCTCACGGCTGAACGTCTGATTTAATTCGAGTGGTCATAATGTGTCAAATTTCCAGGATAACAAAGAATCGGTGAGAGGCGAACAACGCGGTGCGTTTAATGTCATTGTGCACCGGCAACAGCAACTCAACGAGCTTCCTGTGAGCAGAGGTCAAGCAGCTCTAAGCTGCAGCCTCAATAAAGACTCAGAGTGTGAAGGAGGCGACCCTCCATCAGCCTTTAGATTAAGACTTGATTCATTAACGAGCTCCGCCCCCTCCTTAAGTCAGCAGGAGCTCCATGAATATTTAAATGAAGAAAGTCTCTGTGGACGATCGTCGATTTCTATTTTTTTAAATCTCCATGCTGAGGACGAGGCTGCTGTTATTAAAGGAAGTGGAGCATGCTGGGATGTTTCCTTCACCCGTCATTTATTACGTCTGTTTCATTTTTCTGTCTGAGCTCGTTACATCATTAGACCCCCCCCCACCCCCCATCAGTGACAAAATGACAAACACAAACACAAACGCACACGCGCACACACACACACACACACACCTTCTGTCCCGCTGTGCCATTTGGCTCATGTATTTTGAAAATACGCCCGGCAGGTAACAGCAGCAGCCCGACAGCCGGGAGCAGGTGTGTGTTTGTGTGTGTGTGTGTGTGTTTAAGTGACCGTGACGCAGGGCAGATGTGAGTGTGTGAGTGTGTAATCATGAGTGATAACAATGAAAAAGGAGAAGAATGAGAGTCTGACAGTCATAGGAACTGAACATGTCTGTGTCCTCTCTGTGTTTGTGGAGACGCTCAGAAAGACAGCGTGTGTGTGTTTGTGTGTGTGCTGGGGACAGGTTGTGTAATTATGAGATGTTGGAGGGGGTCTACATTAGCCAGCTGTCACTCCTCGCCCCTCACCCCATGTGTGTGCTTAAAGAGAAGCCTCGGAGACGGGCCTCGGCGGAGGACTGCTGGTGGTTACACTCACAGATTGATAAGTTATGACACCTCCTGTAACCTCCTCTGCCCCCCCCTGTCTGTTTCTCACTCCGCTGTGTCAGCGTGGAGTCGGTGCAGTCGGAGCATCTTTAAGCTGCTGCGACATCACACCAGCCAAAAAGTCAGGATATAAAAAGTTGTATTTCCATAATTGTCCACTGAGGGAGTGAATGATGGAGGAGAATCGTCCAGACTCAGGACATGTTCATCTGCAACATGTCATCCATCAGTGCAATTAGATACTGAAGGCAACACTGGCTCTAGATTCGATTCTGTGTATTCATCATTCAGCTCTCTGGTGAAAATGACATTTCATCTGCGCGTTGGAGTGACATGAACTCTCGGACAAATTACTGTCTTCTTATGACTCCAGGTTGTTATTTACAGTTAGTTTTTCTAACTTCCTGTCTTTTAAAAAATTACATAAAGTTGTGTAAAGACTGACTTTATATTGAACGCATCTCTGTACTGTGTCAAAGGGATATTAAGTCAGGTTAGGAGGCTGTACTTTAGTGTTAAAGTGAATCAGGAAAGTTATAAGAACCTATTTGCATTAATAATCCTGGTTAAAGGCGGAGCCTCCTGAACAAATATGAAACATACCCAAAGATAAAATGCTGCCCCCGGTGGTGAAAGCCTTACGAAGCTTTACAAAATGCTTGTTTGGGATTTGTCCTGTTAGCAGACAAACAAACTTATTCGTGCAAATGCAAAAACTGCATAATGAGCTTTTTTGGCAGCTTCTGTTTCACTGGAGCTCACATGATACCAAATAAATCAGGAGCATTTACAGGTCATTTCCTTAGAGGCATGAATGGTTTGGAGGAAACACTGTTTTGGGCTTCAGGATGAAAACCTGTCACAGATGTTTGGTTCGTTCGAGGGATCTCCCTCAGTTTCTTTCATTTTTTGCTCGATCAAAGTATTCCCATACAAGGAGCCGCAGCCTGATTTCAGCTTTGAAGTGGCACAATCGGCTATTTTTAGACTGGCTGTTAGTTTCAGCTGATCAGCTCACAGAGGAGGAGAGCGTAATCCCCAACTTCAAGCACAAACAAGAATGTGGCCAAACTCGTAGCGCTGAGGGTTCTTCATGTAGCAGTGAGATGATGAAACAAAGCCTGATCCATCTGTGTCTGCTTTCACCCCCCGACACTCCTGCTGTCACGGGTCAGTGTTCAGTCACCAGGCAGGGACAAAGGAGGAGATGTTGAGATGAATGGAAGTGCGGCGAGTGTGGCAGAAACACACACACACACTCAATCTCTCTTTGTAATGTCATTAGTGGAGAAGCTGCTTCCTGCTGCTTTGATCTGATCTTGACTTTATCGAGATGACCCGGCCGATCGTCTGTTCTTCATCTCAGATTTTTGTGGATTCTGCACTAAATTCAAACCCAAAGTGAATTTAAATCTTAGAATTTATTATCGACGTCACAGATGTGCCGTGGATTCATGTGATGTGTTTTTTAGGTCAAACTTTCCCCCCTGGAATTCATTAATATTTGTCTTCTGTTGATTTATGTTTGGTCAAATTAACCATGTCTTTGCTTCTCTCCCCTCCCCTCCCCTCCCCTCCTCCCCTCTTCTTCTCCTCCCCTCTTATCCCTCTTTGTTCTCGGGGTCACCCCCCCCCACAGGCAGCTCCAGAAGACGTGTTTGTGGAGCTGACGGAGCGAGGAGCGAGCCTCACTCACAGTTGGACTGTAAAGGAAACAAACACACCCACCAACTTACTGCTGTTTACTCCTCTCAGCTCTCCCTCAGCTCCGGGCGGTCCCTGGAGTGTGTCTGCCTTGGTGTGCGTGGGTGTGTGTGTGTGTTTCTTTATGTGTTGATGAGTGTGTGGGTGTCTTGCATCACTTTTGATGGGACATTGAAAGATGTGTGTGTCACAGAGTCGGTGGATGGGCTGTAGGGGGATGTGCTCCCCCGCCCTCCCGCTGGTCCTCCTCCTCCTGCTCCCTCTGTCCTTCCTCTCCTCCACGCCTCCGTTTGCTCAGGGAGCCATCCACATCCCCGAAAGCTGTGAGTAATCACTCCTCCACTGCACACATCGCACACTGGAAACACTGGGAAGTGTTTGTTTCATTTCCAGTAAATATTTCCAAACCATTTCTTCGGAATTAACAGGGCTGGGAAGTATGAGGGAGTATTTCCACATTTAGCTTCTCTAATCATATCATTACTCTTTGAAATTAAGTATCAGGTCAGTAGATTTCTGCTGTAGCCACCAACTTTAATTATTTCATAGGCATCAGGGGAGGAGTCTAAACGAGCCTCTGATGCAGTGCTGTGGAGAAGAACCAGAACTATAGATTTATTTTTTCTTTAGCCTTTGTCAAGATGTAACGTTCAACATTTGATGCGTTTTGTTGAAATGTTCGCAGAGACGTCAGGTCAGTTCACATGTCGCTCACAAGAACAGTTACTTCAAGACACTTTATGTCATGTTCGTGTACCGGCAGGCAAGGAGAGAAGGACCCAAAATGCAGGTTTCAGTGAGGCGAAGTAGAACTCAAAGTAACCGCTTTATTAGCAGGAGGCGGGAAAAAGCGGACCAACTAAACTGGGAAAATACAAACTAACAGGCAGATACACGGAAAACAGAGTACAGAATGAAGGTGAGTAGACATTAACGATGTGACAGAGAACAAAGGTAACACAGGGCTAATATACACACGGCAGTAATCAAGGGATGACGCACAGGAGGGGAACACACCTGGGAGAAATCACAGCTGACGAGACAGGGGAATAGCAAACCGAACACACTGACACCAGACACAAACCTCCAAAGTAAAACAGGAAACCAGAAACAACTTACGAGGAGGCAGAAGACGCTGCACTTAATCTAGAATAATAATCAACACTATAGAAACATGCCAAAATATAAAGAACTGAAGAAGCTGGGTCAGAATGGCCCAGAACCGTGACACTTTTAGACTCTAAAGACCCCACAGTATCCTGTGAAGATCAACCCCTCCCCATACGATCAGCACATTGTGACAGTGGGAAGGAAAAACTCCTTTTTAACAGGAAGAAACTTCCTGTAGAACAATCAGTTGTGGAGTGAGGGGTGACAGAAAAGAAGAACGAGAAGAGAGAGAAAAAGAAAGCACAGGAGACGTCGTCTGTGAGATCATCGAGCTCTGCAGCAGCCACAGACTCTCCTTCAGGGTTGTCTCCTCGAGCACCTCTGGACCAAAGCTCATTCTGACCACTGTGACTTCACCACAGACCTCAAAAAGCTGTTCGCCTTTCAGGCATCTGAGGAAAAACCTTTGATGGAACTGAGCAGAAACGTGTGCTGATCGGGCCATTTAAAGGTGGATCCAGTAAAGTTACAGTAAAGTTCAGTAAAGCTCTTCATTTTCTCTGGTGCTGTTTATTCCTGTCACATATGCAACTTTCAAACACATCTCAGCACAAATATAGATCCAAACAATCAGGTTAAAATAACCTCTGGTCCTGGGGGTAAAGGTCAAAGGTCAGCAGGCTTATCCACACTCCTAGAGGAGGGGAGGGGAAGCGGGAGTCAGAGGAGGAATCAGGTTCAGTCTGACCTTCGGTAAACGACCTTCTTTCTGGGTGTGGCAGGAGAGGAAGAAGAGAAGGATAGGAGGAGGAGAACGATGGGGGAGGTGGAGAGAGGGGAGGGGGGGAGGAAAAGGAGACACGGGGAAGGAAAAATAAGGAGATGGATGTAAAGTGACCTGAGACGCCAGTGTGTCTGAGTCAGAAAACCAAGAAGGAAGATAAAATCCCTCAGATGTTGTCACTGTTAATAAAGATCATGTTAATGAGCAGATCTGGTCCTGCTCGGGGAACAGCATGAAGAATGTGCCAGCATGTGTTTGTTCAGTCTGTAAACGTGTCTGTTTCTGCTCTCCTTTCACTGCTTCCTGTGGACACAGATACAAAAGACAACAGTAAGTGATTTTCTTTGTCGCTGTAATGAGGAAATGTGTGTCTGCAGCTCTGACGTGAGCGGTGCTTCGTCGGTAGAAACCTGCTCCGGACGTCTGTTTGTATGGCTGCTGACTGTCTCGCACCTGCTCACCTGCACTTTTCCTGTTTTTGACTTGTTAAATGTGTCAAAGCAGAACATCTCTGCATCGCTCCACACAGACACTAAGGAAGAGATTGTCTATATTAGCTCATTTAAAACTGATTTAATGTTATTTTGAGTATTTTCCTGAAACAGATGTACGGATATTTGGAGGGTTGAAACTGCCACATTAGTCATTTCATTGTATTTCTGTATAGTTCTTGTGCAAAAGTCTTGGACCACTTTTCATTTCTCTGTATTTCTTGGATTAGGTGCAGAAATTTAATGAAATGTGCAAACATACATAGAAATGAACATGACAGAGTTTGTACAGCTCCAACGAACCTGAGCAGATGTTTGTCATGAGCAGCTTTATTTCCAGCACAAACTGAACTCTGTCTTTCAGTATGTTCAGTTCTCCACAAGCACAGGTTGACCAAAGTGTTGTACATGGTAAAAAAAAAAAAAAAAAAAAGCAAACACACACGAACAAAACAAAAACTCAGTCATGACTTAAAGCTGGTGAGTAACAGTGTGTTCAGACGGGTTTGAAGATGTTGAGTGTTGGAGGGATGCTAATTTGAAGAAAGTTGCCCAAAGTTTGGGCGCAGCAGTCACAAAGGTCTCCTCTGTGTTTTAGCTTCCAGGGACGATCAGAAGCTACTTATCAGCTGACCTGAGACTCGTTTATCTACAAAATATTTTATTTAAATGTACAATGTCACAAAATATCAGAATCTTTTTAATTTTTGCTGTTATTATAGGATGTTTATCTTTTTTTATTTTTGAAACCACCCACGTCACTCCATTATATGATGGTCATAGAATTACAGTTGATATTAACTATTTATCCAAACTTCAAGCAGTTGTAGACAAATAGGCAAACAAACCTATACAGGAAGTTGATTTCAGCTCTCGGACTAAAAAGTCTTAATGCCTGATCTTATGAGACTTACCAGGACATAATGCAGGCTTCTGGGGCTGATGTGGGTGAGCGGACTCGCCCAGCCTGACTGCCTGATGTCCAGTGTCTCCCCTCTCCATCGTGGCTCCTGTTAACCACCATGGTTTTAGAGGACCTGCCAGAACTAAGAATGATGAGCTTCAGTCAGTCCTTCTAGATGTGTCTCTGTCTGTATGCCCTACTTTACCTGTACTCTGCAAATTTCATTACTGCGTGTGTGTGTGTGTGTGTGTGTGTGTGTGTGTGTGTGTGTGTGTGTCTTCAGTATTTCAGCCTCCAGTGCTGACAGAGATGCCAAAATCACACACAGTGTTTTCTCTAGAAGACTTCAATCTGGCCTGTGAGGCCACCGGGAACCCGACACCCACGTACGTACACCTGTGTGTGTGTGTGTGTGTGTGTGTGTGTGTGTGCTGACATGGCAATAAATGTCCTCATAATAACAAAAACAAAATGATCTCTCAGCTGTTTCCCTCCCCGAGCTCGTCCCTCTCTCCACTCCCTGCTTCTCTCGGGGACAGACTGTTAAAAGTAATAATAACAGCTGTAAATGTTGCACTTCCTCATATTTTTGTATTTATGTATTTCAGCCTCAATCAAAAAGATCAAAATTTGAAACATGAACCTGTTTCAGGCTTTGATCCAAAGATAAAGACTCGCTGCTTTCTAATGAAAATGTAGATCCTTAAAAGTAGCTCACAAATAAATAGAAGCAACTGTCTGTTTTCTTTATTGTGTAATTTCAGGTTTGTTTCTGTGACAAACTGTTGATGTGCTGACAGCCGTTCTCCCCTCTGCTCATAGATTCCGTTGGCTGAAAGATGGCGAGTTGTTCGGATCAGAGACTGAAGGATCCGGAACGCTGAGAGGCGACAATTCTTCCCTGGATATGTTAGAGGGTGAATACCGCTGCTACGCCTCCAACAGTCTGGGGACCGCCATGACACAAACCGTCAAAGTCAACGTAGAGCGTGAGTCACAAACTTACTGTAGGCACACAAAGGCCGTCAGTGTGCTCTGAGGTTCACACCTGCTGATGCACAGATGTCACACGATCATATAAAATCACACACACACACTTCAGTGAGTCAGTGAGGTTGATCGGGGCCACCTGCTCGCTCATCTCAAGTTGCCACGGCAACCATTTCCCGGAGACAGTGCTGTGACGTCACTCAGTAGAGAGGATGTACGGTGGGTGTGGAGGATGAAGCCGATGGCTGCGGTCAGCGTGCACACAGATGAAATATTATACTGTATTGGCTCTTTCTGCCTCTCACCTCCGCCGTGGTTTTGATTGCAATTCAGTTCTTTGAGATTTTATTTCCTCTGCTTTGTTGTGAGATTTACTTCCATAATTTGTTGTTTTTTTACCTCACAGTTTATCGACACTGATTGAACATTGCTGTGTGACCTCCAGAGAACCATTGTTCTCAATTAATTTGGGAAACTTCAATGTTTACAATCAGCTCAGCCAGCGTTTGTAAAGGTTTTGATGACTAAACGTCAGTTTACACAGGCAGCATGTGATCGAGGTATTTTATTTACCCAAAGCACCATCAGAAAGCTGCTTTTAGCAAATAAAACTTTTAAACAATGTTTCAGAGCAAAATAAGTAACTGGCTGATGAAACCTGAGAATATGAGATTCAAGTTAATCATGTGACCCAAAACAGATGATGTCACTCTGTGTCCACATGATTGTAAATATGCAGCTATTGTTTCAGCTCCTCTTAATTACAAATGAACCCTGGCATTGTTTTATATCATTTAGGCATTTAAAGTCTATTATCCTGTGGAGTGTATCTTTACAGACACTTCACAGAACTGTATCTTCTTCCTTCGTTGTATTTTATTATTTTGCGTCACTATTTCTTCATTGTTACCTGCACAAGTATGAACTTGTATGCTGCTGCTTTGTGTTTCAGCTCAGCCAGTTCTCATGAAACAACAAGTCGAGCGAGCGCAAGGACTCGTGGGACAGAGTATGGTCCTGTCCTGCAACCCTCCAAAAAGCTCGCCTCCTCCCAGCATCCACTGGATGAACATAAGTGAGTGTGCCGATCTGTTTCCTGTCCCGTCCGTCAGCTGCCAGCCTCTGTGACACACAGACTCGTTATGTCCACTCTGCCTCCATTTTTCTATGACTGACCTTCTCTGCCTTTTAAATTATCAGCTTATTGAGGCTGCGGTGCAACAAAGCGAGGTGCTTGTTGTGCATTTTAAGAGCAAACGAACCAATTTAATTTCACACTGACATGAAAAACATTTTCACCTCCCACTGCAGTTCCCATGCTTTGAACTTTATTTCCCACCTACGTTAAACTGTCCCCGTCCCTCAGATTTGATGCACATCACTCGGAGTGAGAGAGTGACGATCGGCCTGGACGGGAAGCTGTACTTCGCGAACCTCATGAGGAGTGACAGCAAAGAGGACTACATCTGCCACGCCCAGTACAGAGAGGCCAGGACTATTCTACCTGCCACGGCTGTCTCCCTCTCTGTCAAGCCGAGTGAGCGCACACACAACGCAGCGCACACACAACGCAGCGCACACACAACGCAGCGCACACACAACGCAGCGCACACACAAACTGCAAAGTGTTAAATGTAGAGATAAGAGAAAAAGTGAGTGAGAGCATCACACTGTGTGTGTGCGGACCATGATCACACTCTGTGTGAGGTAACATCAGCCAGAACAGTGAGGATGCATAAAACTGTCCTGCAGTGTCTGTTGTTAATGATGTCATGCAGGCTACACTGTAACACAACTCAGACACCAGCGTTTGTTCCACTGAGTATCGCTATGATGACACGTATATGCTCAGTGACCAGATCACAGTCGACTAATCAGTCCTGCCCTGTAGGCTGTTTGTCTTCATTTATTGTTGCAATAATCAGCATGACCGTGATGATCAAGCTTCACAGTTTCCGTGTCCTGATTTCTTCACATCCTCCAGGTAACAGCGTGGCTCACGGAGGAAAACCCGAGTTCTTCCATCACAGGAACCACTCCCAGATATCAGCCCTGAAGGGGAACAGCGTCACCCTGGAATGTTTACCCAGAGGCCTGTAAGCATCTCAGTGTGTGTGTGTGTGTGTGTGTGTGTGTGTGTGTGTGTGTGTGTGTGTGTGTGTGTGTGTGTGTGCTTCCACCTTCAGTTTGTTTACACGTGAAACCCACCTGGTTCACTCTTTCAACACACTTTATTCCCAGTTGCTGCTCTCACAACACTCAGCTGTGCTTTTCTGCTACAGCCACACACAACAACAACAACAACAACAACAACAACAACAACAACCACACTCACCCAGTTACTGTTTCATATTTTCTCTGTCCTTAAGAAATAGGCCTGTTGACCTCGTGCAGCCTTGCTCCTTTTTCTTCATATGAAATCATTTGATCTGTCAGTTTCATCCTAATGATCCTGCTTCCTGTCTACGGCAACAAATGGACTCTCATTATAATTTGACTTAATGATGAAAAAGGATGTTACATCATTACCAAGATCATCTGCATGCATTCAGCTCTAATTTCCTCCTGTGATCGATCTTCTGTTCATCGCCTCGCTTCCATGATCGGTTCTCTCTCACAGTCACATCCTGTTCTTCCATGTCTCTGCAGACCCACACCTAGGGTGGAATGGAAGAAGAAGGATGGTGTCCTGGCAGACACAACCGGCCAAGTTATTAACTTTGACCGCTGGCTCCACTTCGACGACGTCTCCCTGGAGGACGACGGCGAGTACGAATGCAAAGCCTCCAACACCCACGGCTTCATCACGCGCTCCTTCACGGTCACTGTGGAAGGTACGCCGCTGAGCCGAGCGCACAGACGATCACGATGCTCTGCTGACCGCGAGGACGTGACCTCTGTGTTAGTTTGAACTCTAACGATGATTGTGAGGAGTCTTTACTAAAGAACATGTATACATGGTCACAACTTTAAAGGAGCACTTCACTAATTAACATCAACAGGTCCTGAAGCCTGTTCAGAGCCAAATGTTCAACAGACAAGTTCTGACTCTGAGATTTATATTTTAGGGTTTAAATGCTGCTTTTCTTCGTTTTCCAGCGGCTCCTTACTGGATGAAGGAGCCTCAGAACCTGATGTACACTCCCGGGGAAACAGTCCGACTGGACTGTCAGGCTGACGGCATCCCGAGGCCCAGCATCACCTGGAGGATCAACGGTCAGCTGTTAACAGGTACAGCAAGATGCTGACGGACCTGTTTGTGATTCTTTGGGGAGAAACTGCATCTGATGTGTGTGATTGATACTCAGGAGTTATCGATTTCTTATATAGTGCACATGATAAACTACCTTTAAACAATTGGGGCAAACCGACTTGTATTACTCTGATGATCAGCACTTTGCAGAGTGAACCGTTGCGTCGGGTAACTCGATGTTGATTCTATTAAAGCTTGATGGCCACAGACAGAGATTTGAAGGCAGGGCACAGCGAGCATTTCCTGGCTCCAGGCTGTCGACTTTCTGTGGACAGAGAGCCTCTCAAGCTCAACGTGAATTAGATGGACTCACCAAAAGAGAGAGAGAGAAGTGAGAAGATAGAAAAATAAACAGAGAAACAAATCATCAGATCAAAGAAGAGGGAAAAATGACTGAATCAGAAGACCAGGGGAGAAAGAACGGACGATGGAAATAAGACAAAGAGTTCACATTTCTGTATCAAACCTTCTTCTTGATGTTTCGCACATTCAGAGTTTACATGTTACTTATGAAGATTAAAATGAGGAAAGAAACTAAACGCCACATAAAAGGAAGAAAAGGAAGGAATATGAGCACACTGGGAGGGAAACTGAGGACGAGTAGCAGAGGGAGGGAGGTGACAGGCGGTGACAGCTGCTGCTCCTCTCAGTGGACCTCAGCGTCTCTGTTAAACAGGTCTTTAGATTCAGCCTGTTTCTGTTTGACAAACTCTACGTTGCCTCCTCGCCTCTTCTCCCCCCTCCCTGTAGACGTGGATGAAGAACCTCGGCGCATGGCGACCGCAGGAACGCTCATAATGAAAGACGTGAACATTGGCGACACGGCCGTGTACCAGTGTGAAGCCAAAAACGACCACGGCTCCATCCTCCTCAACACCTACCTCTACGTCGTCGGTATGTTTCCCGCCGGGTTCACGTCCTTCTTTCTTCTGTCTCACCTGTGATTGGTTAATGACGGCGTCTCTCCCTCAGAGCTCCCCCCTCAGATCCTGTCCCCTGATGGGTTCATCTACAACGCCACCAAGGGCCGAGACGTGGCACTGCACTGTGAGTCTTTTGGCTCGCCACGACCCCGCATCACATGGTGAGTGTCACACAGTGTGGATTCTCATCAGTGTAACTAAAACACCCTCTCTGTATTCTCTGCTGAACCTTTTCACCTCAGTGAAACTACACAGTGCAGAATTTAACCTTCACCACTAGGGGGCAGTATTTTATCAGAAAGTTGGATTAACCAGCCCTGTGGAGAGAACACTAAACTACGGCTGGGTTTTGATGATCGATTTATCGATTAAAATCGATTCTGGCTTTGATAACGTAAAATCGAGTCATTAAAATCCTGAATCGATTTTTAAATATAAATTTATTTTGCCCGAAACGCCAGAATCTCAGGTTAAACCAAATTTTCAACAACTACCAAACAGCTAAAGCAGTAAATGAGAGCAGGAACACGGGTCCTGCACAAAGACGTAAACACAAAGCGCCAACCCAACGCATCAGAATCAGTGAGCTGTCGCCTTTCTCACGCGCTGGCACGTACGCGGTCGGGGCTGAAAGCCGACAGCTCGCTGATTTTTAAGTGTCGCTTTGTGTTTACGTCCTTTTGGCGCTGATTCTGAAGCTGCAGGTTTTTATCTCTCCAAACAATATTGACTCAACCAGCAGCAAAAGAAGATCCAAACTACGCTTCACATAAACATCGTCATGAATTCACTCTTAGTTTTGCTGTTTTTCTTCCACCACGATCACACTTCACGTAGAGCTCTCTCTCTCTCTCTCTCTCTCTCTGCACTTTCCCATCTAAAAATCTTTTTTCTGCATTATTCACATGCTTGTTACACACCAGTCTGGTTGTATACAGGCTGTCGGACGCTGTTTTTTTCCTTTTACTTACTTCGGACAAGAAAACCTCATTTCTGCCGTTCAACACTGAACAAATGTAAACTTTAAAATTATGCAAAATTGCAAAACTCTCAGCTGTGTCTGTAATCAAACCTCTGTAACTTTGCTCTGCTTCACGTCAGCAGCATCAGGTAATGTTCATGTGTTGATTAATGGTTTTCTTTCGTTTTTGATCTACTGCAGAATATTTTTATAAAATCTCAGGCCAGGAAAATCTCCTTCATGTTTTTCTCTGTTTTATCCTCAGTTACTTTGACACAAAGGCGTCTGCTGTGATGCTCACACCTTTGATAAAGTCTCGCAAGTGTCAGCTTTCTTTTTATAGACAAGAAATATGGATATGTACTGATGCGTGATCAGAATTATAATATTTCTGACTGTCTGAGGCAAAATTTCCCTGATTCAAATCGAATCAATCGAATCGAATCAATCAAATAGAATCGAATCGAATCGAGGATCAAATCAATTTGGGACCTTGAGGATCAAAATGGAATCGATGCTAGAAATCAGCGATGATACCCAGCCCTACACTAAACCAGAAGAAAATCCAGCATATAGATGACATCCTAAAGTTAAGGGTTTGATAGAGGAGGGTGCACACTAGTTTGAGAGGTGGCCCTTTCAAACTAGTGTGCTCAGAGGTGTGGTTACTCTTACAGGTGATTATAAAAAGTTCTGCTGTTTCCTGCCGTCAGTTTTTTTCAATGTAAAATCTGCCAAGAGAGATGATTTATGCCATTTAGTCATTTACTAACAGAGGAGTAAAGCAGTAAATAAGGATGTGCGCATGCATTAACTACCTTAAGTAACTAACAGGTGCAGGACTGAGTCTGTGTGTGGACGGGTATTAACATCTTCATGGGGACCGAAAATTGGTAGTTTACTATACTTGTGGGGACAAACAGTCCGAGTATGAAGCATTTTTGAGACTCAGAATGTGGTTTTAGTGTCAGGGTTACAGTTAGGTTATGGTTAGGGTCAGGGTTAGGCATTCATTTTTGATGGTTTGGGTAAGCAGCTAGGGAAAGCATTATGTCAATGAGATGTCCCCACAAGGATATAAATACACACGTGTGTGTGTGTGTGTGTGTGTGTGTGTGTGTGTGTGTGTGTGTGTGTGTGTGTGTGTGTGTGTGTGTGTGTGTGTGTCAAAGTGCATGCAGCTGTATGATTTGTGCAGGTAACTAAAAACAGGCAGATCAGTGTGTGCGCTGTCCGTGGTCCTGAAATTCTAGCGTTTTAATTGCAGTGAAATAAGGTTTTTATTACATAAAAAAGGTGATTTTAAAGTTTATTAAAGCCTATTTATTGATAAGATCAAAAACAAAGAGCGCATTCAAACTATCAAACTAATTCAAACCGTTTGAGTTGGTGGTTCCTGACGTGAATTAAGTGTCTAAGAATTACAGCAGTTTCTATACACATCCCACATTTGTACAGCAGCGTTATCAGTCTAGTTGTGCTAACGGTGAAAAGACACTGGTCATGAATGAGCCATTGTTGGTTTGGCATCCCCTGCTCTTTACTTTGAATGAAACAGCGCCCTCATGTGGTTTTGTTTAAAATGCACCATGTCTCTGATGACCTGACCACACCCATTTCTCAAGTCTGAAGAACTGAAAGCAGTCGTCTGCATTTATTTTTATCTCCAGCTGTGTGATTAGATTTTCAGTTCCTGACATCTGGAAACAAATGTACACTTACAGCTATCAGGGGTTTTTTTTTTCATTATTTAACCACCAAAACTTAGAAATACTCTTCTGGGTATCTAGAGATCCTTGAAAAAAAAGATCGAATTTCATTAGAAAACAAATGTGATGTGTTGGCTTCCACTGTGCAGTTCACATTATGTTCTTCCCCTCTCTCATCATTTATTGATCCCTTTGTGTTTGTTATCAAGTCACTAATCAGTGAGGATACACACGGCCATTGATCCAGTTCCTGAGACCTGATTCTGCAGTCTTATGTTAGAATAAGTCTGAGACACAGAGCCGATCAGCATATGTAACGATCAATATCTTTGCTCTGTGTGTGTGTGTGTGTGTGTGTGTGTGTGTGTGTGTGTGTGTGTGTGTGTGTTGCCTGCAGGGACCGGGAGGACACGGGTGCTCTGCTGTCGGACCCTCTGCTGTATCCTCGTGTCTCCATTCTGACCAACGGGACCCTCAAGCTGTCCGACGTCAGCCACAACGACAGCGGCGAGTACATCTGCTCCGTACAAAACACCAACATCTCCATCACGGCCAAGCTGGACGTCTTCCGTGAGTCACACACATAAAAGCGAAGCTTCATATAAATCTTGCTCCTCTCTGACGGAGCCTGGAATTGTTTGCGCTTTATAAAAATCTCTGCTTGCACTTGTGACTGTGTGACTGTGATATGAACCATTTATGATGCAATCATTTTGTTGGAAGCGTTTACAGAAAAAGTCACTAACAAATGTCACTAATTCCTCGGTCCTGTGTTTGCTGCGTTCCTTCAGGTCCAAGTGAGATACTGACGCCCCCCCAGGCTGTTCGCGTCGTCCAGGGAAAGAGCACTTTCCTGGACTGTGACGTCGACACCGATCCTCGGCTGAGGGATTACCAGGTTGTCTGGAAGAAAGCGAATCGGAAACTAGAAGAGACATCAGTAGATGACAAGTAAAAACACACACACACACACACACACACACACATACTGTGCAAAACAAAGCACATTTATATTTCAGCTTCTGTCCTAAAAGGAAAAGAAAGAAAAAAACCTAAAGATCTTTTATTTGGGAGGAAACGGAAGAAATCTCTGGAAGAACAGAGGACTGGTTTCCGAGCTGAAAATTTCTCTTTCTGAGAGCAGAAATCTAAAGACCTTCATGGTGAATGTACTTATTTATGTGATCCCCAAAATGACACACACACAAATTTCCTAATAATTAAATAATCCCAGTGACTCATTTTCATCTTAATTTGGGAAAAATAAATAACTGAGTCATATCATCAGCTGCTTCTTCAGAGGATTGACCTTCAGAACAGGTCAGATATGTCTGATCACAAAACTCGATCCTTTATGGGAAGCACCTGAATGGACTGCATGATGGATGCTGGACCCTGAAATGAGTTGCCAAACATACTTGTACAGCTATTAATACCACAAAAGTTTATGTCTGTGAATGAAAAACAACCAAAATGGAGTAAAAGTGCTTTGAAATGCAGCATCGTCGATAAATGTTCATGACTCTCAACACAGAGAGAGAACATTACAGCAGCTCTCAGGTGTCACCATCCAAGAAACATCTGAGTTCCTCAGCACTGAACTGGAGGTCTGCATGCCTCTGTCAGGGTACAGAAATAAATGACTTGTACTGTTGTTGTTACACAGAATTACACGTGTGCTCGTGTGTGTGTGTGCAGGTACACCTTCTTCAAGAACAACACGCTGAAAGTGACAGATGTCCAATTAAATGACAGCACAGAGTATTCCTGTGAGGTCATCACTAAAGTGGACAACGTGATTGCACAGGGCTCCATCACTGTCATAGGTGTGTGTGTGTGTGTGTGTGTGTGTGTGTGTGTGTGTGTGTGTGTGTGTGTGTGTGTGTGTGTGTGTGTGTGTGTGTGTGTGTGGACTGTGGCTCTAATTGTTTTCTGTTGTACTCTCAGCAAAACCGGACCCTCCCAGTGGTCTGACTCTGTCTAATGCTGAGGGGGTCAGTGTGACTCTCAGCTGGAGCCCAGGACTCTCCCACAACAGCCCCATCACAGGTACCACACACACACACACACACACACACACAAACAAAACATATGTTGTCATGTGCTGATAGTGGAAGCAGCTGAAGAGGACATTTTCATTTCCTGCTGAGACTCTTAAACCTTATGAAATGTTCTGGATTTTTCTGAGATGACTGAAAAAGGAGTACAGCAGACCACCAACCTCCACCAATCACACTCCATCTTCATCAGTTATGAAAAACATGGGTAACGACAGCGAGACCTGGATGGGCATGATTGGGAGGAACGGCCTCCCTGATCTGAACCCGAGCGGTGCTTTGTTATTGGACTTCTGTGCTAATCACAGTTTGGCCATAACGAACACCTCGTTCGAACATAAGAGTGTCCATAAGTGCACGTGGCACCAGGACGCTCTAGGCCGCAGGGCGATGATCGATTTTGTAATCGTATCACCAGACCTGCGACCATATGTTCTGGACACTCAGGTGAAGAGAGGGGCTGAGCTGTCAACTGATCACCACCTGGTGGTGAGATGGATCAGGTGGCGGGGGAGGACGCTGGATAGACCTGGTGCACCTAAACGCGTAGTGAGGGTGTGCTGGGAACGTCTAGCAGAGGCCCCAGTCCACGAGATCTTCAACGCACACCTCCGGCAGCGCTTCAACAGCATTCCGAGGGAGACTGGGGACATTGAGTCCGAATGGACCATGTTCAGCGTCTCCATTCCTGAAGCTGCTGCATTGAGCTGCGGCCGCAAGGTAGTTGGTGCCTGTCATGGAGCACTGCTGACTTTGACTGAGAAAATTGTTGGGTGGTGGAAGGAATACTTCCTGGACCTCCTTAATCCCACTGACACGTCTTCCGAGGAGGAAGCAGGGTCTGGGGATGAGGGGGATGACCTGCCAATTTCCAGGGGTGAGGTCACTGAGGCAGTTAAACAACTCCTTGGTGGCAGAGCCCCTGGTGTTGATGAGGTCCGCCCCGAGTTCCTGAAGGCTCTGGACGTTGTAGGGCAATCCTGGTTGACACGCCTCTACAATGTTGCGTGGAGATCAGGGGCAGTACCCCTGGACTGGCAGACCGGGGTGGTGGTCCCCATCTTTAAGAAGGGAGACCGGAGGGTGTGTTCCAACTACAGGGGGATCACACTCAGCCTCCCTGGGAAAGTCTATGCCAGGGTGCTGGAAAGGAGAGTTCGTCCACTAGTTGAACCTCGGATACAGGAGGAACAATGCGGCTTTCGTCCTGGTCGCGGAACTCTGGACCAGCTCTTCATCCTCTCAAGGATACTTGAGGGTGCATGGGAGTTTGCCCAACCAGTCTACATGTGTTTTGTAGACTTGGAGAAGGCATTCGACGGTGTCTGGCCCATTGCTACGGGCCATTCAAACCTGCAACAACTGTTGCAAGAGCTTGGTTCGCATTGCCGGCAATAAGTTGGACTCGTTCCCGGTGGGTGATGGGCTCCGCCAGGGCTGCCCTTTGTCACTGGTTCTGTTCATAATTTTTATGGACAGGATTTCTAGGCTCAGCCAAGTGGCGGAGGGCTTTAACTTCGGTGGCCTTAGTATCTCATCTCTGCTTTTCGCGGATGATGTGGTTCTGTTGGCTTCATCGGGTGATGGCCACCAGCTCGCACTGGAACCGGTCCGTCGTGATGAAGAGGGAGCTGAGAGTAAAAGCGAAGCTCTCAATTTAAATTTACCGGTCGATCTACGCCCCTACCCTCACCTATGGCCACGAGCTGTGGGTAGTGACCAAAAGAACGAGATCGCGGATACAAGCAGCGGAAATGAGCTTCCTCCGAAGGGTGGCTGGCCTCTCCCTTAGAAATAGGGTGAGAAGTTCAGCCATCCGGGAGGGGCTCGGAGTAGAGCCGCTGCTCCTCCACATCAAAAGGAGTCAGCTGAAGTGGTTCGGGCATCTGACAAGGATGCCTCCTGGGCGTCTCCTGGGTGAGGTGTTCCGGGCATGTCCCACCGGGAGGAGGCCCCGGGGCAGACCCAGGACACGCTGGAGAGATTATATCTCTCGGCTGACCTGGGAATGCCTTGGTGTCCCCCCGGATAAGCTGGAGGAGGTGGCTGGGGAGAGGGAGGTCTGGGCTTCTCTGCTTAGGCTGCTGCCCCCGCGACCCAGCCCTGGATAAAGCAGAAGAAGATGGATGGATGAACACCTTAGGCATTCCTGAAACAAACTATGTTGATCTTTAGCTCATTCGACTTTATTTAAAACGTATTTATTCGAAAAACCGACCTACAGCTGAAAAACAGCTGATGAACCGGATCATGTCTGACTCCTTCCAGAGTTCATCATACAGGCTCGGGAGGAGTACCACACGGAGGAGAGGAAGTGGACGTGGGAGGAACTGAAGAAAGTGCCAGGCGACTTCAACCACGTGGAGCTGTCCCTTCATCCATTCTCCACCTACCGATTCCGGGTCATCGCCATCAATGAGGTTGGCAGGAGCAGACACAGCAACCCCTCAGACCACCACAGCACGCCACCTGCTGGTAAAGAACAATACCTCAACTTGTGCTGTGCAAATGTTGGTATAGATCCAATACCAAATAAATACAGGGCCAGTACTGCCAATACCAGTACTGATACCAAAGCTTAAAGGCAGCTTATGTAGGGAAGAGCAGCATGATTTATGAGATTCTGATTTCAACTGTGATTTTTAATTTCCACAATAATTAGTTGACACAACAAAACACACTCTTCAGCTTTTCGTGCATTTTAAATTGGGAGGTTTTTTTATTTATGTTTGCTATAGGACATAAATAAAATAGACGTGACCGTGAACATCACAGGTGCATGTTTGAGGTATACACTTTATTTAACACAATTCACTGGGCTACGTGCTGAAACTAAAAGATAGAAATAAAAATCGATCCTATCATGATAGTATCGATCCGATACCAGTACCAGCATTGGTATCAATCCGCCCACCTCTAGCCTTAAGTAATAGGATCCATGTGTCAGAGGCTGGAAAACACTTCAGTGAATGAAACAACAATATAAGCTAGCAGCAGATGAGCTTTAGAGTTACAACTGCTACTAGCAGTGATTTTTATAGACTGTGTCCAGGAGCTGAATATGAGGCGTGGCATTACCCACCGGTTTTTGGAACTGCAGTTAATGGTCATCACCGTGTTGTTCTTCTGCAGGAAGAAGTCACCATATTTACTGCTATGCTATCAGCTAACACTACCTAGCTTGAAGCACCTCACTAATACCTGCTGGTTACGTATATTTCACCCAAAGAAGATCGTACAGTTTCACTCACCAAAACTGAAGCTCAGACTTCTTGGATGGTCTGTTAGTAAAATAACATCACAGCAGCCACATTATTGGTCACAATTACATAAAAAATGCTCCAAAACACTGAAAAAGCACAAACATGGTCCAGAGATCCAGATCAGGAACTCCAATAACCTGTCAGTCAAAGAGGCCACACCCCTAATGATGATGATGTAAACGTCCACCCTTACAGTTGTCATGGATACAAGTTTGTTTCTGCTGTGAAGTTTTAACATGGAGTCTGACTCACAGCCTCAGGCTGACATTAGAGGGACGGAAAATGTATTTACCATTAATTACATTATCAGTCTGAGAATTTCACAAAGAAATATAAAACATGGTTGATCAGTGGTCATGGAGATCAATAAAGAAGATCAATACAGGATGACTGAAGTGTGTTTATTAAACTGAGATATTTTCCTTCACCCTTTTAGTTCCCTCCATCAACCCTACAGGAGTGCGCAGTAACTCCTCAGAACCAGGGACAATGATCATCACGTGGGATGTGAGTACGTCAGTGTGTATGCAGTGGGCTCGAGTAAACATCCTCTGATATGTTTCATGAAAAGTCCACGGGCACTTCATATTCTTACTTTCTGTTGCAGGAGATAGACAAGCGTTTCCATAACGGCCAGAACTTCGAGTACGAGGTGCTGTGGAGAGAGGCCGACAGGTCAAATGTAAACTGGAACTCCGGCCGTGTGAGGTCTCCACCGTTCATAGTGAACAACACAGGAACGTACACGCCGTTTGAGATCAAAGTCCGATCTGTCAACGCCCTCGGAGGAGGACCGGAACCAGAGCCGGGGACCGGGCACTCCGGAGAGGACAGTACGTCATCCCTGTGGCCGAGTGCTGTAATGGGAGGGCCTGTTACTGTGTGTAACTGGGAACCATTACAGGGCTAAAGTCTGTGCTCATACATACAGATATAGAGACAGTACATGATATCTACAAGTCAGTAATACTGATGACAGGGAGCCAGTTCTGAAAATATCACCATAAAACAATCTGAGTTAACCATGTTTATCCATACAGCTTATGAATGCCATCAGTCATAAATAATCTCACTGCAACAGCTTCATGAAGCATCACATCACAGCTCTTTCTGCCAAAATGTCAAATCTAGCGTCTCTTGCTGGAGCGCCCGCCAGCTGTACACATGAATGCTTTGCTGCTGTGCAGCCTGTTAATCACTCAGAGCACTGACTGAAGTTTCCTGTCAGTGCTTAGATCATGCTGGGAAAATGTCTTTAGGTCAAAAGTCAAGCATCTCAATGAGTGGATGATGGGAATGATGCAGCTGAGGGTTTAATATCTCACGCTGAATGTTCGGCATGTGAATCAATAATTGCCTCTTTTGTAATGTTGTCATTTTGATGAGAAATACGAGTTTCAGCTCAAACGGACTTATTTCTGTTTAGGAGGTTGCACATGCGTTCTTTCACAGGCTTAGAGAACTGTTCAGTTAGAGGCTAGTTAGGAGGTAAAAGGGTGATGACTGCCGAGGTAATTCCTCACAGCAGTCGTCACGGTTTCCCTCAGTTACCTCGAGCTCTGAGGTCTTCACTGGTCTTTGGAAAGCTCAGTGTTTTATCATCATCAGCAACCCATGACATGACACCGTCCAAAGGTTCTTACCAACGGGCTAAGCTTCTTCAGTTCTAGGGTCAAATGGGGAGAGTCCCAGATCTAGGCCCAATGGGAGTGTCCCCCCCAAAGAGGGACAATGGACCCCCTGATGATCCTCTACCTAATGACATGAGCCAAGGTGTGAAAACGGGTGTGGGTCACAATCAGCCAGGGTTTCAGGTGAGCTCATTGTGAAACCTGGCCCCACCCTATCATGTGATTTCCTGAAGTCAGATGGCCCAGGGTGTGCCATCCTGGGCCATCTGAGCTCAGTAAGTTTTCCGTTTTCACACCTTGGCTTGTGTGATTGGGTAGAGGGTCAATAGTGGGCCCATTGTCCCTCTCGGTGGGTTACTCCCACAGAGCTTAAATCTGGGACTCTCCACCATTTGACCCTAGAACTGAAGAAGCTTCTCAAATGAGAGGTGAAACGTCTTCAAGCAACTTAAAGAAGTCCAGACGCTTTTCTTTCCAAGCTCCTTAGACTACGATGACCTGGATCAATGAGGACCTTCACAGACACATGCTGTTAAACTATTCATCATTTCAGGTTCACGTGCTGATATTATGACATCACCGTATTGCTTAGAAATATCCTGACAATCACAGACAAGTCAGTACTGCAGCAATGGGTTTTTACTAGTGTAATGAATTCAGCAGAAATTCAGAAGTTTGTCTCTGACAGAAAACCATGCACACACACACATATACATGTCGGGTATTCATATCTTGTGGGGACATGTAACTGACATAATGCTTTCCCTAGCCCCTTACCCTAAACCTAACCATAACCCAATTGTAACCCTGACACTAGAACCACCTTTTTTAGTTTTAAAAATGCCTTCAGACTTGTGAGGACCAGAATTTTGGTCCCCATGAAGGCTGTTGGTCCCCACAAGTATAGTAAACTTCCAACTTTTGGTCCCCACAAAGATATGAATACACATTCACACACACAGTCATAAACTGCGAGTTTGTGCAAATAACATTGCTGCTGTGCTGATTTCTTATGTTCATGCCTCGCTGCTTCTCTCAGAGCCAGAGGAAGCGCCGACTGGAGTTTCAACCGCCGTGATGAACAGCACCATCAGAGTGAGCTGGAACAAAGCCCAGAGGGTCCGAGGCCGGCTGCTGGGATACAGGGTAGCACTTCTCATTGAGTTTGATTACCTGACTCACATCACAGAAATGCTCTTAACATTTAAACCCTTTGTTCGTGTAAGGTTATTACTTGGTGCGATGTTTCAAACAATTTAATTGGACTTTGGCTTTGAGCTTCTGCCCATCTTTAATACTGAGAAACTTTATAATCTTTCTGTCAATCAAACCCCAGAAAATAGTCCCGAGTGGCATCTTTGATTAGTAGAATAATGGATGAAAACACAGGCTGATAAAAGTTTTTATCGTGTTCTGAATTTTTTAATTTCATTTTCAGCTGTAACTTTATCAAAGCACATAAAGTGTGTTCATGTTTCTCTGTGCTTGTTTCAGATCTACTATAAGAGGCTGGGGCCCAAGGCCGAACGGAGCCGGAGGTCTCTCAGACAATCCCAACACGAGGAGGAGAGAGGAGAAAGATCAAAACCATTGAGTGAGACAGACGAGCACAGTTGGCAGGTGGAGGAGGTTGACCATAGCAAGACCTCAGCGGAGGTGACGGGACTGCGACTGTTTTCTGAGTACGAGCTGACGGTCACTGCGTTTAACAGCAAAGGGGAGAGTCCTCGCTCCCCGCCGCACCACTTCCACACGCCGGAGGGAGGTGAGTTTCAACCAAACGCTGCTGTTTGAGGGTCATGTGACCACGGATCGAAGTGCAATTTGACAGGTTCCTCAAGTCAAAGGTCAGCTGATCTGAGCAGCATTGTGTAGTAAGTTAGCTGTCTGATTTAATTACCAATTATCTGAAGGTATCAGAATGCTGCTCTTGTTCCAGCCCATTGCACCTCTGCACCTGACCCAAAGCTTACGACACGACATTCATATCAGAGCGGACTCTGACAGACAAACAGAAAAAAGTCAACCAAACTTTCTTCCCTCGTGTCTAAGAGTTCAGGATCAGTTCTCAAGTTACACAAACCTCATCTGGAACTGTTCTGTGTGTGCAGTTCCTGGTCCTCCTGCATCTCTGGAGTTTGAAAGCCCGACAGAAAAATCCCTGATCCTCTCCTGGAGCCCTCCAGCTGAGACCAACGGCATTCTGCTGGGATACATAGTGCAGTACCAACGGGGTAAGGTCTGATCCCGGCTGCGTCATGAAAATAAGATGAAGTTTAACGATTGTGACTTTTCTCATGGTTTTTGTGTTTGGCTGCCAAACGTTCTTAGTCATGTTTTTCTGCCTGGTTTGTGTTTCATCTGTAGAGGTGGAAAGCAAAAACAGTCCTGTGGAGATACTGAATGTCAATGACCCCACAGTAAAGTACATCACGCTGGACAACCTGGATCCCGACAGCCATTACATCTTCAAAGTAACAGCATGCACAAAGATTGGACAAGGCCCTCCCATCACACGCAGGGGAGCCACTCTGCTTGATGGAGGTGAAACTTCAGAATTCTGCCTCACACCGTTTAGTGTTCGGCTTTATTTAGTGAAATAAAACCAAATTCTCAAATTGACCTTGTTTTCTCCACCACCACCCCCCCCCCCACCACCACCACCACCACCACCACCCCGCCTTCTAGAGCCTCCGAGAAACATCACAGTAACCTCTGGTAACGCATCAGTCAACCTGAGCTGGGTGCCCGGAGAGAGAAACCGAAACCACGGCTTCCAGATCCAATACCTCAAGAAGAGCGGTAAGGACAGGACGGCTTGCAGGGAGAGGAAGTTTGGGAGGGTCTGTGAGCATGTGTGGACAATGACTCTTAGAAAGAGGAGTAAAGGAGCTGGAGAGGAAGGAAGGAAAACATGTCTGAGTCCTTCTCAAAGTCTGCACAGCCAATCTTGATAACAGTTCCTGGCGGTGATTCGACCAATTATTTTGAAGCTCCTGACTCTAAATGATCGAACAGAGGTTTAAACTTCAGTGTTGAAGAACAGCATGCAGAGGCTCAACAGTCAGATCTGAAAAAACTCTCAAATGTCCAAAAAATAAACTTTTAAGGCTTTTTTCTCTCGAAGTTATACTTTGGTCTGAGAACATGACGGCCTGATTAATGGTTCAGTCCAAAGTGAGACGAGCCTGAAGAACCTGCAGTGAACCAAGAACAAGTAAACAGCTCCCAGCTTGTTATGATGATAACAAGTAGATTAAACTGCCACCACTCTCTGATGTTTCATGTGTATCCAGTGATTTGAATATGAATTTTCACGCTGTTTTGCTTCTGCAGCGTCTCTGGATCAACATCACAGCAGAATTATTAGAAAGAGTAGAAGAATCAGATGAGACAGTTCATTAAATGAGAGGAGGAACAGCTTTAGGATTGTTTCATCATATGTTTCATTCTTCTCTGCCGTGTGGCTGCAGGAGGCGGTGGGTGGGAGAACTCAGAGCAGGTCAACACTACGCAGGGTTTCTATATGCTGACGGGCCTCCAACCAGGAGCTCAGTACCACCTGAGGGTCATGCATGGAAACTCCACTTATTGGCAAGGCGAGGCAAAGACCGTGGAACCACGTAAGTATGCAGAGCAGTAGACGTTGATGCCACAATCTTCACAGATTCACAAATCTAGCACTGTCGACGTCTTGATGCGTCAATCATCCAGGTAAGTAAATCCCAAAAAGTTGATTCTGTTCATCTGGACGTAGCGTTTTCAGTGGGAGAAACACTCCGTCACTGATTTAAGTGACTTCTTCAGTCTCAGCTGACTGCAGGTTTCCAATCTTATCAACAGTACATTTGCATAATGACTGAAACCAGCCCACTGAGGGAACAATGGGCTGGGAGGTCAGTTCCTTGATCATTAATATGCAAATTCTCTGAACAAAGCTCGACCTGGAGCTTTGATCTGGTTGGAGGATTGCCAGGATTTATACATCGGAGAAACCAAACAACTTCTGGCGAAGCGGATGGAACAACACAGAAGAGCTCCCTCGTCAGGCCAGGACTCTGCAGTCTATCTACACCTACAGGCCAGTGGACACTCTTTCAATGATGAGGATGTAACATCCTGGACAGGGAGGAACGCTGGTTTGAGGGCGGAGTCAAGGAGGCCATTTACGTGAAAAGGGAAAGACCATCTCTGAATCGAGGAGGGGGCCTAAGGGTCCATCTGTCACCATCTTACATGCTGTGATTGCAGCCATTCCCCAACTCTCTGTGAATGGGACTCATGGTTGTTGATCAGTGGTCATGAGAATTTGCATATTAGTGATGAAGGAACTGACCCCCCAGCCCATTGTTCCTTCAGTGGGCTGGTTTCAGTCATTATGCAAATGTATGTTTATAAGATTGAAACCTGCAGTCAGCTGAGACTGAAGACGTCACTTAAATCAGTGACGAAGTGTTTTTCCCACTGAAAACGTCCAATGAACAGAATCAACTTTTTGGGACTAGCACTGTGGAGTTTTCAGGCAGGCTAACCTCGCTACCTGTGTGAAAATCATAATTCCACATGCGTCTGGACTTCTTTAATTTGCTTGAAGACGTTTCACCTCTCATCCGAGAAGCTTCTTCAGTTCTAGCGTCAACTTGTGGAGACACCAACTGTCTGCCATCTATAATCCAGTTGAGATCCTTCCCAGACGCTTCCTGAGCCATCTGACCTCAGGAACTCACATGTTAGGATGGGGCTAAGTTTCACAATGAGCTCACTCGAAACCTTGGCTGATTGGGACCTACACCTGTTTTCACACCTTGGCTCGTGTGATTAGGTAGAGGATCATCAGGCGGTCCATTGTCCCTCTCGGTGGGTTACTCCCACAGATTCTCCACCATTTGACCTTAGAACTGAGGAAGCTTCACAGATGAGAGGTGAAACGTCTTCAAGCAACTTAAAGAAGTCCAGACGCTTTTCTTTCCAAGCTCCTTAGACTACGATGACCTGGATGACTGAGAATCTTCACAGACATCCTTCCAAACATTTCTGTGACCGTCTGTCTCTGTTCTCTCAGTGCCGTCAGAGATAACCGGCAGGTTCGCCACCCAAGGCTGGCTGATTGGACTCATCAGCGCCATCGTGCTGCTGGTTCTCATACTGCTCATCCTCTGCCTTATCAAACGCAGCAAGGGCGGCAAATATGCAGGTACGCTGCGGTGCGCAGCTGGACTCACACTCTCTGACTCACACAGACTCTAACGCAGAGTTTCCTTTTTTCACAGTGAAGGACAAAGAAAGTAAGGAGGTGGACTCTGAAGCTCGACCAATGAAAGATGAAGCCTTTGGAGAATACAGGTGGGCCTTTTTGAATGTCACTCATGATTACAGGTTATGCTTGAAATGCATTTATTCCACACAAAGTGCTACGGTGGCCCTGCAGGTACAAAATACAGCAAGAGCACAAAACACAGAGCGAGCCTACGATTTCGACACAACAATCAGTTATATACAGTATGTTTTTATATAAACACTGATAATATTCCTGCAGTAAATCATATTATGAAACTTTGTTTCTGAGACATCGAGTTTGGTTCATCTGAGCGTGCAGCTCGTCATGCTCGCAGCTCCTTCCTTTCATTCACTTTTCTTTCTCCCTTCAATGCTCTGCTGCAGATCACTGGAGAGGTAGGACAGTTCACCCCTCTGTAGCACTCACATGTGTGTTTGTGTGTTTGTGTGTTTGTGTGGTGATGCTGTTTAGATTTAATGAAACGTTTCATTCTGTGTGCATTTCTTTGATTTTTTGTGTAATTATGCATCATTTGCATAATCAGCCTGCAGTCCTTGAACACCAGGAAGAATTTTATTAACATTTTATTCATGTGTTATTTTATATTATGTTATTTCATATTTGTCTTTTCTGCATTTTTAAATTATTTATTTTATATCATTTCATTTTTTAATTTAAACACTTATAATAACTTGATCCTCTTTAACATGATGAACTGTTAAAGAGGATGTACTTACACCCACGCAGTTTCTTTCTTTCCATTTTCAGTTTGGGACTTATTTCACAAGTTTGACACAGTTATGACGTCACCGTGTCCGTGTGATGCTACACAGCATGTTTCTTCATTTATCAGACTTCCCTTTTTGTCTGTGAGAATTGACACTGAGTCTCTGTGCCGTCCTCCAGCGATGGCGATGAGAAGCGCTCGGACAGCCAGCAGTCTCTGGAGGAAAGTAAGATGGGCAGCGTCGACTCTCTGGCTGAGTACGGGGACAGTGTGGACATCCAGTTCAACGAGGACGGCTCCTTCATCGGCCAGTACAGCGGCCGGGCATCTGCTCCCCACGGCAACGAGAGCTCGGGCCCCGCCTCCCCCGTTAATGCAGTCCCACCTCCCCCCGTCGCTCCCTCCATGTCGAGCATCCTAAACCGGCCCAGCTAGAGACACACACACACACACACACACACACACACACAATGTCAGTACATTCCATTGGTTTATGCAGTGAAGCTGTTTACAGTTTACACACACACACAAACACACACACATACAACCGCGCGATTAGAAACTCGTATGAGCGAACAAACTGAGTGAGGCGAGGGCGAGAGCTGCACCAGCTGCTCCTGAGCTCCCTGAGTTACATGAGCTCCGTCTGTTTGCAGGTTTGTTACTGAACATGTAAAACGTCTGATTTTGTAACATCTGAGATGGTGTTCGGGACGTGTGGCCCGCCGAAGAAATGCAGCGAATGTTATTCTGGCAGCATCTTCACATGTCAGTAACTACTCACATAGATGAACACCTAAATGAGTACATGAAGACAGTTTAAGGGATACATTTTTAAAACACAGACTAGTTCTTATGTAGGATTATTAATGAATATTTAAAATTCTGGACCAACTTTTTGTAGTCAGTGAGTACAAAGCAAACAGTTTGCTAATCTGTTCGGAGCTCTGATTGGCTAACGGTGAATATCAGCTTAAACACAAAAATAAAACAATAAAGCTTATTAATACTAATTCTGATAGGATCCATTCTCTGTGCATTTTAGCTAATATAGTTTGAGCTTCTGACGTCCTCTCCGTACCCTTCATGACGAGTTCTGACACCGCAGCATATCTCAAGCTAGAAAGTCACCTGAGCTGCAGGTGGAGCCTCTGAGGCTCTTTGGGTCGAACTCGGTGCCGTTCAGACTGACATACATCTCTGGATTTATCTGGACTTCACCAGGTTTGTAGTTACCATGTTGTGGTTTGTTTACACGATGGAAAGCTTTCTAATTGGGCACAAACAATTTACTGTTTACTAAAATCTTTCCTGATTTGAATGTAATTGCGAATTAAGCTGGGACTCGCTGACATGGCCTTAAAGTAAAACCAGTCTCAGTCTCATAAGGAAATGAGTTTCATGGCTCAGAGTGTTGCGTCTGATTCTTGGTTGCTCCATCTGTCCACCAGGACAAAGCTGCTCTTTGACTTTTTACCTTAGAGTGGTGTTTGCACGTGACGCAGTAAAGTTAGACTTTAAGTAGAAACTCAGAGAAGCTGGTGTAGCTCAGCACAGGAGACGGAGATGATTTATGGTCACAAAGAAAAAGCAAAAATCTGGGAGTTTTTCATCTTTCATCTTGGACCAAATCACTTTCTTTCATCGTAAACAAACATTTCAGTCTCTCTTTGTTTCCTTAGCATTTTTATATGTAGATTTTTTATATTTATGTGTTTTTGTTACCAACTTATGTATCTGAGTTTGCATGCATGCGTCATGGAACGGTTTTTGCTATTCATAGATGCATGCCAGCTTCCAGACATTTCTGAAGCATTTCATTGATATTTGAGTTAAAGAGCGAGACTGTTACGCTGTGTGTGTGTGTGTGTGTGCGCGCTTGCTCTCCATCCCTGCCCTTTGACCTGCAGAGAGGGGAGCTCTGTTGCCTTAAGAGAGTCCAGATGAACCTCCCCTCCTCCCTCCTCCTGTCAGTCATCTCTCCTCAGACGCAGCTTCGAGTGTAAAAGTTTTCAGCGTTGCAGTTTCTGCAAACGTCCGTTACAGCCTGTAAAAGGCCAGCAGACGGCACAGTTCACTGCTTCAGATGTTTCAGGGCTGCCTTTGAATATGATTGGAAAAATTCCTATGCATACACACACACGCACACACACACACTCACATACTGATGAACACATGAAGTGGAGGCCCACATGGCGGGTCCTCTGTAGCAAAACGGACCCTCTGACGGAGCGAGGGAGGAGGCGGAGGAGAACGAGGATGTAATCGCTCCCTGAATGTAAATAGAACCTCGAGATTGTCAGTTTTTTTATTTCCATTGCTTCTTCTCTAAAATCATTGAATTGCAGTTTGTTTGATTTTGTACTTGTATTTTGTATCAACACCCTCCCCTCCATCGTCTAATCTTAGGTTTTCCTTTCGTGTCGCTCAGTAGCCTCGAGACGTTTAGAGGAGATTAGAACCGTAGAGAGAAAAACACTACCCTTCATTCATTCAGTTTCTTTATAGCGCGTAGCAATGCAGCAAATAATACTGATTATTAAAAAGCTATGTCATAAATGTTTCTACAGCTCGCTGAGCTGTTTAATGGCAGCGGGTGAGATGATGTTCTCTGGACGGACCCGCACTGGGAACAGTCTTATAGCTCAGAGGGTTTATGTCGTTGCCTTGGACACGCTGCACTGATGCCGATGTGGATCAAAAAAAATCAATCTGATGAAAATATGTGACGCAGGATTACACACAGGGAGCCCCGTGTCCGGACCCAGAGCTGACGCTTATTCTTACAGTTTGTCGAGCAGAGAGACGAACCCGACGAAGCGATCAACCAAGCAGAAAAGACCAAAACCAACAACCACTGACTGTAGACATAAAACTTTAAACAACCTTCCAAAATGATAGTTTCCCATAAAAACAAAGTTCATTATTATCCAGCAAATAAATTCTCATTATAGTTGGATTCGTATTTTGCGCTGTAGTGAGTGTTTGTGACTCCATCTGTGGCTCTGAGGTATAAACTGGTGCGTTCATCCCACACCATCAAACACGATATCATTCCTACTGTTATTTTCACTTGCTCATTGGGCCACAAAAGAATTCAAACAGACAGGAGCAGTGCATTTGTTGGGAAGCAGGGAGTTACATCACTGGTTCTCTACTGTGTGTCTGTGTGACCATAAACTACATCTAAAGGATGGATGTAGCTTTTGGGCCTCAAAAAGGTGAAGTCAACCTAGAAGTGCCTCGAACCTGCATTCTTTCCAAAGCCCAGCAGGGGGCGACTCCTCTGGCTGTGTAGAAGTCTGTGACTCAGTGACAGGCCTGTCCTACAGTTTAGGACAGACGTCTTGTCCCCTCAATGCTCACTTCAGGGGTCAAAAAACAAATCGTACTACAGAAAACTAGATTGTTCACAGTTTCCAGACAAAGTGAGCCCACATCCAGCACTGGTTTTGGTCTTTTCAGTGGATTTTCCTGCAAAAGAAAAAGCGAGCTAGAGAAAACTAGAGTGAACTCATGGACAGGGAACTGCGTATCTCGAGCTGATTAATCACTGCTGATTGTGAAATAACAGCAGCGAGCAAACGCTCGTCTTCCTTCGTGTACAATAATCCAAAGTCCGACCTCATCTTGTTGCCTTGATGGACGCCTCCCCGCCCTCGACCCCACTCCCGTCCGTCTGTCTCTCTGCTCTGCTGCACAGCCCTGTCTGTCTGCCTGTTTTTGTCACAGCCTTTTTTATACGTACATGGGGAAAAACAACAATATTAAAAAACACTTAAAAAAGACAAAAATGTAGTTATGCATAATAATTCTGCTTACAATAACAGCAGCGCTGTAATCTAATCAGCTACGATGATGACGTCGGTGTCATCCTCATGTGGTCAGTAACACAATGAGTCAGTATCACAGGATCAAGCAGGGAGGTTAAAGTGGGAGGAGTCACACATATGTATACAGAGGGAGGGGGGTTACTGCGATATTGAGGTGTGCTGATGTTGTAACTGCTTGTTGCGTTGTGCGCTGAGCTGTATCTGATGAACTAACCCAACTTTCAACTAATAAACACGGACTACGCATATCCTTAACTAGTGGCTCATTTGTGTGTGTGTGTGTGTGTGTGTGTGTGTGTGTGTGTGTGTGTGTGTGTGTGTGTGTGTGTGTGTGTGTGTGTGTGCATTTTGAAAATGGACACTTCTGGAGCTGTTAAAGAGTTTTAAAGAGTTCAGTTCAGGTCTGACCAAAGTTATTAAAAGGAAAATACGTCTTCTGATGCTTGAAGTAATTCTATTTTTCTTGGATACTTAGTCAACCTTTCATCTGTAAGAGGAAAAAAATAAAAGGATTAATAGCCACACCCTCATGCTCACGGTCAGTATGAATGTTCAAACAGCTGATAAGTGGCTTTCAGTGTGGTGAAATGCAGGAAGTGCAGAGCAGGAAGTGATTTCATTTAAACAGACACCACACAAACCGTCAGTCCTACGCCTGTGTGACATCACAGCAGTATTTAGACAGTTAATGTAAGAATTTCTTTCTCAGTTTTCATCATTCAATTCAATTCAAATATCAACGCCACGCCTCTGTGAAATAGTGAACAGTGAAGCTGTAAACTTAGGCCACATTCCAGACTCCTCTGAACCGTGTCAGAACTTGTCACTCCTCAGTTAACACATTCCAGAGAAGGTGGAAAAACAGGATCTGCTTTGGTTCTTTGGAAGGTAGAGAATACAAGACATCAGAAACCACAGAGGCTGTGAAAACAGAAAAGCAGAGGAAGTAAACAGCTTCTTCACCCGCTTTGAAACATCTGCTTCAGCCCTGCTCCCATCCTCATCCTCACCTTCCTGCACCGCTCCACTCACTGTAACGGAGCACGATGTCAGACGTGTGCTCCCAGCAGTGAACCCCAGGAAGGCGGCCGGTCCAGACGGACTAAGCGTGTGGCCACCAGCTCACCCTCATCTTCACCAGACTCTTCAACCTCTCACTGGATCAGGCAGCCGTCCCATCCTGTCTAAAATCAGCCACAATCATCCCAGTGCCGAAGAAGTCTCCCATCACCAGCCTGAACGATTACCGCCCTGTGGCCCTCACACTGGTGATCATGTAATGCTTTGAGAGACTAGTCCTTCAGCACATCAAGGATTACCTCCCCCCAGAATTCGACCCAGAAGACACCATCGCCATCACCCTGCATCACGGTATGATACGGCAGCTGCACTAAGGCGGACAGAGCGAGGATTCAGAGTTTGGTCAAGACACAAAAAATCATCGGCTGCCGTCCCTGATGGACATTTATTCCTTCAGTTTCCTCCAGTTCCTTCCCAAAGGCCATAACCACCCTGAACTCACACATGTACCGATAACACATATTGTAAGGTAAAAATAATTCCCTCCATTTCTTTCTGTTCTGGAGAAATGTCTGCCACACATCCGCCTCTCCTGCCCCACAGCTCCATTTTACAAACGGTGGAGACGAGTTACGCTCGAAGCTGTCAGTCAACAGAAGCTGAACAGCTGCAGACTAGTTAAGCAGGACTATCAGACCAATGAATCCCAAAAGAGTGCATCACAATTTCCTGCTCAGCTGGATGTGAATCTGTAAGGAAAACTGGAATGATGTTGTTAAACACAGACACGGTGGAGAAAACGTGACGTATCTAATCTATAAAGATGCCCGTTAGTGCCGCCTCGGCCTGGGTCACCTTCCCCCCACTCATTCATACACGTGCCTGCAGTGTGCATTACTTCACACAGAAACATCCCAGCTAAAGAATGAGAACACCTGCTGACAGGTAACGACCAGCCGCCATGCTGCCATGCTGCCAGCCCTTATTCAATTAGAAAGGCCACATTGCCTGTCACAGCACCTCCCTGTGGTTACATATAGAACTGCGCAGGCTGTCGCAGCTTTTAGCAAACATGCTGCACCTTTGTGAGAATTTGTTTCCTCTGTATTTACATTTTCTCATATCCTACTTTTTGTCCTGATAATTACATAATGTCACGTTTCTACATTTCTCTTTGCAGCCACATACAGACTGTTAAAGCACATATTATCATGCACAGTTAGGAAGAGCAGATCCCAGCAAACTAGGAAGAGTATGTCTGCGTTGGACACGTTAATAATGCTGACACGAATCTACAAACTCTGCAGGACAGATATTCAGTATTTTATCTGAGGACTGTTTTCTAATGCTGGAAGCAAAAGTGTTTAGGATGTCACGTGTCCTGTATCTGTGCAGATTTATTCATCATGTTCAGGTCCACACGATTTCTGTGAGACTCTGCTAAAGACAAATGTGGGGCACAGTGTGCATGTCCACCTCAGAGACGGTCACCATGGCAAAGGGTCTGACTTTTAACTCTCTATGACGTAAAAGCCTGCGACGAGCCGTCTGCGTAGATGTTGCGTGTTGCCTGACTCTGGCTCTGCTGTCCTGGAAAGTGAAAGCAGTGCAGAGGGCCTCAGGGGCCCATAGGGGGTCGGAGGGTGTGGGGGTTGGGTGCATTCCCGCCAACAAACAAACCAGCTCCTTAACAGCCAACAAGCACGTGACCAAGCGTCCTCCACACGAAACAGTCCCGTGACTTTCGGGTAACAGTGTCGGGGGGCCCCTTTAAGACTCTGTGACAGGATGACGGCAACGAGGTGAGAGCAGAGCGCGCGCAGCATCACGACGATCCCCACAGGAAGGACAAAGAGGAGGAGGAGGCGTGGCGCACGATGGGCGCGTCATTAGCGCACGGCTCGTGCTGATGTTTACGATGACAAAGAGGCGTGAGACGTTAAACCTGCAGGACTAGTTAGTCTGTGGCAACGAGGACCGGCCTCTCCGCTCCGCCCAGCACCGCCTGGCGGGCTCCACGCTGCCTGAGCAGGCAGAGACACGCACCGTGGCTGCATGCAGCAGGCGCGGAGTCACAACACACAAACAGACATTGCGACGCGGTGAGACACGAGCAGATCTGCGGGATGATGAACGGAGAGCGGATCGCAGCAGCCGGAGGAGACACGCAGGGGGCCGCGGGGAGGACGCTCCGGTTCCAACGGCCGCACGGTGAGTGACGGGCACGCGTGCACGCGCACTGCGCATGACCGGGATGTAAGAATAGCAGCCTGGTTATGTAATAAAACAAACACACACACGCGCTCTTATTTCATTCATTCCCGCAACACACTGTGTGCGCGTCACCGTGACGCAAACTGTGGATAATGTCATTGATTAGTGGGCAGAGGGCGTGATCATCATCATCATCATCATCATCATCATGAATACAGTTAAAGCCAATCAGCGTGCGCGCGCACACACATTATATAAGGACTGCGATATATCGGGCCTGCTGGGAGCGCGCATATATGTCACAGCGCGCGGCCTTTGAGCTGCTGTCAGGCATGTGCTGGGTGGCGCTGCTGGTTTGATAAGACACGACCCGCGTGGGGAATGGAGTCCAGGGAGCAAAGCGCGCACCCCATGCGACGGCGGCGCGTGCGGTGTGAGAGCACAGGTGAGGTTTGTTTCCCTCATTCGGAGAAACGCACGCGCTGACCTCCCCCAGGTGGCACACGTGACTCATTTTTGGCGAAAACACCTGAAGTCTGGCTCGATGGTCACGTGAAGTGAGAGCCAATGCAGGGCCGGATCCGCTGTCTGAGAGGCCGCGGGCAGAAATCCGAGAGTGGGCACCTTCTAATGCTGGAGGAGTGGATGACTGTGAGCCTGCGGGGGGGGCGCGTGCTCGCCACTTTTATTTTTGTAAAAACGCAGCCTGACCAGCAGCAGGTCCTGTCTTTGGACGATGGATGTTCTGCAGCGTGGTGGCGTGGGTACAGCTCACTGCAGGGTCAGCATGTCTTCATCGCCACCGTGTCAGTGCTGGTTTCACTCCTGTGATAAGAAGCAAACATGTAGTTGAGAGCAGGATCACCTGCAGTGCGTCACGTGGTCAGGCCTGACGAATGGTGACTGATGTACGCCGTGCTTTTTTTAAACCTCAGGCCGTGGTCATGTAGAAAACCAACAGCAGGCTGTAGCTGCTCGTGTCTAAGAATATAGTAAAATGTAAATTTCCTGCATGCTTTTGGCTTCACTTCAGTTAATGATGACAGAGTTCACGTCCCGGCTGCAGGGAGGTCGTTCCACTCTGAGCTCTGTTTGTGTGTGACCGACGCTCTGTGATGGTTTCTGTCGTGTTGACATGATTCAATCTCGCTCCGAGCCGTCTGCGGCGTGTGCAGCGCTTTTAAAAGACGTGTTTATGTTGAGCTGAGTATAGCAGTGAATGCTTGGCTGTTCGCTCTGTCGTGGCTGTAACTCGGTCTCCGGTCCAGTCTGGTTTCTTTTTTAAACGAATAAATGTGACTTTTGTCCACTCTGCTGATAAAATTCCCAAAGGCATTTTTGGTCAGTTTTCAGTCCTGACTAAACACAGACACACTGCCTGCCTTTCACACGCTTCCTTTCATGAAGGAAGGAAGAGGCATGAAGACAACAATGCTTCACTGGTTTTTACTGAAATCTGACCTGTGGATGGACTCAGTTTGTGTCCATGTCAGTCAGAAACACTCAGGCGGAGCATCTTTGCTGTGTTTGGTGTAAACCACTAAACTACAGAGCCACTGAAACATAAATGAAGTACTCAGGCCTGAAAGTAAACTTTAAGTTGGCAGAAGAAACGAGCAGTTTGCTTCATTAGTCATTTTTTTTAAACCTCTGTGACTGGAAACTGATGACCTCTGACCTCAGATTCTTTGGTTTTTAGTGTTCGGCTCACTGTTGAAGGAAACTGTGACGTGGGAACAGAAGCGTGACTTCATAGGAAATGTTCTTGCTCAACTTCTCTGAGCTGTTGATGACTTGAGCAGATGTGCGTTTCACATGTGACCCAGCTCCTGTTTGCTCACTGCGAGTTTCAGCAGAGCAAACATCAGCTGCAGGAGCTGCTTATGTTTATGTTTACTGACTTATCTGTTTATATGTTCTGTCAGTAACACACATCATTAACATTTTAACTTCTGTGTAGAAGCTGTAGTCAGACCCAAACCACTAAAATGGTTTTTTCTTTATTTAACTCTCATTTATTTGTCCCCAAAGTTCAAATAAAAGTGAGGGATCCAACCATGCATCCATGTTTTTGTGACCGTGGGAAGCTCGAGTACCCGCCGAGAACCCACGCAGACAACAAGACACAGACAACAACACGCAAACTCCACACAGAACAACTCCAGCTGGCCACTGGTGCACTGGTGCAGTGGTTAGCGCCGCTCGCTCACAGCGAAAAGGTTCAGTTTCAGTTCTGTACAAAGCTTCGTGTCTGCTGCAGCGTGCAAACAAGGACGGTAACAGGATGGTTGAGCTGTGTGCAAAGGTCCACGTGTTGGTCTCACCTTAATAAGCTTTCTGTTTGCGTTCTGGCTTTTATGTGTTTATGACATCATCACGCTGAGGCGGCGAGTGAAAGCCTCTGTCTCCTCACTCCTCAGGACAGCGTGCGTCCTGTCGGCGAGCCTGTAACGCCTGTTTGCTGCCGTCCTGTCATTTACTGCCATCTTGTGGTCACTGTTGGTTACTGTCGCTGAACGCTAGCTTTGACAAAAACAATTGATGTCTCCAATAATGAAGTTTTTGTGGGGAGTGACAGTCATGTCAGGTAGATTCAGACCTGACCTCAGTTTCCCTTCTCACTTCCCTCTTAATCGCTCTCGCTCGCCCTCTTCTGGTGTAATGTCTGCTGAGCGCCGTTTTATACACTTACGGTAAAGCAACATGTTTATAATTATTATAACGTCCCTCCTCTGTCTGTCTGCGTCACTCTGTGAGACAGAGCAGGACAGTAACTCGACTGTCAATAAGAGCCGTCTGCTGAAAGGAGATGAACTGAGATAACGAAGGGAAAAGTTTTTTAATGTTGCTGAACTTGCAAAGTAATGACGTTCAGTGCAACAATCGTGAGGCAATTTCATTTCTCTGTATTCTGCCAGAAAATGGATGTAAGGATTTATTGAAGCATGTTGGGATTAAAACATATCAGGCAAAAACGGATTTCTGTGAATGTAAAATGAATATTTTGGTTTGATCGCCTTTATTCAGCAGTCTGAAGTCTCTCAGGCAGATTTCTGTCATTTAAGTGTCTCCAGTCATTTTTTTCAGGCGTCTAAAAGGACGTTCGGAGCTCTTCTCAGAATGTTTCTGCTTTTTGCTCTCCGTCAGGATGATCCCACACTGCTGTAATAACGTTGAGGTGTGGACTCTGTGGAGCCCAGTCTGATGGCGGTGTTTCACTCTGTTTTCCTGCCCGAGTCTATTTTTACTGCAGGTGTTCTCCTGCCAGTCAGGTGCTTTGCAGATGGCTTTAAACGGCCGCTGCATTTAGAAGTTTTAGCAAACACCACTCGCTCCACTGCAGCCTGAAGCATGACAGAGCCTCCACCGTGTTTCACAGACGTCTGCAGGCTCTCACCAAACACGTCGGCCAAGCGCTGCACGATTACTTGTATTTGATGTCCCAGAATTAAATGAGCCATCAAAGCAAAGGCAAGCCAGGCGCTCCCTAAACAAGCAGCCGACCACTCGTCTATATGAGCCAATCACAGCCTTTCCCTGCTCCATGCCTGGAGCAGTAACACTGAAAATGTATCTGTGTGGCACTGCAGACATGGTGTTTGGTAAGACTTCATCTTTAAGGCAGCTGATGTTAAACATGAAGGCATCACATGCAGAGTGCTGCAGGGTTGTGTCTGCAGCACAAACAACACCAACGTCTTCGGCCAGCTGAGGGCCTCCATCAGCAAAGACTCCATCAGCAAAGACTCCATCAACATAATTAATGCATTAAAGCCAACGATGCAGCTCAGACGTGCTGAGGTCACCAGAGGCTTTTACAGCGATGC
This sequence comes from Neolamprologus multifasciatus, assembly GCF_963576455.1. Lineage (NCBI taxonomy): Eukaryota > Metazoa > Chordata > Actinopteri > Cichliformes > Cichlidae > Neolamprologus > Neolamprologus multifasciatus. The sequence goes on along the minus strand of NC_140458.1, from coordinate 1,232,680 downwards.
AGAGATTTGTTTACAGTGTAACACACATTTTGTTAATCGTGACAAATAGTTGTGGTCTCAGTATTGATCACAATGATGGCGATCAGCAGTTAAGCTGTAGCTGTGCAGCCCTACCTCAGCCTCTCCTCTGGGGTTTGTCCTCCATTCTCCGGTTTCTCCATTTATTTATTTAATGTTTTAACGACACACTGAACACTTAGATGTGCTAAGATTTTATCCAGTAGCTCTTTGGAAATTCATTCATTGGTGCAAAAATACTGTTTTCTGCATGTCAAACGGTCTTTGGCATGTTTTGTGACACATGAGTCGTAGTAAAGTGCCTGGAGTTGGGTTCATTGAACGATTCATTGGTCAGCAGGTAAAACATTCCTCTGAAAATGGTCAGGTACAAGGAGTGGACTGAAAATGGGAGAGAAAAAAACAGGTTTGGCTCCTTGGAAGCAAAATCGAGACGTATGCGCAGCGCTGTGGTCACGTGAAGGCGGAGTAATGATCGTTACTGCAGAAAGGTCAGGATGTCCAGGCTCAGTCTGCTCGTTTCTTAAAGTGTGTTTGTTCGGTAGAAGCTGTTTTCCACACATGCAAAAACATGACTGCCTCTAATAATCACATTTAAAATGCATTTAATGAATTTGTGCAGCAGAAGTTTTCTGCTCTTGTTCCTTTTTAATTACGTGTGTGTGTGTGTGTGTGTGTGAGTGAGAGAGAGAAAGAGTAGTTATCTCAGGACTGCATTTAAATACAACAAACCAGTCAGGCACCACCCACATGGTTGATATTCATGAGGACCGAGGTCATGTGACACACACACAGGGCTCGGCTGCTTTCATTGGGCGTCAGCTGATAGAATCACAATAGAGCCGCTCAGCATGGTTGTTACCCGTTTGTCACGTTACACCACTTCCTGTGTGCCGGGACAAAGTTTACTGCAGCACATGGTGATTGGTGGATGACCTCATCGTAGAGTCTTTTACTGACTGACAGGCCAGCCGACCAATCAGAGGCACCGCATCCTCTGCCACAAACCAAACAGGTGTGTTCGCTGCTGAAGCTCCTCCCACTCTGTGGTGTGAGTAAGTTCAAAATCTGAACACAGCTGGGAGAGCGCCTTTATCCCGTCCTCCTGTTCACAGACGCACACACAGTGTAGATACAGAGGACAGGTTCACACACACAGACACACACCTGGCTGTTGAAGCCATGTCGCAAACACTCACTCAGAATCCTCTGGAGAAGACCTGGGGTCCATGGATGCAGAGCAGGCTGAACAGACGGCGAGGCTGTAAGTACACAAGCGCACACATGCAGCACGTGTGCGTGCGCACACACACACGCGGTTTGCGTTGTGATGCCTTGTTTTGCTTTGACATGCTGATACTTGTGCGTTTTCTTCTGAACAGCTTGTGTGGATTCACCAGGTGTGTGTGTCTGTGTGTGTCTGTCTGTGTGTGTGTCCTGACGGCCATTCACCCTAAAGGGTCGCTGTGTGATTGCGTTGTGGTCAGACAGACTCAGATCGTCAACAATAACACGACAAATGTGCATTTAAAGAATTTTGTACAAAGTGAAACTAAACATCTAAAGAATCACAATAACAAAATATTTTGAAGAAACAGTTACAAAGTATGAAAACTGGCTGGTGGACAAGTGTGTGTGGCGAGGCTCAGCCAATCAAACGTCAGGACCACACGTCTCTGTTTAACCGGCAGCGCAGAAAAAAACACCAGAATCATTTCTAGCTTATGATTGGGTGGCAATTCTCCGATCTTCACCCCCGACTAAAGGAAAAATTCCCACCACACAGTTGTAACCTGATCAGTGCAGGAGTGTCTGACGCTGACCTCAGAGCAAGGCAGCAGAGCGTGTAGCTGCTTCTCTGCTGTAACGTCCACATTTCTGCTGCTGATGTGACGTCTGTGTATCTGAGCGCACGCAGACGGTTGTTGAAAGTAACGGAGCAGCTGTCAGAAGAAGAAACAAACGAATGTCAGGTTCCTCTGAGATCTTCCCTGAAGATTTCACTCAGACGTGCTGCTGTCGCGCCCCGCCCCCCCCCCCCCCAACAACGAGGGGGGGGGGGGAGACAGCAGCAGGCAAACACCTGAAGAGGAAACTCACCGTTCCTCACCACACGTGAACAACCAGCGCTCACTGCTGCTTTCTGAGTGCTAAAGTTTTGATTTGGATCCTTTACCAAAGTAAAAGCACAAGAATACGTGTGACGGCTTCGTCTGTGCAGTCAGTGTGTCTGCAGCCTGAGCTGTGGAGGTGTCACAGGATGAGTGGTTTTAGGGTGATTTATGGTCTTAACTCCACATTATTTTCAATCAGTAATCAGGTGTGATGTATTTATATACAACAGACACACAAACACAGCGTGCTTTACAAAAGCCAACGACAGCAAATAAAACAGAAATCAAAGAAATGATCAGTGCTGATGTGGGAAAAAAGAAAAACACAGTAAATGAGAAGAAACAACAGTAAACTTCACACTGACTTCAGCTGCACTTCTACTTAAACTGCAGTAAAGTGCAGAAACGTTGTGAAACAAACAGATGAAACTGAAGCGATGACAGAAGAGCTCGCCATGAGCTTAAAATCACCTCCCTTCTGTACGGCGAGCGCGTGTCTGTGGGAGGAAAGATTACAGCCTGTGACTCTGAAAAATGACTCGCGGTCAGACGGTGTTCCTTCTTATCACCAAAGTAACATTTAGTCCAGCTCGAACCCTCCGTGGTGCACTTGTACTGACGTCAGGGAAGGAAAGCTGTGCAGTCAGACGAGATGAGCTGAACATCGTTGTGTTGTTGCTGCCTCTCCTTCACAGCCACGCTTCAGCTCCTCCCACTTAACCTTTTCACATCCGTTTAACGTTTAGATCAGGATCGTACGGACGACCGAGGCTTCAAAGAAATGAATGAAATAAAAATGAAGTAATTCTAATGTCTTTGATACATTTTTACACCAAAAACATAGAAATTAATTTATAAACATTTACTTAAATGTATTTATTTATTAGGAGAACACCCAACAACCATATGTCCCCTTTAAACAAGCACTTTGGCAACAGCGGGAAGGAAAAACTCCCTTTGAACAGGAAGAAACAGGCTCAGGGAGGGGCGGGGCCATCTGTAGAGATGCTAGCATTGTAATGGAGTAGCTGGAGTATTCTGCAGGTTTGTGTCAGTATTTATACGACTGTGTTTGAAATGTTCGTCAGACTTCAGATGGTAAAACTTTTACGGCTTCTTTGAGACGTCGCTGTGTTTTCCTCCTCGGACGCCTGCGCTGGTCACCTGTCGTCACCGTCTCTGTGTTTGTGCGTTTCAGCCTCGGTGCCCCAGTTCACCAACTCCCCAACCATGATCGTGATGGTGGGCCTCCCGGCACGAGGGAAAACCTACATCTCCACGAAGCTCACCAGGTACCTGAACTGGATCGGCGTCAAAACCAAAGGTATCGGCTGCCAGCGCGAGGCTAAACTGACACACCAGGTCGTCGTCACACAGGTGGAAACACACCTGTTAGTGTGAGCTGTTCCTCGTTAATGTAACGCAGCTCATGTTCGTGCTGTTTGATGCAGGTTGGAGTGATTTCTGTAAACCTTCAAACAGACACGCTCGCTCTGAGCAGCAGAGTAATAACGTTTTTCAGGTCAAAGCTTTGTGAATAAACAGTCATGTTACAGAGATGCAGATGAGAGCAGAGGAACTTTTTGGCCACGGCGTTTCTGGCTGTCCAGACTTTATTTGGTCTGCTGTAGGGCTGCCACGATTAGTCGACTAGTCACGATTACGTCGACTATCAAAATCGTCGACGACTGATTTAATAGTCGACGCGTCGTTTGAAGCTTTGTAAGATCACAAAAGACGCAGGAATAAGTAGTAGGATTTAAGAGTGTAATAACGGACTGAAACAGAAGATGGCAGCACTGCATGTACAAGGATGCCAGCTGCCGTTAAACCCCGAAGAAGAAGAAGCTGTGTCCCAGAATTCATAGCGCAGCCCAGCTCAGTTTCCAACAATGGCAGCAGCTAGTTAGTTTTAATATTACTCTTATTATTCTTTCTGGGTCACAAAATAAACGTTTAACATATTTTCAGGCGAGAATGTAGCTGTGTAAACCTCAAATATCTGCTCAGTTTATCAAGACACCACATATTTTCAAAAGCGCTCCGACGTTTTCGGAGACGTCTGTTACCCACTAGCTTGATAGCTAGCCGGGGGCTAGGCTAACTAGAGCCGCGAGAACACCGGACTCCCGGCTAATTGTTTTCAAACCCACCGCCGTCTTTCGCTACTCAGGTTAAACATGATATATAAGTCACTTAGATAACTTAAAAATGTTATTGTTTGGTTTTTTCAGTATTTTATTTGTTCCTGAGTAAATCGGTTTGGCTGAGATTAAAGTTATAGTTTTTACACAGCTGAATAAACATCAAGCAGACAGCTGATTATCAGAAGTGTGAGATGCTCAAGAATATACTCCGGTGTCCTGTTATATTTTAGATAGCAAGGAGTTTATTAAACTTCACCGAAACAATCTGTAAATGTCATTAAAATTTAATAAACTATCATCTTGTCTTTATTTTTAGTTAGCACATACCTTAAACACTTAAAGCTGTAAGCTAATGATAGTTATATAAGAGCAGATGCTGCTGGTGCAATAAGCTGTACGTTTTACATCCAATGGATGATGATCTGATTAGTCGACTAATCGCAAAAATAATCGGTGACTAGTCGACTATCAAAATAATCGTTTGTGGCAGCCCTAGTCTGCTGTGTGTTGCCAAAACACTTCCAGGGCGCTGAGGCCTCCTCAGGACTCTGAAGGTGCTCTGCGGTATTTGACACAAACATGTTGGCAGCACATCCTTCAGAGGATCCTAACACTGTCAGATTTCAAGGATCTAAGAAGTTCATTACAGCCAGCATGGATCTGATGAGTCTGTCGATGACATTTAAATGATAGTAAGGAGATTTCCATCCTCGGTCATAACAGCTGTAAGCTGTGCACATACTAAAAAATCATTTATCTTTCTTCTTCATCAGTGCAAAAATCTGTTATTCTCCATCTGCTGTCCTGTTCACTTTGAAGCTGTACAGTTTTATGGAGCAGAGCTTGTGTTTAGAGACCAAAGCAGAAGTTTTAACATGTCTATGCAGGGTGGGCAACTCCAGGCCTCGAGGGCCGGTGTCTTGCAGGTTTTAGATCCCACCCTGGGTCAACACACCTGAATCACATGATTAGTTCATTACCAGGCCTCTGGAGAACTTCAGGACATGTTGAGGAGGTCATTTAGCCATTTGAATCAGCTGTGATGGATCAAGGAAACATCTAAAACCTGCAGGACACCGGCCCTCGAGGCCTGAAGTTGCCACCCCGGGTTTATGGGGACGGACTGACTGCTGGAGCCTCTGCTGGATGTTAGAGGAACTGCAGTTTGGTCTTTTTCAGCCGTCTGAAAGCATCGTGGGTTAGAACGTGTGCTGCTGTCAGCCACAGCTCCTTGTTCGTGTTATAATCCTTCACGGCTCGTTCTCCTAACCTGTGATGGTCACTGCTAAAAGCAGATGGCATCCTCATTAGCATGTTTAGCTTAAGTTTAGTCTCACCTCTAATCTCTGAGCGTTGTTAGCTCATTGCTACTGTTGGATCCAGTCACTGTCGCTGTGTCAGCAGGATTGTGTTCTCTGTGTTCCAGTGTTTAATGTGGGGCAGTACCGCAGACAGGCCACATGCTCCTACAACAGCTACGAGTTCTTCAGACCCGACAACGAGGAGGCCATGAAGATCCGCAGGTACGAACCCTCATGTGTGCCACACCTCAGCATTGAGGTGTTTTTGAAACAGAGGAGCCAGACTCGTCGTCATTTTTAAAGTGCTCGTGAGCACTACGTGTCCAACTCTCTGAAGGTCTTTAAAAGTTATTGTTTGGACATTTGCTGCTTTTTCTCCCATTTTCAGTCCAGTTCTTGTAGCTGAGCTGTGAGACTGAAAGTGACGTATCAAATATTCATTTTCAAACTTTGTTTTTAGACTTTTGTTGTTGAGTCATAAACTGACCTTAAATAATCTGTGACACAAAGTGAGCTGGGAGCAGGTCACTGCAGAGCTCACGGTCCACGATCTCGGCCCCTCAGGTGTTCAGGTTCTTCTTCTTCAGTCCGTCACACTGACCTGTAACTCTCCACAGCGCTGCTCAGCTTCCATCACGCTCCAAGATGAAAACGTGGAAACAAAAAAACACATTTGATGTCCTGCAGATAAGATGAGCTTTTGTAGCGCTCACAGTGGTCAGACCACAGCAGTATTTACCATGTGTCAGACTGTAAACACTCACTGCTGTCCAGCTGTTCTTTGGCATAACTGAGGTGCATGAAACTCCACACATGTGCACGTACGTGGAAATGCAGCATGACCGGCTGAAGCTGTTTCCTACTTTCCTACCAACGTGTAAAGATATGAGGGGTGAGTCCCGCCTGCTGACGGTGTCATACATCATTAATGTGTCGGTTTCTGTGTCTGCACGCAGGGCCTGTGCCGTCGCCGCCCTCCAAGACGTGTGCGAGTACATCAGCAGGGAGCAGGGTCAGGTGGTGGTGAGTCACACTTTCATTTCTCGTTTAAAACAATAAAACCAGAGTTTCCTCCAAACTGCTCAGCAGCACATTTTTGTTTGTAGTGGACGCACAAACACAACATTACAGTGACAAATCTGATCTCCCTAAAACGCTGTGAACACACGTCATCACATCCTTGTGTGAGCAGCTGTTAAAGTCGGTCAGTGTGGTCTTATTAAGTTCGTCTCTTGAAGGTTTTTGATGCCACGAACACCACGCAGGACCGCAGAGAGGTCATCCTGAACTTTGCCAAAGAAAACGGCTACAAGGTTAACTTTGTGTCTTTATTAAAAATAGAAACGTGTTGGTCAAACCTCTGTGACAGCTTTCGTTTCCCTTCCTGTTCAGGTTTTCTTTGTGGAGTCGATATGTGACGACCCCGACATCATCGCTGAGAATATTAAAGTAAGTGAGCCGCGGCGCTGCCCGGAGCCGGGATCCGGTGCGCTTTCAGTTTGTTTTTGTCGGGCTGAAGCGAGCTCGCTGTGCCAGCCCGCGGGGGTCTTGGCAGGACCTGGACGGGTTTTTGTTCCACAACAAAAGCATGTGGAGAAACCCTTCCTGCAGCGTCCTTGTCCTCTTGTTTTCTCTGCAGTTTGGCTCGTTTCAGACTTGGTGTTGTGCGTGCAGCTCACGTCTCTCTCAGCATGTGCGCTGCTTCAGTCCTGACTGTTCTCTCTCTGCCTGAAAACAGCAAGTGAAGCTGAGCAGTCCGGACTACGCCGGCTGTGACAAAGAGGAGGCCGTGGCCGACTTCCTGAAGAGGATCGACTGTTATACGATGACCTACGTCCCCCTCGATGACACCAAGGACAGGTGACTGCCTCTGCTGTGGAAAATCAGCTTCTGAGTCACATCTACACCTCGTGGTTCTCCGTTAGCGTGGAGGCAGATCAGCCACACTCTCTGCTCATGCTAAACTTAATAAGCTTACTCAGAGAATTTGAAACTCCATCATCATCACATCAATCACTCTGCACAGTCGATATTGGTTTGAGTTGATGCCTCTGAAGCCCAGTAAATATGACAATATGTTTAAATTGTGGAGCGAGAGTTTTACGTTGGTCCAGTGGTTGCACGAGCCAATAATACGGCAGGATTCCTCACATGACTGTGGCTCAGGAGGCTGAGCGGTTTGCCCACTAATGGGACCGTCTGTGGTTGAATCTTGGGTGAGATCCTGAAGTCGTCCCTGAGCGTCCATCACACTGAGAACAAACAAAATGCATGTGCATTAAGTACAAATGTAACTAATAGGGGTGCAACGATACTCGTATCGATATTGAACCGTTCGATACAGTGCTTTCGGTTCGGTACGCATATGTATCGAACAATACAACATTTTTAATTTATTTTATCAACTTTCCTTCTGACGATGCTGTCTGTGTTGAGCGCTCAGTGGATCTGCACTCGACAGTGCAGCCTAGGCGGAGTAGTCGAGCGCAGATTCACTGAGCGCAGCGCAAGCTAGCGACACAGAAGCTAAGTTCGTTGCAACATGGCAAATTGAACCTCCCCCACCCTCATTCAGATCTGGCGTTTGGAACTATTTTGGTTTTTATGTTAAGTATGACCCTGAAGGTAAGCGCGTCATGGACTAAAGTAAAACAGGATGTCGGATGTGCCACGCAATGCTCAATTACATGGGTGGGAACTAGTGTGTTAGCGCAGTTAGCTCGTTAACGTGTTGACACCGTCCAGCCCCACGCACGGGGCGATCCGCGGTAGCTCGTTAACGGAGATTTGCCGTGTTGTGGCGTTAATAATAATAATAATAATAATAATATATAATAATAGTAATAAACTCTCTTTTCCAAAGATGAGTGATTTCTCCATCAGATTTATTTTTATCACTTTGTTGTTTCAGCAACATTAAATTTAAAAACTGTACTTTTGAGTTAAATTATATATTTATAATTTTAATAAATGACAAATTAAAAAAGCATGAACATTTTTTTGTATCGAAAAAATATCGAACCGTGAATTTTGTGTATCGTTGCACCCCTATTAACTAAGTACAAATATGATGGCAGAAGAAATGAACAACTTTAAAGATTTCATCTTTATAGCAGCTTCACATTGATGCATCGCTGGATGACGGGTTGTTGGTCCTGCGTCTTCGGACTGGGCGATCTGTGTCTTACGTAAACGCACCGTCGTGTCCAGCAGAGAGTAGGAAGTAAAGAGGGCTGACACTTTTGGGTCTCTTTCCTCGTCTTTCTGCAGGAACTTGTCTTACATTAAAATCTTCAACGTGGGCAGCAGATACCTGGTGAACCGGGTCCAGGACCACATTCAGAGCCGGATCGTCTACTACCTCATGAACATCCATGTCACCCCGAGGTCCATCTACCTGTGTCGCCACGGTGAGAGCGAGCTGAACCTCGTGGGTCGCATCGGAGGCGACTCTGGGCTTTCCTCTCGCGGGGCAAAGGTTAGTTTCATGTTTTGTTTTGTTAATGCACCTGTGATCTCGGTTCATGTTGTTGTCAGTGAGATTTGTCTCTCGTGTATCCGTCAGTTTGCCAGCACTCTGGGCACCTACATGCGTGGGCAGTGCATCAACGACCTGAAGGTGTGGACGAGCCACATGAAGAGGACCATCCAGACCGCGGAGGCTCTGGGAGTCCAGTACGAACAATGGAAAGCTCTCAACGAGATCGACGCCGTACGTAAAGAAACGGCCGCTTCACGTAGATGATTTCTGCTCATTTGTAGGAGACGAGTCTGACTTCCTGTGTGTTTCGCTTCAGGGGGTTTGTGAGGAGATGACGTACGAGGAGATTCAGGAGCATTTCCCCGAGGAGTTCGCGCTGAGGGACCAAGACAAGTATCGCTACCGCTACCCTAAAGGAGAGGTGGGTGTGGACCCTGCTTACACCTGCTGGCCAGCAGGGGGCAGCTGCTCTGGCTGTGTAGTAGGAGTCACTGAGTTTAGGTCTCTGTTGCATGTTTTACTGAATAAAACATTAAAGTGATTGAAAATAAATAAATCTGGTCCCACTTTGAGTCAGATAATAAATCCGAGTGTTTGATGACAAGAGGAGCCTCGTCCAGCTTCACGCGTTGACAGCAAAGTGACTGATGTCTAACTGTGTGTGTCTCAGTCGTACGAGGACCTCGTTCAGCGTCTGGAGCCGGTCATCATGGAGCTGGAGAGGCAGGAGAACGTTCTAGTCATCTGTCACCAGGCAGTCATGAGGTGTCTGCTGGCCTACTTCCTGGACAAGAGTGCTAGTAAGTGGCTTTGCTGAGGCTGAGATTAAAACCAATGTTGTTCACCCTATGAACGCACTGCTGCACAAGATCACATCACATTTATCTTTCACAGGATTTTTTTGATAATGAAACAAATAAACGATGACAGATTCCCCGAGTTTATTCCTCTGTGGTTAGAGTGCTGGCAGCAGTCACGCTGTGGATAAACAAACATTTGTGTCTCTGTTCAGACGAGCTGCCGTACCTGAAGTGTCTTCTGCACACGGTTCTGAAACTCACTCCAGTCGCTTACGGTCAGTCTCGCCTTCTCCTGCCTCTGACTTTAACGTCCTCTGTTGCATTAAAACAAGCTCTGCAGCGTAAACTAGCAAACACAAAGTAAGATGATGAAAGTCGTTTTTGAACGGCGTGCTGGTGGAAGAAGTCACGGCGTGCAATCACAGCGTCCGTCTGTTTCTCCCTCAGGCTGCAAAGTGGAATCCGTCTTCCTGAACATCGAGGCCGTCAACACACACAGAGACAAGCCGGTGGTAAATATGAAATATGATTTTTCTTTTAAACACAAACGGCTGAACACAAGTCGTAAATGAAGCAGCCTGCATTGATTCAAACGCTGCGACTCTGTGCATCAGACTCAGTTTGACTTTCTTTCCCAGAACGTCGACGTGGACCGAGACCCGGCCGAGGCCCTGGAGACGGTGCCTGAGCACATCTAGAGGAGGCCGGCAGGGAGCTCGTTTTTATTCACTGGTGGAAAGTGGCCTTTTATTGTTTTTTAATTGAAGTAATCTTAGAGATCATCGCTGTTGTGATTGTTGCTGTTGTGACAGTTTGAAGCTTCACAACACTGAAAATGAGACATTTCTCTGTGGTAGCCTTTCCGTTGTCGATGCACTTTATAACGCAGGGCCGAGGCCGGATGAAGAGGAGGTCTTTTCTACTGTGAGGAAAACAAAGTAGTGTGAACGTGTGCCGGGGGTCTGCGTTACCGTTTCCTCCTCGACTCTTCCTCACCTGTACCTGTGCTGTAACCAGTGTCAGTCTGAACCGTCATTGTAGGAAGTTAACTGTCCACGCTGACACACACATGGTGCTGGTTACCGTCGGCGAGTAGAGCGTCGTTACAGAAGCGAAGCTGAAAGATCCTTAAAGGACAGGTTGATATGATTTTTAGAATTGCTGAAAAAGTTTTTATTCCTGGCAGTAAAACCGTCATGTTTGCTCTGGTGGTAAATGTACCAACATTTCTATTCTCATCTAACCGACTTCTTAAAGCCACATTCACCCATTAAAGCCGGACTTCCACCATCACGCCCGTGGGCCTTCTTCCAGAAATAAAACTCTGAGTCGTTTGCTTGGCGCCTCGATGCTGATAAAACACCCAGAACACGCGCTCGAAAACAACGAGAAAACACTTGATGATCATCAGGAAAAGTTCAAACAAAGTCCGGACAGAAAGCAGTTTAAACACCTATAAAGCTGGAACCCAGCTATCGCCACCTGGTGGCCTTCAGACAGAATGCAGGTAGATGCATCCATGTGTTTACCGTGTCTGCGCCTCGGGACTGTTTTTTCTGATTACCTTCAGCCTGTTCAGAAACTGATGATAGTTTAATGTTTTAATCTCCTTTTAAACGGCCCGCGTTCATTTAAAAAAAAAAAGATGGAGGAAAACGACCCCTCCCCGGATATCCACAGGCGATATAACCTGAGGGGTCGGTGATTCAGCAGGACTGGCTGACAGTGTTTGGATGAATGTGGTTTTCAGTATTCTTCATTGTAAAAGATCAAACAGAAACGAGGCCTTCGAAGCACACGACCCATAATTCCTGCTAAAACATGAGGGGACAGCTGGTCCTGTAACTGCCCGATACCTCAATGTGCCTCATGAACACAAAATCCACGACTGCTCTATGCACCACACACTCGTTAGTGGGGGAGGGAGGTCTGGTGCATCTTTTTTATTTGTTTCTGTGACGTTACACTGACTGTTCGTGGTCCTGATGATGTGTCCGTCCGCTGTAGTCCTGCTCTCTGTCTCCTGGACTCGCTGATCCAGGATCACTGGTATCATGAACTCACCTCAGGCAGGTTGATGTAAGGAGGGCGAGTGGTTCACTACAGGCAGCACAGACTGGTGTCGTACTCAAAGTCACTAAAGATTAATAAAAGCATCAGTTAGATGCTGGAATCAAAACGGCTCCATCCTGTGGTCATTAGAGGGACTGCGTTTGTGGGTCCAAGCGTCGGATTGCTGCTCGGATGAAACGCTAAGAACTGTGCTGCAGAATTAACAAGCTTCATGATAATAGTGAAGCCAAACACCTGCGCAGGCTTCTGGTTAGAGCCACCACCCGTGTTAACACCTTCAGGTGTTCTTAATAATAGTAAACAGGATCAATAAGCTGATGAGACTAAATATACCTCAAAGCCTGCAGTTTAGGGATGTGCTCCCCTCAAACTGTAGAAAAACTGCACATTTTCCAGAGTAGGTATCCCAGGGCATGTTTAAATCGAGGTTACCATGGTGATATGCTGTAGTTAGGTGAGCCAGGTTCATGATACCAGTAAACCTGGATACTGACTAACACTATTACTCAGATGTGATTGGAGGCCTCTGTGTGCTGGTGTGAAGCATTGTGTTCTGAGTTGTGTAGCAATAGAAAATCAAACCGCCTCAGGGTTTCCTCGTTTCCACAGCGTGACAGTTTTACTGTGAGTGGTAGCAACCCTGCAGTGTTGAACAGTAGAGTAACCCCGCCCCCGTGCCGCTGTGTCACCAGCAACCAGTCAAATCAATGCAATCACTGTTGTTGGATCAATTATAAAAACCTTTATTTTATAAACGTGAAAAAAACCTGCTGTTACGTTAAAATCCAGGCAATAAAATCTAAATGGATTCTGGACATTTGTGGTTTTTTTCTCATGTTTAAAACGATTAAAGAGGCTCACGGGTCCAACACGAGTCTCTGATATAACCGGGATTCACACTGTAACACGATCAGTCTACAAACGCTGCTGGAGCAGCTTCTCTTTCACACACGATAAATAAAAAGAAGGCAGGTGGTTATCTCTGACTGCTGCTGCTGCTGGAGGCCTGGCTGGAGTTGGGGAGGGAGTGGGCCTGTCGGTACTGCTGAGTCCAGGTCTTAGGGTCCTGTTCATGAAGCTGAGATCAGACAGAAAACATCATTAGCAGCCACAGCTTCATCTGCAGGTGTAGGCCTGCTCTGCTCTGCAAACTTACTTCACCCATGAACTCCAGGATTTTGGCTTTCGACACCTCTGCGTCGGCGCGCTGACCCCAGCGAAACTCGTGCTCAATGGGCTCCGTGTGAGGGATCCGCACGTACTCCAGGTACCTACATGCACGCACAAACACACACAGGAATCAAACTGAGCATTAACAGAAAAGATGTAAGTAAATGAGTGTGGAAGTCGATATAAACTGAACGTGAGCAGCGAGCTGCTCTTCACATCTCATAGAATAAAACCTGATCTTCCTGTAAACTAAGGTCGGGCGAACTGAAACGTCCAGCATCGATGCTGATCATCACATCTGGTTACAGATGTCGAGGCCTCCCAACAGGACCTGTGATCGCCCGCCTGATTATTTATGAGCTGATATATAAAACTGCAGATAAATGAAAACTTAAAGCAGTAAAGAGACTTTGGGGAATTCAGTCACATTATAAGTGCTGATGGGACAGATGGGCCGTCCACCATCTGTGACAATCACAAATAAATTCAGTCTCCAAATATCTATGAGTCTTAACTCCTTATCAGCCGGGTCACTTACAGATGTTGTGTCTGCTTCCACTGACAGCTGTGGGTTTAATTTCAGGGTGAATGAAAATTTCACACTTTTTTTTTTCCTTTTACATTTTGATGAAAACCACTTTTAAAAAAAAGAAACAACATCAACAGATCCTTTTAATGCAGACTGAGGAGTAATCACGTTAAATAATCATTCAGTTCCGATATGAAACATCAGTGATGCTACCAGCATATAGCACGGAAGTCTGAGTCTTCAGGTTGGAAACATGAATTACAATACAGCGGAAAACAAATGCTGAAGGAAAAAAAGCCCTTTATGAAACCCACTGCAGCCTGTTTTTGTAGGAAAGCGATGCATCGTTCGAAAACAGACGCAGAAAAGTAACTGGAGACAAAATGTCAAAGAAATGCGAACTGAAACACAACACGTGGTTTTCTAACAGGTGTTCTGGGAATCCATCCTACCTGGCAAACCATCCTACCCGTTGTTTCTGCGCATGCGCACAACACAAAATTCAGTGGCAAATTGTCCTACCTTTGTGAATATTAGCTAGAAAAATACTCTGACCGGTAAAATTAACTGCCAAACCAACCGACCTTTGTGAATGTCACCTACAAGCATACTTAAACTGCTACAATTTTGTGGCAAATCATCCTACCTTTGTTAATAACAGCTACACACATACTCTGACGGGTAAAATTAAGTGCCAAACCATGCTACCTTTGTCAATGTTACCTACACACATACTTTAACAGGTAAAATGAAGTGGAAAACCATCCTGGCTGTATGCATGTGAGCTACAAGTACACTCTGATGGGCAAAGTTCAGTGGCAAACCGTCATACCTACTTAAATTTGTGCTGGAATGACTCTGTGTCAGCAGAAATGTGCATAAACTACTTACGGTAGGACGTTTTGCCAAAGTAGGATGGTTTGTCAGAACAGCGGCATAAAGTTTGGGAATGTTGGAGGAGCAGGTCCAGGCACGGTGCTGCGGTGCTCTGGCCTCCTGCGCCCTCCTGCTGCTCTGTGGTGTGGTATAAACCAGCGTCTACGGTCTGACAGACGCTGGCTCTGAACACACCAGTGTGCTACAGCGACCCTGCCGGGCTCGAACCCGCGACCTTCTGCTTACAGGGCGGTGCCTTTAGACGCCTGAGCCATCGTCAGACTGCAGGACGCAGCTACTTCACACCCGCCCCGTGCTTTCAAATGTGGGGGAGGGGTTTACATGCTGTCGGGTAATCAGATTACATCCAGTTCAGCGCAGTAACTTCACATCTTGATCAGAACTTTAAACTGTCCACGGTTACCACGGTGACAGAGCCCTTCCTACCTTTGACGCACAAACTCGTCGGTGACCATCTTCCTCACGTCACCAAACTCCTCGTGCTTCTCTCTGCGCACAGCAAACAGAAACGTTTAAAGTCAGATTTGTACCGACTCCTGACGGGCAGCTGGGCGCCGACTGAGGGGCGTGGCCTCACCCGGGGTCCACGCGCAGCTTCTTCAGAGTGTTCCAGATCAGATCTGCACGACGAGGGAAGACAAACGTGTCAAACTTGTGTCCTTCCACAGATCAACTCGCCTTTGTTTTAGTTAAGGAGGACTGAAACTCACTCTCTCTGACGACGCCGCCTTTCATGAAAATGACGCTGAGGATCGCTAACAGCAGACCCATCTTTGGATTGGACGGGCTCCTACAGGAAACAGACACTTGTTACACAAATGCAGGTTTTCTGATGACGCACTGATGTTGGCTGTGTCAGAGTATAAAACACGCGGGTGTTCAATAACTGAATCCTGCTGCTCAGCGTTCAACTGTTTAGGTTGTGATGTAACACATGATGTCACCACTAGATGGGGCTGCAGTCTCTGCCCACAGACCTCTCAGACTGCACACAGCGCACACAGGGACACAAACATTTGTGCTGCTGATGTTGAGACACTCGTTTCCCCGGTTTATGAATATATACATGAATACTCACCTGATCGGCGAGGCTTTGTCAGGCGTCTCCAAATTATTGACCAATATGTACATTTTATTTTTAGGGTCGATTTCCACCAGCTTCAGGCCGAACACCTGGACAGAGCAGCAGAGCGCAGCGCTGAGACACTTTCACTTGCAAATCGAGACGCTGATCATCTCTGACTCTACAAACCTGATCAAACGTCCGCGCCGCCCTCTTTAGGATCTCGGGGTAAATGTTTCGGTAATCCTTCACCACATGTTTCACCAGGTCTGAAACGGCACAGAGGAGACGTTATGTTTCATTACTGTGCTTTATACGCGTGTCTGGGACATCCACGGCTGCCAGCAAGGTTTTAAAACCCCTCAGACTCACAACGTCGTCTTCAGAGCCCGACACGACACACTGAGCACTTTTATTTTTCAAACAAACTGAAGCAGCCTCTGGCACACTTCTGTTCCTTAGCACTCAAACTGTTCCCCCCGTTTGATTTCACAGCTGATATAAACCTCAGAGGGTTTTTCAGTGGAAAGCTGCCATGTATTCAAACGCTCCCTGGCTGCTCTGTCTGTACCTGCTCGCCGTACAGGCATCTTCTTCTGGTCCTTCACCAGGAAGTACTGCACCACCTCAGCAGTCTGCAGACAGACGAGTGACAGAAAAAAAAAAATTAAATACATTTTACTGATCATTAAGAATCAAACTCTGGATTTCTCCTTGTTCTGCACCTTTTGGTCGACCTGTGCAGGTGTGAGCTTCTCCAGCCCTCTCTGCACCTGTGACGTACTCGGCTGAGTGAAGGTCGCATCCTCATCCTCATCCTGAGCCACCAAGTTGCCGGTGTGTCTCTACGTGGGAAAAATGTACATGGAGTCAGTATCTGTGAAACCCACTGACACCCTCGGATTCAGCTTATGTTTCTGTACGGTAACTTTGACTTTTATCAGCTTTCTGTCTAAAAGCTCTGGGACAAGATGGAGACACGATAAGGTTCTTGCAATAATCGCCAAACACACAGACCTCCAGAGGGTCAACACCAAAAACCATCAAGTCCAACCAATCTAAGCTATTAGTCTCATTACTGTAACAGTGCAGACACTCGAAGTGAAAAGAATTTCTTCTGTGGTGGAAACGAAGGACTTACTCTCTGAGAGGAGCTCTGTGTGCTGGACGGTCTTTTCCTCTGCGTCATGGCGACACACCGCCTGATAAAGGAGACAGGTAGGGTGAACAGATGTCCCTCTTTAGGTTGGACTGCACAGCATTTTTCGTCCTGGCCCCCTGCACCACATCTCGAATGGTTCTGCAGTACATGCACTTTTCTAAAGTCTGACTTTCACATACATGAAGGGGGGGCTGTTTATTGTTATCTGAAGAGGATCAGCCTGTCACCAAAGGTCATTCTGTTTGCAGCTTTGCACAGCAGGAAATTATGGTGTGAGGTGATACGTCACGTGCATCATCACTGGATTAAAAATGGTAAAATTGCCAGATGTGTCTCGAAGAAGGTTTGTACGGTGGCCCTGAGAGGCCAAACGGACTGCAACGTCAGAAAACACTTGCAAAAAGAAAAACGCTGCAAAAAGAAAACAAAACACAACGGAAATCGGAAAAAACACAATGGAAATGTTTCTGGGGAGACCGACGGACCAGTTGCACGAACCAAAACATGCTAACAGGCTGGGACACACTTCAAAGAAGTGGATGAGAGGTAAATGTACTGTAATCATATGATTCTAATAATACTACAGATATCTGCAATATACATACATGTTTTGGTTCGTGTAACTGGTCCGTCGGGTTATTGTCTCCCCAAAGAGAATCCCCCCCCCCCCCCACACACACACAGGCCTCCTTCTAATAAAAAAACATTATAGAAGTTATAACTTAATTTGAATGTTATTGGTTGAAATATGTGCTTGATCCACAAGCCCCTCAATGCAGTGAAGAATCCTCTTCACCCTCTGCAGGACAGCAGCCCACAGCATGTTTACCAGCCTCCGTGATTGGCTGTTCCGTCTCACGTCGTTAAAATCGAAGTACCGTAAAAGTCTGTTCATTTCTTTGTAAGAGAGCAAACAGCGCTGACCTGTCCCACACAAACACAGTTTTTGCCGCACATTTATTCTGTTAGGACCTGATCGCCGTAGCTACACCGTGTGTGTCTGTGTGTGTGTCTCTGTGTGTGTGTCTGTGTGTGTGTGTTTTGGCGCGTTTTAAACGAGAAAGTCTGTAGGCTGAACAAAAACCCGGAAGTGACCACAGATCCTTAACGCGAAAACCAGAGCAGACAGCGTTGCTAACTCCGTGCCCTAAAATACTTCACCCGGATTTCCCGGGATAAAGCGTGGCTATCAGAAGCTTCAAATAGTCTGTATGTTTTAGAAAATGACTCACTTTGATCCTCCACCCGTTCCAAACGGTCAGATTCCCGCTAATGGGGCTTGTCGGCGCCTGCTGATGACGTCATTTGCACGTGCCGCTTTTCCTTTCCGTTTCATTCGGCAGAAACGTCGTTGGGTTCACTCAGTGACTGTAGAAAAGTCATTGGTTTCATCCGTTAATTAAATAAAAATTGAGTGGTTTTATTTATTTATTCCCCCTGTGACAGTTTGATGGTTTATTATACCGAGAAATTATTTTTATTTTACAAATTCGCCGGAATAATATTGTTCATTAGTTTATGTGTAAAAGGACCTAATTGGCATAATTACTAATGAACAGAAATATGAACGTTTGATAAAGAGATAAATAATCATACTGATATAACTCATGACATAACACGCACACAGGAGAACAGGCGTGAGGAACTACTGAAATTTATTCTACAGGCTAGCATATTTAAAATGAAACTAACAGGAATTTCAGAAATCCAAGAGAAGCTTCATACTTTATTCAATTAAATTGATATTTCTTTCAGACCTCTGCAACTGTTGACTTTTCTTCGGCTGTTCACTTCTGTGATTGGTAGGAAGAGCACATGTGTAATTTTGAAATGAGCTTATTAACTTATCAAAAGCCTTTTTATAATAAGTTAAAAAGTCTTCTCGGCATTAAAGTGTACCAGCCTCTGTATGAGATAAATATAAGTGTCCATATTAAAGACGAAGCTA
This sequence comes from Neolamprologus multifasciatus, assembly GCF_963576455.1. Lineage (NCBI taxonomy): Eukaryota > Metazoa > Chordata > Actinopteri > Cichliformes > Cichlidae > Neolamprologus > Neolamprologus multifasciatus. The sequence continues at coordinate 1,213,977 of NC_140458.1, read as the reverse complement.
CAGACCCTTTCATCCAACTATGAATATCTCCATGTAATCTTCTGGATGAGGAAAAATCACTTTCATTATTATTACTTTTTAAAATTATAATTAAAGTCCCGTGTTTATTGTTGCGCCAGTCTGATTGAGAACATAAAATGTCTGGAAAAAAGTGCTTCAGTCTTAGAAATTCTTGATTTGAACAGTTTCAAAAGTAAAATACTGTCTGTACTTTTAATTCATCACCGTTTTTAATGATCATCTTTGGCTTTTTATTTGCCTAAACGTTTTACTACATGAGATTTTAGAGTTTTATTGAATAAAATATGCAAGTCACAGTAATTGACGTGTGAACAAGAAGCACAAACGTCCACCGAGGCATCTCTCTCTCTCTGAGCAGTAATATACTGTTAAGGGAATAATATTCTATTTTTATATAAACACGTAAGAGTGGATAACTTTGTAAACAACCGGACATGAATAACTTGAGGTTATTACATAATAGCAGAGTTCTCTCTTCCTCTTGAAAATACTTTCCTTAAAGATTTAGCACATTTTAGGATCAATAAAGGCAGAAATGTAAAACTGAGGTCAGAGGTCAAATGTGAGATGATATTAGGATGCAATGATGTGAGAGTCACCATATACCAGTATCCTCTCCTCAATGTAGTCAGTACGAACAAACAAGCAGAATCTTAAGCACAGTTTTAAAGATAAAAAAATGTTTTGTGAAAGTTTGACTTTATTTAACCTGGAATAAGAAGTCAGAGGTCCAAAGTACCACAATATTTACAATCCACATGTATGATTCCTTATTTTTATCCACTTCCTTGTTATTGTTGTCAATATGAACAATGGGAAAGAGAAGTTTAACATAGCACTATACAGCATTATTATCATTTTGACCTTCAGATCGATCCACTGACCTTGAAGGAGACGTCAAATGTGGCATATTTCACATGTTTTATGTTACTTTGTAGATTTTGATGATACACATCACACTTTTAGGAAAAACTGGGGGGGGGGGGGGGTTGACCATTTTCCACCAATAACTCCTGGAGATGACCTTGAAGACGCTGGTGGATGGAAGCTGAACTTCAATGGACCGTTAACATGACGCCATCTGCAGGATCTGAATTTATTCAAAAGTGTTTTCAGATGGGAAGACACACAAACGCTGCCGAAAGCAGAACCTCCTCAGCAGAGGTGAGGAAGACTCTGCAGCAGTGAAGGACCCTCTGCTGTACTATTGCAGTGTAGTATTTTTACTTTGGACAGTGTTAAGAAATCACATCTTTCGCTCTGTGAACACCAGAGGGCGCTGTATCCCCTGTTTCAACCTTACCTGTGGATACACCTGCGACAGATTTTTTATAAGGTACAAAAATATAAAACAGTGGTTTAAAGTGCGACACATGACCAAAGCAACGAGTTTATGGACATGTGAAGGGGTGACTGTGAAGATAAATTGTTTACAGGAATAACTGTTCTTCTGGTTTCCGCTCAGCTCTGAGAGACAAAGTCCACAGAGAGAGAGACACGCTTAGACACAGTGACACACACACAGACCCACAGACAGACAGCTGACAGTCGCACCCTCCCCTCCCTGGACAGCAGCGGAGTGAGGTGGTGAGGTTGCCCGGCTGTGTACTCGGGCCATGCGGGGTCAGCGGGATGGAGGAAAAGCCCAGAGTGTCTCCGTTCAAGAACTTCGTGGCTGGGGGTGTCGGAGGAGCGTGTCTGCTGCTGGCCGGACACCCACTGGACACCATCAAGGTGAGAGCTGCAGCCCGAAGCGGGGCTCCAACACAGCGGATTTAGACCTTTAGACAGAAACATTCAGTCCACGTCCACGTGTGCCCGCGTGTGTGCCCGCGTGTATGCCCGCGTGTGTGCCCGTGTGTGTGTGTGTGTGTGTCGGGGGGGGGGGGGGGGGGGGGGGGGGGGGGGGGTTTCTGAAGAAGTCACGGGAAATGTCAGATCGTCAGATCGTGTAGGTGCTGAAGAGATTACCGACAAATCAGCTTAAACTGTTGCCGAGGCGGCCGCCTGAACCCGGAGTAATGAGGCTGCTTAGAGCCAGCGGGAGACTGGCGAGGAAATGTCACAGCGTGGGTACAAAGTGTGCAGCTCAAACTCACGAGGTTAAAATCAGATTTCTGACGAAAACAAAGTAATGCCATGAAGCATCACATTTATTGAACACATCACAATAGAAACGTCTCACCTCACTATCGCATTTTCTAAAACTTATAACTTAGTTTTAAAGTAATAACTGCTTATAATTTTTATAACTTTATTATTCACATACAGTAACTTTGAATGTGCAGAAATCTAATATAAATGCTAAATACCAACAACGTATCGTTACATGGGCATTATGTTTAATCCAGATCTTTTTGTCTATCTAAACCACGTCAGTGTGTTTGTGTGCGACACTGAGTCTTTGTGAAGAAACAGTTTGATCACATCATCGCAGTAACCGTCACATGAGCGCAGCACCGCCCTGTTTATCAGAGCAGCAGATGTTAGTGGTTAGTTATGTTAGTTAATGTTTCCTCCTGTCTGACAGCCCTCAGCTGCACGGTCACTGTGTGTGTGTGTGTGTGTGTGTGTGTGTGTGTGTGTGTTTGTAATTCTTCTTATTTAAACTGTGTGTTTCAGGTGAGACTACAAACACAGCCCAAAGCCGCTCAGTATGTGCTTTACACAGGAACGTATGACTGCTTACGCAAGACCGTATCCAAAGAGGTGAGCGCTTCCTGCAGGACAGCCAATCAGCTCTGTTTTCAACATGTGACACATCAACTGAAGTATAGGCACTTTAATTAAAAACTAGAAACTCATTTAAAATCTTTCATGTGTGTGTGTGTGTGTGTGTGTTTGTGTGTGTGTGTGTGTGTGTGTGTGTGTGTGTCAGGGCATCCTTGGTCTCTATAAAGGTATGGGGGCGCCCCTGGCGGGTGTGGCTCCTATGATGGCCATCAGTTTCTTTGGGTTTGGTCTTGGAAAACAGCTCCAACAGACGGCTTCTGGAAAACCGCTCATGTTAGTTCAAACACACACACAAACAAACACACACACCTTCAGAGAGCTGTGCATAAATGAATGCTGCAAACATTGAACTGAAGCAACACTGTGACGATGAGTGGAATAAAACTCCTCCACAGTGAGTGACAGACTCATGAAGTCACGCAGGAAACGGTTGCTCCAGCTCATTCCCGTTAAAGCTGCTGAATCATGGACTGCTCTTACTCTCACACAGCTTCTGCTTTTTAGCTTCATTTTAGTTTACGAGTGAGTTGGTGTGAAGTCTCATGTGTTGTTGTTCATCTGAGGCTGAATTGATCCAATGTTAAAACCTGCTCAACACCTTAGAAGTGAAAGAGAGCGCACTTTCTTTTTACCCGTCTGTGTTTGTAGGCTGGAGCAGACCTGTTACACATCCAGCTGTTTTTAAAATAGGCTCAACATCAGTAATGTGTAACTATCACAGCTAAAAGGCCAGATCCAATCATTAAACGTCACCTTAACCTTCAAACACTCCTCCAAAGCTTACACACTGTCGCTTGTGTGTTTCTCTATATATAACTCTCGCCCTGCCTCCCTTCCTTCTGTTGTCATTCGCTCATTTGAAGCAGCACGCCCCCTTCACCCCCCCGTCCTGTTACCCTGACGTATATATGAAATGTTAAGCATGAGTTGGCATCACTGGTAGCTTCTGTCTCACCTCTGAAGACTTTATAGCAACACAGTCAGCGTGTCTGTAGTTAAGTGAGCAGTGCAGTATCCTGTGTTCAGAGAGGACCTGATATCCTGTGTTTCCTGGCACTGATGATCCACTGGTGGCCATAGTTTTAATACTGAGCTCAGTGTATCTACAGTACTTTTAATTAATGTTTACATTTTATTATTTAATTAACCAGGAAAGACCCACTGAGATTTAAAATCATTGCACATAAAATTTGAGAAATTAAAACATTATTGATCCAATAACGAGATGACTTCAGTTCAGGCTTCAAACTGCTCTAAACACTCAGTTTGTCCGTTTCTTTTCTACTCTTGGATCTGTATGATGTCATAAGTAGCAGTCTCATTTTTGGTCTAGAAGCCCCACCCACCTTTCAATCCAACCAATCAGAAAGCTATTTTAATAAGAGACGCCCTAATCCACCCATCACAGTGATCTGATCTCTGAATCTTCATTTGTTGTTGTAAGAATGTTTTAAAGCTGCTCTTAAAGATGCTCATGTGTGGAAGTGTGTCCAAATACTCTCAGGTTTCTCCATCAACATCCGACTGATGTGCAGCTGACTCACAGGCGCAGCAACAAGAAACTGCTCTTTGCAGACTAACTGGTGCAAATATTGCATCTGCAGCTACAGAGGCAGACGTTTCCCTCGGCTGCTGGTGGAGATTCAAAGCGAGCGAATATTCAAAAAGTCCTGAATTGAAGTTGAAAGAATTCTGCAGCTGTGCAGAGATAGTTGTAGAAGCCGATGTTCCAGAGAGGAAAAGCTGTTTCGAATACGTATCAGATGCTGTTGGTCCTGCTGACCAGGGAAACTAAAAATAATATTAATCTGGGTCATGGTTCATGATAACTGCCTGGAAGAGTGCAGCTGTTACTGAGGTGGCTGCCTGGGGGTGAGTCTGACTTCTACACAACTGAACCTCCATCACCTGTTCAGGTACCATCAGATATTCCTGTCCGGCTGTCTGGCAGGAGTCTTCACTACAGTGATAGTAGCTCCAGGAGAGAGGATCAAATGCTTGCTACAGGTAAGTGTGTGTGTGTGTGTGTGTGTGTGTGTGTGTGTGTGTGTGTGTGTGTGTGTGTGTGTGTGTGTGTGTGTTCCTGTGATATAATTAGAATCCAAAGTAAACACTTGTTTCATGGTTGAAGTCGCTCTGCTCACATATCCAGCTTTAAACATCAGTTGCGTAACTGTGTAACCTGACTAGTTATAAACTAATATCCATGTGAGGCTTTAATCCAACACATGTTTAAACATATTTAAAAGCATGACTCACACATATATTTATGTATTTAAGTAAATGTTGTGAAATGTGTGTTTTCCAGGTGCAGTCGAGCGGTGGAAGGTCCAAGTACGCAGGTCCGCTGGACTGTGCGGTCAGGCTCTATAAGGAGCAGGGGATCCGCAGCGTCTACAAAGGGACTGTGCTCACTCTCATCAGAGGTACGCTGCACTGTGGTTTGTGTATCTGTATGTTTGTGCGTGACACTGTTGTGTGACCTCGAGCGGTTTAGCGGTGTGACTGTTTCTCTCTCCATCTCGGTCTCAGACGTGCCTTCTAACGGTCTGTACTTCCTCACGTATGAATATCTCAAGGATGTCCTGACCCCTGAGGGTCAAAGGTCAGTATCCATTTGAACAGTCCTATAAAGACCAAAGATTTGTCAGATGCTGTAAATCTGAGCTTTCACTTCTCTCTGACTGTGTGCCAGCGTGTCTCAGCTCAGCACTCCCAGAATCCTCCTGGCTGGCGGTGTCGCCGGAATATTAAACTGGGTGATTGCTCTTCCTCCAGACGTGCTCAAGTCCAACTTCCAGACAGGTCAGAGCTGAGTCCAAGTGAAGCTAGTATTTTCATTTCGTTAGTCGATTTGTAGACCACATAAAAGAAGGACGCCATGACATCAGTCAGTGGTTTGTGACGTTTCCAGCTCAGCTTTATTATCTCCTAATTTGATGGAGATAATAATAGTGACTGAAGGATAACATTAACACTGGATGGGTAAACTGTGTTTGTGTGTAGCTGCAGATGGGAAGTACAGAGGTCTGGCTGATGTCCTGCGAGCACTGCTTCGAGAAGAAGGACCTAAAGCTCTCTACAAGGGCTTCAATGCAGTTTTCCTGCGAGCCTTCCCAGCCAACGCTGTAAGATATTCAGATATTAATACATGCTTATCTTACCACTCATATCAGTACACACGTGTTCATCGTGGCTTTCTTCTCCTCTCTCCCTCTCAGGCTTGTTTTCTGGGATTTGAGGTGGCATTAAAGGGCCTGAACCTGCTCGCACCGAGCTGGTGAAAGACGACGAAGCAGCAACTGGAGATTTTCTCCCTCAAACAGTGTTGGTGAAATAAATCTAAAGTGTACTTTTAAACTTTTAAAAATATATTTTCCAAAAACGTGGTGTCTGTCATTGTTCCTGAGATTGGGAGCAGTGGAAACACGTACAATTTGAGAGACAGCTTCTTCAGTTCTAGAGTCAAATGGTGGAGAGTCGCAGATTTAAACCCCAAAGAGGGTCAAAGGACCCCCTGATGATCCTCTACCTAATCACATGAGCCAAGGTGTCAAAGCGGGTGTGGGTCCCAATCAGCCAGGGTTTCGGGTGAGCTCATTGTGAAACCTGGCCTCACCTATCATGTGATTTCCTGAGGTCAGAAGGCCCAGGATGTGAGTGGGCGTTAAGGCGTCTGAAAACTGAAAGTTTCAGCAAATCTTCAGGTCCTGTTGTTTACAAGTTGCAGACCTTTTCTTCTTCTTCTTCTTTTTCACAGCAGATCATCTGCCTTCATCTCCTCTACCTTTGCATCCTCTCTGTCACACCGACTCTCTGTCTGTCCTCCTTCACTACATTCATGAATCGTCCTTCTCTCTCACTGCCTCCAAACATGCCTCCCCCCTCTCCTCTTCCTTTGTCAGTAGTAGCAGAGTTTCCACTAGTATCCAGCTGCTCGTATGCACCAGTGCAGTCATAACAATTTGACGTGTCCACTATCCTGGTATGAACCCTGGAATGTGAAGTACATGAAGTACATTTATTAGAGAGAATCATACAGTGTGAATGCTACACAGGCACAACTAAGCTCCCAAACAGACATTGCTGGATGGTGATGAGATACTAGCATCAGTATTTCTTCAATCCAAGTATTTAGATGATGTCACTTTGCTAGACATGGAATTGTTTTAAACGGGCCACTGCAGGGGCAAAGGGCTCCATCTGCATTTGTATATGAAGCCTTTGAAGAGATCATGTTGCCTCTGCGAGACCTGAACAGGAGTTGAGACCAAACAAATACACAGCAGAAATTATGCAAATACTGTTGCCATGACGGTGCACAAGAGGTTTTTTTCTTTATGATCATTTTAAATAGCAAACAGGCGATAATGATGAGACCAAAAATGTTTGTATGAAATCTAAAGATTGCATTGAACAAAATAAATTCAAATATAAACTGTTTTTGCTAATTTCATTTTCTAATTCACTGGAAAAATACAGACATATTCATGAACATGCACTGTGGAAAGATGTATTTTTAATTACTATTGTGCGTACGTTTCACATGTGAAAATCGGTGAAAACTTATTTTACCAACAATTTTTTAAAGATCAAAACATCACAAGAATATATAAGCCCTGCAGGACATGAATACCAAGATCAGCCGAGCATTTAATCTTGACCTTCATTGTCAATAGACAATGTGCATAGAGCTGTGCTCTGTGACGTCACAGTGACAGCACAAAGTCTCTCAAAATCACACACTGTATGTATATATCCTAAAATAGCACGTTTTACAGCTTACAGAGGCCCAAGACTTCAGCCAATCATAAGGTGTAGAGTTAATAAAACATACTGTCAAGAGATTTATTCTAAAGACACTTCTTCAGCTAAGAATCTAAAGGTAGAAACACACAGACGCTGCAGCATTTACTTGCAAGGGCGATCACAGAACGCTCACACCAGAGTGGGGGCCCTGTGATGTGCGCTCTGTTCCTGCACTTGTCTTTATTTATATACAAAAGTAATACAACAGTGAATACGTCTATTCATAGGCAGAGGAATGTTAGTGTGTAGGGAGTGAAGATAAGAGTTGTTCAGGTGTGTGTGTGTGTGTTATGAGATTCAGAAGGACGTGGCCCCTCTTCTTGTTAGGGAGCGCAGATAAGTGTCCAGCTCTCCTCTTCCTGGCAGGAGTGAAATAATAACAGCTTGTTCAGCTATTATCGCTGTGAGAAAGAATTTATAAAACAGTCTTGTAGTGGACAACAGTCTAAGTCATAAAAAGGTCATCATGCAGTATTCTATAATATGCAAACTTATATCATTAAAAGCTTATACTGACTAATAAGTACAATTTTATATTGACACATACCATTTTAACATACAATGCTTCAAGGTCATAGGTAAAAGGTTAGGGTCACATAAATTAGGAAAAATTAGTAAAACGTTTTAGTTTAGTTAATATAGACTAGATTTCCTTATCATCGATGCTGACAGCATAAAATAGAGGAGTAGGGGTGCTGAGTGCTGTTATTAACGCAGTACTTATTTATTTCATTTTCGGGGCTTTTGCGGTTTAGTATTATTGTAATAACTGGCTACTTCCAGATGTTGTATCCTGATTGAATACTAAATGATCCATTTACATATGTTGTGTTTAATTATTATTTTCTTACAGAGAAGGTCCGATTAAAGAAAAAACCCGTCACCTTTGGCCTACTTCTCAGACTCCGTTACCCATAAAACCTCGTTTCTCATTGCTGAAGAGCTTGATGGACTACATTAAACCCGTTTAAAGGAAATAGCAGCGTCTTGAAGTCGTCTTATTTTATGAAGCGTTAACGTGTTTGAAAGAAACACAAATATAAATTGCGCGCATCTGTAATAAACAGGGAAAACGTCATGTTTAACCGAAAACTACATTACCCATAGTTCAGCGCGTGATAACGACTTCCGGGGTTGGTGACCATCAGCCTGTTAGCAGGAGACAGGAGAAAGGTGAGGAAATGTAAGATGTGGTGATGTTTGCAGCTCTCGGAGTTTTCCTGTCTTTAAATGTTTTTATGTAGTTTCAGAAAAATTAACGACGAAATTTTTTTCTGCATTTCTGAGTAAATAAAACCCGTTTTTAGCTAATCTGACATAATGTGCAGCTGCCGAGCACCGTTAGCTGAGACAACACTCCTTTAACATTTAACTCAGATGAGTTAAATGAACTTTTCCGGTGTTTTCTTTCATTATCACGTCTCTCAGAAGTCCGTGTGCCGTAAACTTTGGCCAGGAGCTAACAGGCTAACGTTAGCCGGCTGCTCTTCCTGCTCACTTCATCCTAAAGCCTGAAGCTGTGTGAGCTAATGAGACAGCTGTGAGACATTAATGTAACCACGTGGAATTTATTCAAACTTAGTTTGGTCTCTTATAGACAATACAAAGACTCCAAAGACACAACTTTATAAATTTGGTTCGTTTTAAGTTTCTTTTGACTTTTTTGTTTGTTCTTTACTTACTTTACTGTTTCGCGTGGCTACGGTGTCCTAAAGGTCCAAAACATCATTTCAACAGGTTTTTGTTTTATTTTTGCACAGCATAAAACTCTAAGATGTACTCGAGTACACACGTTGTTCGGATAAACTGTAGTTGACAGTGGCTGAGATACAAAAACAACAGTTTTCAGATAACTTTCCTGTTTCGTAGTTGGGTTTAAACCTCAGAGGTCTGTGTCACCATGCAGGATGTGACCTATCAAAGTAAGTTCAGGGTTAACCCTGATTTAGAACCGCAGCTGTGAAGACAGGAGCATGTTGAGTCCTCTCTTTGAACATTTTCAGTGCAAATAAAGATCCTTACAGAAACTATGCAGGCACTCACATGGAGTTATTATTATTATTACATACGGTTATATGTGGGAAGCTGTTTTTCTTTTTAATCATATAACACATGGAGGAGTTTGCTTTTCAAACACAGAAGACAAAATGTTTTGTTGACAGGAAACAGAAACCAAACAAAGTTAAGTTGCTTTTAATGAAGATTACGCTCTTACAGTCTGACAGCAGGAGTTTGGTTCGAGCGCCACCTGCTGTCTCTGTCATTCAGCCTCCCTCTGCATGGCTTTGTGTTCAGGTGAGTGTGTGTGTGGATGTAGTGTCAGCAGAGCGCCGTGATGCCCCTGGAGGTGAGATGGCCGTTCCCTCAATGCCCCGCTCTGCCGTGGAGGGTCTCCAGCTCACTGATCATGGGCATGGTGGGCTCCTACTCCTACTTCTGGACCAGTAAGTTACAAGCTGAATGATAACTTGTACACTCTCGCTTATTAGCAGCAAACTGCACTTCTTTAAAAAGAAAATCAAGTCTCTTGGTTGCCTCCAACGGTCTCTGGGTGTTTGTGCTCAGTGAGAGCATGAGTGACTGAACTGTACTGTTAAACAAATACACAGTACAGCACAGAGTCCACACGAGGACAAAGATAACAGTGATGTGGCTTCACAGAGGAGTTAGAGGGAAAGCGAGCTGCTAATATCAACAAGAAGAAAGCAAATTTTACGTTCATCTTATCAGAGAGGAAGCAGCCTGCAGGCCAAAGCTGGAGACTTTATCAGAAAGCCGTTGTCTGCTTTTCTCTTGCTTTTCTTCTGGCTAATATTGTCTAACTCTGCTTCCTGATGTTTGCTGAGGTCAAATTCATCCATATCTTCAGTTAATTTTCTGGATGTCACTCAGAGACCCTTCGACTGATCCTGTCTCCTGCTCTTCTTCCTAAGAGTACATGAACTGTCTGACGGTCCACAACCACGAGGTTCTGTTGAACCTGGTTGACCAGAGGCCTTCGGACACGCCCCTCATCACTCTGTCCAACCACCAGTCCTGTATGGATGATCCGCACATCTGGGGTAAGAGCAGACACTCGATCTGAAATCTCACTGCTGGTTAACACTTGGATGGTAACGGCGTGTGTTTGCGGCAGGCGTCCTGAGGCTCAGGCAGCTGTGGACCTTCAAAAAGATGCGATGGTGAGCTTCATCTCGTTTCTTCTGAGCTTCAGCCTGTTCATGTTTTAGAAGCAGTGACGTGTAATTTTCACTTACCTGTGATTGGACAGGACACCTACAGCATCGGACATCTGCTTCACTAAAGAGCTGCACTCCAGGTTCTTCAGCCGAGGGAAGTGTGTTCCCGTCTGCAGAGGTGAGCCCATCTGAGCGCATCACCACATGAGCCAAGTATCCGAGCAGAAGTCTGAACGTTGGTTTGTTGTCCTGTGAATGACAGAAAACCTTCAGCAGACATTTTCTTTCTTTCCATTATTTAACAAGGACAACACACGAACACAAGTATATCGAACATACTGTAAACCTGGCTGATTATAGCAAAACTGCAAATTTCCACAGTCATGCAGCCAGTCGCATTAAACTTACTGACAAACTAAATATAAGAGAAAACAAAGCCTTGACATAATAGACAGAAACGAGTGAGGAATGCTCACAGACCTTAAATGGGACAAGTCCATGTAGACTCTTACAAGCAAACAGGCACACTGACATTGTTACATGATGTTATTTAAGTGATTAAAACGTGTGTGAAACCGTTTTGTGTGCTGTGTGTAGGTGATGGTGTTTACCAGAAAGGAATGGACTTTATTCTGGAGAAGCTGAACAAAGGAGAGTGGGTGCACATCTTTCCAGAAGGTCTGTGAACCTCCTCACATGTCGTTATTTTTTTCTTCCTGTGAAAATGAACTCTTCTTCTTCTTCTTCTCTGATTTTTTTTTCAGGCAAAATCAACATGACGGAGGAATTCATACGCTTAAAGTGGGGTGAGCGCAGTTTGTGCGTCTCTGTTGGAGCAGATGTCGTGCTGTGATCATCAGTGTGAACATTTGTGCTTCTGTGGTTTCAGGTGTTGGTCGGCTGATAGCGGAGTGCCCGCTTAATCCGATAATCCTGCCGCTCTGGCACGTGGGTGAGTGACGCTCCTGTTATGGCTTCAGAATATCTCAGACTACAGATTAAGATGTCACCACAAGACATTAGCAAGGTAGCAGCAGTCTGATGGATTAAGGTCGGCGAACAGCGCCACGCAGTGATGCAGGTACAGAGGAAACGCATCACTTCTTCTCTGCTTCCTGTCAGGTTTGAGCGACGTGCTGCCCAACGTGGAGCCCTACATTCCTCGCACGGGCAAGGTGAGACGCCTTCAGTCTGACTCCAGGATGTGTTTTTTGTTTTTAACATATTTCGTTGTCTTCAGAGAATCACCGTCCTCGTGGGGAAACCGTTCAGTGTCAAAGACCTCGTTGAAACCCTCCGAGCTGAAAACAAGAGCCAGGTGAGCACGGCTTCATTTAAGGTCATGAAGTTCGCTGACACCAGCAAGTAAAAAAACAACAAAAAAACTTCTGTCAGATAAAACAGGAGATTTCAGGACGTCACCATGATTGAATCCTAACTAACTCTCAGAGATTTCACTTTCTCAAATGTAGAAAGTAATTATAACAGATACTGAATGTACGTTTCAAATTTTCCCCTCAGTTGGAAATGAGGAAGACCCTGACGGATTTCATCCAGGTGGAGTTTCAGAGCCTGAAAGCCCAGGCCGAGGCCCTGCACATGCAGGTAGAGACCAGATCCTGAGTCCTAGCCGTCCTGCGTTTGCCTGCAGACACTGGTCCTTCACACATCAGCCCTGAGGATAACACCCCATATACAGAGAAGCTCCCACACCTCCACACGGAGACATCACTGAGCCTCAGAGTGTTTCGCTGACAGTCGTAAACGAGCATTTCTGTAACTTTGGATGCAACAAACTCATTTTGTAATTCAGTTATTGCTTCAAAATCAGGTTGGTCCACTGCACACCTAAACAGGACGAGTAGCCCTGCAGATGTGTGAATGATTGATTACATATGAGTACATGGTTTCTCTGGGACCCCTTAGAACCAGAAGCCCTCAGGAGAATTTCTTTTACCTCCTTGGTATCAGAAGGCATTTTGACTTTGATGATTCAGCTTTTCATGTCATCCAACTTTGAAGTCCAGAGCAGCAGCAGAAGCTGGTGTTGAGTCTGAGGAGGAGAGAGGAGGTCGGGTGATGGATGGGCGAGTAAAGGGGCCACCTCATGACCTTTGTGTGTGTGGGGGGTTGGGGGGGGGGGGGTGCGGTGAACAATAGCCTTGAACTTTGTTTTTTTTCTTACTGGTGAAACACACAATAGATCTCAAAAGGGCAGCAAACCAAGACTAGTTAACCAAGTCCCAGTTACTAGGGTGAGCACCTGGTGACTGCCTGGCAACCACCAGTCACTATGCATGAATAAGTATTTCCACCAGGCCAGGCTCTAAGTAACAAGGAGGTTTTTCACCTAGCAACAGACAGCAGCCGCTCACCGACAGGTCATGGAGTTCACATTTTATCTGGTAACTTGTTGTCAGTGTGGGAGAAATGATCCTGCTCTGATCGGGCTCTGAATGCTTTTCTCAGTTTTGCTGAATTGTTCAATTTTGATGATCTGTTTAACAACCAGTTCTTTTTTCTTTAAGATGTAAAGCTGCTGTTGTTTAAACTACTAAATATTAGTACTCGTCATGCTCCTCTGTGCATGAGGAAGTCAAAGTGCTGCATGCCAGATGTTTGCAGCTGTTATCAGAAAGATGCTCAGGCAGTAAATGATTGTTGAGGTAATCGTACTGTTATGTTTGATCATTGGATCGCTCCTTGCTGTTTTTCAGTCATCTCTTAGTTGTGTTGATAATTTTCTTTTTCAATCAAAGTTTTCCTGTTAATCCTAAAAACCCCTGAATGCTGCCCCATCACCGATGTACAGAACTTATTTTATCACAGAGGACAAAAAGGATTTTATAAGGGACAAAATCTGTGCTAATTTTATAAGTGTGTCGCCTTAATGTGATTGCCACTCTTTCCTATACTTGATGTGAAGTCCAATAAAGAATCTGACTTTTCTAAGTTTGAATTTGTTCCATTTGTGGTTCATCTTTAAACTCTGCACCAGTCTAACAGATGCACGAACAGTTTGGTGGCATTATGAGTGCTTAGCAAACCTTACACTTCATGTAGACAAAGTGTACATTAAGCCACTAAAGATGATCAGTTTATGCTAAATAGTTAATGTTTCCATATTTTTGTAGAACTTAATTTTTAAGAAGATGTTTCTTTGAAAAGTTAAATATTCTCACTTTGGATGATTAATTGGACATGTCGAAGGGAATTACGGTTTCCAATATATCTGTTACAGTAAATAATACTTGTGTTTGTATTTAAAAAAGAAAGAAAACATTTAATAACATTAAATGACATTAAAATAATAGTATCACGTGAACAATAAGTCATGGTTATTTGCCATTACTACATTGTGTCTAATATTAGCAAAATAAAACAACACTTACAAATAATAGAATATTAAAACGTTGATACATTTGAAGTAAAAACAAAAATTCCTTTTTCACATCCGCCGCTGCGCCGTCTGGTCACGTGATCTGGTCAAGTGATCTCGTGGAACGTCACGAGCGTGCTGTCAGAGGCTGTAAAGATGGCGGCGGGGGCACTGCAGCGGCGGCGCATCACTGCGGCTGTGGCCGTTTTTCTCGCTTTGTTGAACGTGTTGAAGCTGGCGAGCTGCGACGAGCAGGTGCCGCTCCTGCTGTGGACCAGCGGAGGGTACGTAGCCGTGAATTTTCACTGATTTTGATCCCGTTTCCGCGGCTTCTTCTGCGCCCTCAGCGGCTAACGGTTAGCCGTGAGAAAAACAGCGGACAAAAACTATGTTCTCTGCTTCGTCACCACAGTACACGGCCCGGAAAGCGTTTAATTTGAGCGGACTGGCTGAAACACGAGGTTAAGTCAGAGAACGTGACATGAGAGTATCCTGCAGGCCCAATGAGTGACGGGTGCAGTCCACCTGACAGCTAGCAAACACTCCTGCATCTGTGCTGCCTGACACACAAGACAGTGCAGCATGTGTTATCAAAGGCTTTAATACTGTAAACTCTTTGGAGAATAAAAACGAATAAATGATGTATTTGACGGCCTTTGATGAGGGTCTTCGGATGTGAGAAGTTCGCATTGTGAAATAAAACAAGTGAAGTGCTGGGGTTTTTCTCCTGTTTTAATAATATTCATCTGTATCTGCAAGAAAATCAGGAATGTGCTCTTTGACGTGATGCAGGTTTATCTGCAGATAATTTGGTCCTCACTCATGAAAGGCCGTATACGTTCTTGCAGATGGTTGAAACGACAATAAAACTGCTTCACTGTGAATCCATCCATTGTAGAGGACTCTTCTTGTTATGTAGCAGCACCTCATGACTCCTCCACCTGTGCTTGGTGTCTCCTCCAGCATCTCCCTGCCAGCTCAGGCTCCTCCAACAGCCGGGCACATCGTTGGGCAGCAGCAGCTGGCCTCCTACCTGGAGAAAGCTCTGGACGTGGGACCACATAACATAGTCCTCTTCCTTCAGGACAAGGTAAACACCTGAGCCCTCACGCTGTTGTTGAGCGTCCTTGATTTTTTAAAAAAATTCTTCTGAGGCACTAAAGCTAAACACAAGCACAAATGCTCCTCATCTCGTTTGCTTTTGTATGGCCCCGTCCCGTTTATGTGCATGATCATGTAGCCTTTTCACATTTATCAGAAGTTTTGGTATTTCTTTATTTAATTTGGTCAAGACTTTTAAAACCAATGGCAGACGGCCTCACAGGTCAGCAGTGTTTGACTGAAGGTTAAAACCGTCTCTCACACTTTCTCTTTGCTCTCTGTGGTCTAAAATATTTATGACTCATTGTTTTTCCTCTCGGTCTTCAGATGAGCATCGAGGACTTCACCATGTATGGAGGAGCCTTTGGGAACAAGCAGGATAATGTGTTTCCAAACCTGGAGGTATTATCACGACGAAACAAACCAAACAGAACGTTTCCGGTTTACTCTCAGGTGTGTTGGTCACTCGTGGTTTTTCTTCTGTCACAGGGAGCTCTGATGTCATCATCCTCCCCTCTGGTTTTACCTGCTGTTTCCTGGCCTGCATCCAATGCAGTGATTGGCCAGCTGCAGGACCAATTGGACACCTCCCCTCTGTACATGGACCCTGAGACGCTGAGCCAGCTGAGACTGAACGCCTCCTCGCCTGCTCTGCTCGTGTTCAGACTGCCCTACGGCATCGGGTCTGTTGACTGTTCAATAATTAACCGTTAATGGGATTTCCTGCTGTAAACATTTTATACTGGCAGAACTTTGTGACATATAATCAGTCATCCTCTGTCTTGGACTGCAGCTGGTAGTTTTTCTCATTTTGAGCTCAGTGTAGCTCAGTGGACTGAGTTCACATAGAACAGCTGTGGTCATGTCCTCCACGAGGCTTTGATCCTGTTGTAATGCTTTCTAAACGGGCCTTGATGTCGCTGTTTGTACATTTTCTAAAAATTGAAATTCAATTTCTCAAACGTCGCACGGTGAAGTTAAAGAGGTAATTTTCTAGAAGGGAAATAACCACACACTTCATCTGGATGAGCTTTAAAAACACTGAAGCCTCTCCTCCAAAGACATTAAGACTCATCCGTCCTTCATGGCCTCGTTTGTCGTTTCAGAGCTGATCTCTTGTCAGCGAAAGAGATTCTCAGTGGAAACGGTGAGTCTGTCTAATCTGACCCAGTGACTGTGGAGCTCATAGACTCTGAAGCATGCAATTCTCACAATCATCTGTGAGCTTTTTATTTGCTTTTCCTGTGACTGTGACGCGTGTTTTTCAGATGAAGTGATTGGTCAGGTGCTGAACATCATGAAGTCGCAGTCTGTGCCGTATACGGCTATCTACACCGCCCTGCGGCCCTCCAGGGTGAGTCCGAGTCTCATTCAGGAACATTTATACGTGTTTGCAGCCATTTTTCATACCTGCCCCCCTCCCTCCATCTTTCTTTTTCTACACAGGAGGCAGCGTCTCTCTCTGTGGAGGCCGGTCTGGGTGGGGGGCGCTCGCTGCTGCAGGTCAGAGGGGGATACAAGGAGAGGGGTAGAGAACGGGAGAAGCAGCGGAGGATCAAGGAGAGGGCTGGAACGTACCCACCCGTCGAGTTCAAGGTGGAGTCACAGATACCTGAGCAGGACTCTGCTTCCTTAAATCATTTCATATTTGTAATCGTGATCATTTATTCATTTGAGCTCTTTTTCCTAAAGGCTGTTTTCTGTTTGACTGTGAATCCCACCAACAACAAACTGTTGCAGAGGACAGCAAAATCAGAACTTTCAAGTCATGAAGTTAACGCGCTGACATTGACACGATGTTGGATTTGCAATAAAAAGCCAGAATATTCTCAAACTAATTTGAAACTTGGGTCGGCAGCTCACAGGGTGGCGCTGACGTCAAAGATGCAGAAAATCCAGATGTAAGGAGAACCTTTCTGTTCACTGGTTATTCTGCAGGAGGGGGAGAACAGCTGCATCCTGCTGTGGGCTAAAAGCCTGTCGGTGAGCATCCTCCGCAGCGGTCGCTGGGAGGAGCACGACCTCACCCCGTCCACCTTTGGAGAAGGCGTCACCCCCAAACTTGACGGCTCAAGATGCGACAAAACCAAAGCCAGGTACTTTTTACCTGTGACATAATACAACATGTAAAAACAATCATTCATTTTCATGCTGTGATGTGAATATCACTTAGCTCTGACGCCGCTCAAACTGGAGTCTGAAATTCAAATGTTTTAAAATGTTTTGTTTTTCATGAAACGCTGCTGCGGGTGTAAATTTCATTTAGTGCGTTTAACACTGGTGGGTGAAATCAGTCGACCAGAAGCAGGCTCAGGGAGGAGCGGCTATCTGCTGTGACCGTCGGGGGTGAGAGGAGAAAGACAGGATAAAGACATGCTGTGGAAGAGAGACATAGATTCATAATAACTACTGATGCAGTGCAGAGAAAAAGAAGGAGAAACACCCAATGCATCATGGGAATCCCCCGGCAGCCTACACCTATTGCAGCATAACTAAGGGAGGATTCAGGGTCACCTGGTCCAGCCCTAACTATATGCTTTAGCAAAAGGTTTGAAGCCCAATCTTAAAAGTAGAGATAGTGTCTGAATCCAAACTCAACCATAGCATTTGTTCTGTTAATGATATTTTAAAGTTATTGTATTTTAAGGTGTCACAGTTGAGTTATGCTTTTATTAAGTAATAACTCTTCATCCTCCACTAATCCATTAACATCATCTGGTTGGCTGTTTGTTAAAGAATGTTTCAGTCTTCGTTTTAATTTGAGCTCTTTAAGCGTTGATCAGCTGTCCCAGAATAAATGTACCAGCTGTGACAGGAGGTCAGTCGATCTCACTGCGATGCTGTTTGTAGTGCTGGGGTCCTTCAGAGTTATGATGAAGAATATTTTACATAAAGTTGACTAAAGGTCAAAGTGAGGTTTTTTTTTCATGTTTGGTTTTTTGCAGGTTGGTTCTGAATTATGAGAACGTGCTGGCCCACCGCAGCTTCAAACTGATGTAAGTGCGCGCACACACACACACACACACACACACACACACACACGTCAGGTATTCATATCTTGTGGGGACATGTAATTGACATAACGCTTCTCCTAGCCATTTACTCTATTATAATAATATAATATATATATTATAATCCTGACACTAAAACCATGCCCTCACACTTGTGGGGACCAGGATTTTGGTCCCCACAAGTGTAGTATCCCCATAGAGATATGAACACACACACACACACACACACACACACACACACACACACACACACACACACACATATGCATTAATATATTATATCTATACTTTCATCAGTCCTGCTGCACTCTTGAGAACTTCCTGTTTTGCTGTTAAAGATATACGATGCTCTGCTCGTTGGTGTTTTTCAGCTTTGCTCTGAGTCAGCGGAATTACAAGGTGTCGGCACGGCGCTGGTTCACGCTGGACGCCGTGGAGCTGGAGTACGACGGTACCAAAGCCACGTTTAACGGCAGCAGGAACATTTACGCTCCCGCCGAGTACTCGTACCGCTGCGAGTCCGTCACCAGCTTCCAGTGGCCGCTGCTAATCCCGCGCACATCTAAAGACCCAGCCAATCAGTGGAGGGTCTCCTTTGAAGACTTCCAGGTAAGACTAGCACTTGTTTGGTCTTTGGTGATATAATAATAAAACCCAACATAAGGTGTCAGGTGTAAAATGGTTCCTCTGTTGGATGTCTGCATGTGCTGATGGCAATGAACAGAGCGACTTTTAGACCATATTCATTATAATTGCAGAAGAATACTGGTTTTAACTGGATTATACTGGTTTTATAACAGCTGGAAGCTAAAATTACAAATGAAATAAAAATATTAGCACATTTTATTTGTAATGTTGGCCGGCCTTCCTGCCGTCTGATGATAATAATAATACATTTTATTAATGAGCGCCTAAGGACACTTTACAATAGGATAAAACACATCATACACACTCTGAGCTACAGAGGCTAATTTTTCACATCCTCGCTCGTCTTCATTGGTCCACAGGTCGTAAACCATGGCTCAGCCTCCCTCAGCTCATCAGTTGGGCTGAATTAGTGAAATGGATTCATTTTTATAGGTGAAACTTCTCCCGTGTTTCAGTTTATTCTCACACGTGTCCTCGTATACTAGGATTCCTGTCGACGTCACGGCCCGGCTAAACCCGGCTCCATGTAAATATTATAGCTGCCCTTCCTCACACAACCCCAAAGAAGCACATCTATTCATTCAATAAATAAATAGATTTTAAAAAAATATTTACTGATAAACTTATGAGTATGTCGGTGAGATTTCTGGCCGGTTATGTGAGTTTGAAATGAAGCAAACGCCACATTTTGAACCCCTTCCCCTTCTCGCCGTCAGATTCAGGGCTTTAACGTGAGCGGTGGTGAATTCTCGTACGCCAGCGACTGCGCCGGCTTCTTCTCTCCAGGGATCTGGATGGGTCTGATCACCAGTCTGCTCATGGTCCTGGTGCTCACCTACGGCCTGCACATGATCATGCAGCTGCGCACGATGGACCGCTTTGATGATCCCAAAGGCCCGGCCATCTCTGTGCCACAGACAGAGTAACACACCTGCACCGCACCTGTCCATCCTCCATCCTCCTCTCTGTCCTCTCACTGCAATGCTTCCACTCCTCCAGCTGCATTCCTCCCCCCTTCCATCTGTGTTTGGGCATTATTCAGTGCTGTCATAATAAGGGTTTATTCACTGGTACATAAATGTGTCCGTTTATATTTGAAATATGGGCTGAAGGTCGCCTCAGTTTGTCCTCGTGTGTCAGCCTCTGGAGGCTTTTCCAGAGTCCTGCCTCCAAATGAACTCCTTAATGATCTTTGAGAAACGGACTCATGTAGAACATGAACAAATCTTTGGGTGATCCTCCAAACTTGATCCTGGACTGTATTCACTGTAAATCAGCTACAGTCTGTAATGTGAAGGGATGACGTGACAGCAGCGTCTCAAACCTGAGACCTTCCATGACAGCGTGACCTCAGCTAACATCAGCAGGAACTTCTCAGCCACACGTCTCTGTTTGGTGATGATCACAGGGCTGTACACCGGCTGTACGGCTCGAGGGTCCAGAATTATTTCTATTTATTTATTTACTTATTTATTGAGCATTAATATGATCCTAAAATGGGAAACCTAAACCTTCCTGTACTTCATGTAATATGACCTCGTATATTTTTTTATTGTTTGCTGTTTCTCAGCTGAGTCTGAGGCTGCAGGATAAAAACCTGCTAACATCAGCAGCACAGCTCTCACTCTCTGCTCCCTCTGAATGCACTCGTGGTCCTGTGCACGTAGTCTCGGCCCGGACTGAAACGGTTTAATTTGAACAGTTTGTGCAGCTTATGTTCTGTGAGGACTCTGGAAAAACCTTCAGAACATCCTTCAAAAACACCTGAGGCGTAAACTGAGCCAGTTAACACAGGAAAGGGACGACTGTACATACGGGAACAAATGTACGTTATTTATTGGTGAAACTGATGTAATTAGTGTGTTTGTGTTTACATTATTTGACCAGTGCGGTGTAGATGTTGAATGAAGGGAGCCCGCTCGGTTTATGGATGCTAAAGGAATCATTTCCACTTTATTTATTAACTCCAACATTCTCCATCAATTTGAGGAAAAAGCTGATAATGAAGCATTAAAGTTTCCAGTCTGAGTAGTTTTACTTGATTTTTGTGTTTATTACTGAAGTGCACTGAAACCTGTTCAATGTGGAATTCTGCCTCAGTTTGTTTTTCCATGATTTGTAGTGAGTCGATGTTTGGTCCTGTGCTGCTGTGACCTCCAATAAAACATGTGTGAAGATGGAGAAGCTCGAGTGTTTCATTTAAGTCAGTCTCAGAAACGCTCACAGGCCGTCTGAAGACAACAGGGCTCACAGTTTAAAGACGCCTGTGCTGAGATGAGGGAGCAGTAGTGCAGATCAGAAGAAGACTGCAAAACACAAATAGCTGAGCAAAGAAAGTCTTGCTTTGCGAGTTCCCTTCACACAACTAAATAAAAACTAAGCGTATAAAACAAACGTTCACAAGGCTGCGGCGTAATCTAAATTCAAAGTGTAGTTATGCTGTCAGTGTTCAGAATGTGCACATGTTAAAATGCTTTTGTTTTATTTTGTATATAAATGTTCAGAGTGGCACATTTACAGGTCACGTTACTGAGGACGCACAACACGCAGTGACTGACATGAAGGAGTTTACTCAGCATGTTGAGCTTAAAGTTACAGTTTTGTTCTTTTCTAACCAGATCACCATGGTAACACGTTAGCTTTGGGGCGGGGTCTTTATTAGTTTGGGCTGAAATCATCTGCTGGAGTCGTGTTTGTCTGACTGCTTTCACATGTTCAGCACACAGCATCCTGTCCGTGAATTATGGGATGGACACCTTTAATGTTAAACACCACGCTGAGGCAGGGCTGGTTGATTGATTTTATTTTGTAATAAGAAGGAAAAATTATGAGACGTTAAATCAGTTTGACGTTCAATCATCTGTCGACAGCCTGACTGTCCTGTAGGCCACGTGTTGCATTTGTCTACCTATTGACTACTGATTGGATAATCATTCCATTTGAAGCACAAACGTGGTGTTTTATTGTTTTCATGGATTTTCTTCTTCAACCAGATCTGCAAAGAAAACAAATTATTTTCACAAAGAGTTTCATATCAAGTCCTATCAGCTCAAATTTTGTCATAAATATTTTGTACTTGTAAATCAGTTTTGTATGTGCTTAAAAAAAAACCCCTATTTTTCTTCCTTTCATCTGATTGGCCAATGTCATGTCAATCACAAATTTAACAATCCAATCAGAGAACCTCTGATTGGACCTAAAACCTGATTTACAAGTACAAAATATTTATGTCCACAATTTGAGCGCATAAAGTTCCATCTACTGAAAAACAGGCGAGCTTTGATGCGTAGCTCTGTAAGCGTGAGTACACATGATTTTAGGTTGTCTGGTGTCTGCAGAGATTTGAGCTGTTCAGGAGTCTTTCAAAGGGTCTTTGAGGCACTTACTCTCGCAGGTGTAGACCACCTCCAGGTACTTGTAGGTGCCAGGACACGGGTCTCCAAATATAGAGTTCCTTACTTTGATGGAACAGCTGTTTCTGCCGTTACAGCTGTGGATGTAAATGAGAGAGTGAGCAGAGGCTCTACATACACGAGTCATCAGAGAAAGTGTAAAGACACTCGGCGTCTGTACCTCTCGGCTACTTTGCCCGTGGGAATTGAGCACTGGGTGTTTTCGAGCTGGTTCGGAGGACGTTTGTAAGAGCACGTGGTCGAGTCACGGCGCCCGTAGTCGGCCGACAGGACGGCTATAACGTGCCCTTCATCTGAAGAACAATTCACACTGTTAAACTATCAGCCTGTTATTATTGATATCAGTTCTTTTTCACTTGTTTTATTTTTATCGCATAAAATCAGCACAGTTTTAAACGATGAATAGAAAAGAAACAACTTTACCACAATGAAGGTTTGCATAAGAATGTTCACACGTGATACTGTGGACTGAAAGAGAAACAAATTTCCAAACGCAGATTAATCTCTCGTGCACAGATTTGTCTTTGACCACATTTTGAAGGTATCAAAGCCTCAAGGCACTTACACGGACAGTCGTAGGCCACCTCCAGGTACTTGTAGGTGCCTGGACACGGGTCTCCGAACTCCGCGCTGCTCGCTTCGATAAATGGTAAATGGACTGGTTCTTATATAGCGCTTTTCTACTCTTTCTGAGCACTCAAAGCGCTGTACACAACTTGTACATTCACCCATTCACACCCATTCGCACAAGCACATTTCTCTAGGTGCTTTCTAAGTAACATTCACACACATTCATACTCCAATGGATGCATTGGAGAGCAACTTGGGGTTAGTATCTTGCCCAAGGATATTTGGCATGCAGACTGGGGAAGCCAGGGATCGAACCACCAACCTTCCGATCAGTAGATGACCTGCTCTACCACCTGAGCCACAGCAGCTGTGGGTGGCTGTAACGCAGCTCCTTTTCCCGTTACAGCTGTGAAAGCAGGTGAGTGAGTCAACAGAGGCTTTACATGCAGCACTTTGGTCAAGGTAACTTTATTTATACCCATAGGCAAGGTAAATTTGCTTTACAGAAAAAATGACAGCATTTGGCATCCCTTTAAAAACACACATACCTAGTGAAGATATAAACCTCACTGTGGCACATATATAGTAATTTTAATATTTCGAATCAAAAACAGTTCTTATTTAATTCAGTGACAGCAACGGGGACAAAGCTGTTTTTATAACGCTTTGTCCTGCATCTCGGAAATAGAAACCTCCGTCCTGAGGGAAGAAGCTGAAATTCACCCCTTAGCGGATGGGAACCATTTTTAAGGACTGATAAAGCCATCCTCTGTACCTGCTGGGAGTACAGGGAGGCTAAACAAGACTGTGGCTCACCTATCAGACGACTGGACCATCTCACTATCTGATTTAGAGAGTTTTTCTCTGTGACGGAGGTCTGACTGAACCATGCCACCAAACAAAAGGAAAAAACGGACTCAATAAAAAGGAAACAGCTAAACCAGTGTGCACAGTTTGGGAAACCAGGGTTAACCTGTAACCTGGGAAGAGAAACATTTAGTACATCATCTGTGTGGTGCAGTGGGACGGGGTGACGGGCGTTTATTGACCGTGCGACTGCTGATAGAAGCAGCAGGATGAACTGTGAAGTGTTCGGTCACATCTGGGAAAGAACGAGCCTCGGTACCTGTCAGCGACTTTAGTGGTGGGATCGGGGCAATGGGCGTTTTGGATCTCGTGGGTTGGACAATGCTGAGAGCATGTGGTCGTATCGCGGTGCCCGTAGTCAGCCCAGTAGACGACTATAACCTCTCCTTTATCTGAGGAAGAGTTCACCGTGTTAGATCAGCACCATGTTTGTACATCAGTGAAACAAATCCACCTGAATCACAGAGGAACCGCCCCACTCACCACACTGAAGCGTTGCTTCGGATCCTTCACACGCTGTGCTGTGGACTGAAAGAAACACCGTCACAAACTGGAACAACTCAGAGTTTGGAAGTATTCGGATACAGACCTGCTGGGAAGCAGGCGAAGAGGGTGTCCAGGTATTTGTGGGCGCCGGGAACAGGAGTACCAAAGATTAGGATGTGTATGTCACAGGTTTTCTTTCCGTCACAGCTGTGGGGAGAGATGCAGCTCGCTGTCAGGTCACTGATCATGTTATTGTTTCAAATGTTTGTTAGCGACAGTCGTCACCTCTTCTTGATGACCTTCAGTTTGTCATGGTGAGAGGAGTGTCCTTTATCTCCACTTGTGAGCTCGACTGACTCCACGACGATCACGCCGCTCTCTGTTTCACACAGTATGACACAAAAGCAGAGATGAGAGAGACTCAGAGCAGAGATGGGTTTACAATTGCAGGTGTCGCCCCCAGCTGGACATGGAAAGGATTTAGTCTTAAAGTTCTTTAGTGTTGGCTTTTAAATCTACAGCCATCATTTACATACAGTCTGTGTCTGCCTTACCACAGCCCAGGTGCTGCACCCGGTGGCCGTCGCAGGTGATCACTCTGTTGGTGGATATGGCAGTCGCAGTGGACGGGACAAAGCGTTTGGCTCGGGTTACACCTGGAGGGAAAAGTTGGAGTTAAAAAAGCAGAGTGGGTATGAGCTCACAGCTGATGGCGTGGGGGGGAGGGAGGGAGGTCAGCCTGTTTTGACTCCATGATGAGACTCGAGGACAGCCTGGCTGTTTGCTGGGAGCAGAGACTAAACATCCGACCTTATCTGAGGCTCTCGCTCCTTCACCGATTCATTTATCTTTATTTGGTTCTCCGTCTCCTCCTGCTGTTAGCGCCACCGTGGAGTCAGCTGACTGACGGAGAGCAATGAATGACGGCGATGAATCGAGGCAGACACGAGTGTGGTTTAGAGTGGGGGGTAGTGGGCAGGTTTGTTTGTGGTAAATGAAACTTTTCCACAGATAATTTAATGTTGATTGGATCTGTGTTAAATTCAGTTTCTGTAAGTGTCTGACCTTTGACCTTTGATGTTGTCTAAGAGCGTGCACCTGCTCATGTGGACTGAAAAACACATTCATCTCAAAGTTTATTCAAATCTGCCAGATTTATATCCCCACTACTTTCCAAACCCCGCGATCGTCACTGGAGACGGAATAAAAGGAGCCGGGCCTGCAGCTCAGCGGCAGAGAAGTAAAGTGAGGATTGTTTTTGTCCATTAATGAGAATAAACCAGGTAACAGAAAAAAAACAGACTTTTACCTGAACTCACGAGTAAACATGTTGCTGCCAGCACTGAAAAACAAGAAGGAAACCTGAGTGTTAGACTGAGTTCGGTTTGTCTCCAAACTCACACATGAAATGATATCGAATGAAAAAAGGAGAAAGCTGCAGTAAAAGGTCAGCGACCCCGATCATGTTTCTGTTCATGTCAGTGCAGCTCATCACTGCATACAAGAGATTTTATCAACAGATGATGTCAGAGCTCTTTACAATAAACATTTAGATTAAAGATGTTTGTCTTGTATGAATGTTGGAAACATTTGAAGCTTTTTAATAAAATAATTTCTATTCAATGACTTTATTTAACAGCAGAATCGTGTTTCCATCCTTCATAAACCATCTTTGATTATTTTCAGGCAGCACATGAACCCTGATCGTCTGATCAATAAACACGTGTATCTACAGAGCTGTTTGATTATTTGCTCTATGAAAGTAGAATCTGCAGCGAAGCGAGCACTCGTGCATTTCTGCATGAAGCATTATCAGTGTGTGGTACTCACACAGCGTGTTGCTGAGTCCGGAGCAGAGCATCGTGTTCGCAGGTCTGGTTGTCGGTGACGAGCTGAGCTGATGGCGGATCGGACGGAGACCTTGGTGTATTTACGCCGTTTAGCTGAGAACTTTTACCTACGTGCAAAACAAGCAGCCAATGGAAAAATGAGAATCTGATGCTTATCAGGTGCAGCAGAGCCAAGGAGAAAACTAAACTGCTATCAATAAGAAACCATTATAGAAGCCAATCGCAGCTCGCCCAGTGTCAGCCGGGATCGGCTCAAGGCCCCCCCGCGACCCTGACCTGGATCGTGGCTCGAGAAGATGGAGCCACAACAGAAAACAGACGTTTATTTCTCAGATGTTGAATCAGTTAAAGAAGGAAAACCTTTTAAAAGCTGCATAAATGCACCTCACACTGTGGGACACCCCCCAGCATTCAGATCATCACAGGTGGTTAAAAGGCCTTCGGTCAACAAGCTGTGGTCATCACTTTCACCATGACTGTTGTACAGTTTCATTAACCATCAGCGTTTATTCTGAATTATCATGTGACAGGAAAGAGACGTCGGTGACCGCTGGCAGCTCGTCCTTCACGCGCAGCTTTGGTCATCATTCTGAAACCCTCGGTTCAGCCGCAGCGTTTCACAGTCTTAACATACTGACACAAACACGAGCGCACGTTCACGTGCAGAAGTGAAGGACACGATAATCGAGCATAAACTAAAACAAGGTTTTCACAGAATCACCCCGACGGGCCGAGTGAGGCCGTTCCACAGCTCAGGAGCTAAAAGTCAAACCGTGGTCGCCTCTGGATTTAAAATAAGAGTGTGGAGCAGGTGAAAGGCCCACATCCAATCAGCAACAAGCGCTTAAATAAAGGCTCCAGCAGCGTTTGGATGGAGAACAGCAGCTGAGGTTAAACACAGGCACTGACCTTCTGCATGAACACTGTGACAGATGGATGTCACATCCTGCTGTGACAACACGTATCTGTTTGTCTCGACCGCTATCGCTGTGTGTTTGTGAAAGCAGCAAACCTCTGAATCGGCTCCTCGGCTCTCTGCAGAGAGGAGCCTGACAAAGTGTTACAGAGAGACACGTTTGTAATTTCATTACATAAAAACAAAATGAATTCATCAGACAGCTGGAATAATGTGTGAGCAGCTCTATGTGCAGAAAAGACATTCATACGTTTCTCAAATGAAGTCAATAAAACGAGGAAAGAGCCGAGCTGCTGTGTGACGGTGGAAGAAGTGCTGAGGAGGACGATCTACATCAGGGGTGTCAAACATAAGGTCTGGGGGCCAAAATTAGACGGGCGACTACTCCACCCACTGGATGGCTTTGGGAAATGTGATGGATGGAATACATTTTGCACTTTTGTGTTTCCATAAGTTTATAAGTTTCCCCCGCGGCCCTTCATGCTGCACCAGAGTAATAAAGTCACAATTACTGAGAGAAAGTTCCTGTTTTTCCTCTGTAAACTAAATGTCTGCTTCTCACAGCGGCTCAAACAACATTTTCTGTGAACAGAAACTTTAATAATTACAGGACAGTCTGGACAGAGAGCTTCCAGAACTTTCTCTGTAATCACACATTTATTCCTTACAGTTGAAGAGTCGCGCTGACAGACGTCTTTACTGCAGCAGCATTTCTTCATCATGTAGAAGAACTGAGACGCTGCTGAAACTTCTTTTTCTTATATTAGTCAAATTAATGCAGTGGTAAAATCAAGCTTCTTTCAGCTCAGGCAGCTGCAAAAATAAAGCCAATTCTTTCACGGCAGCACTTTGAGACAGTGATCCACGCCTTTGTTAGCACTCGGCTGGATTACTGTAATGCACTTTATATATTAGTCGTCTACAGAGGAGGCAAAATGCCGCAGCTCGTCTTTTAACTGGCACTCGAAAGTTTGAGCACATTTCCCTGTTTTAGCTTCACTTCACTGGCTGCACATTTCTTTTAGGATTCATTTTAAAATTATTTTATTTACTTTTAAAGCTCTCCATGGCCTCGCCCCATCTTATCTCTCTGAGCTGCTACAGCCTCATATACCCACCCGCTCTCTCAGGTCAGCTGATCAGCTGCTCCTGCATGTACCCAGGACTGGGAGTAAACTTAGCGATCGTGCTTTTGCTGTAGCAGCTCAAACTGTGGAACGAGCTTCCTTTAGAGATCAGACAGGCCACTTCTTTATCTGTTTTTAAGTCACTCTTGAAAACACACCTCTTTACCCTGACCTTTGACACCATGTGAGATGTTGGTTTTTTATTTTTTATTTTAGTTGTTTTTAGGTGATTCGATGCTGTTTTATATTGTTTTTGTTTTAATTCTATGTTTTATGTGTTTTACTTATTTATTTTGCTGTTTTCTGTTATTCTATTGTTTTAACTTATTTTCTGTACAGCACTTTGTTCCTGTGCTGGCTATTTTAAAGTGCTTTATAAATAAAATTGGATTGGATTGGATTGGATATTAGGATATTTCAGGATTAAATGTGGAGTTAAACTTGTTTAACTGACACAAAGACGACTGGTCGATCAGCAGGCTGTATGTGGCCCACCATGTAAGATGACTTTGACATCTCTGATGTAGATGGAGACGATTATTGTGACCAGAAGGAAGTAATGAAATACAAATACTTTGTCACTGTACTTTTACTCCCCACATTTGTACACAAATTTCTGCAGTTTCTACTGCTTACATGTTCAAAACAGACTCGTTACTTTGACACGTTTGAGGAGTTATATTCTCACAGTTGCCACAAGTGCAAACAGCAGTTAAAGCGCTGAACTGGGGACGAACAGACACGAGAACATAGCATGACACAGCACAGAGGAGGCACAGAGACAGAAACGATGAATAACAATGATATCAAAGGCTATTAATAATTCAGACACACAAACAACTGGCTCACTGCAAATGTTGCATCAATTCACTGCGATATTTGCTTTTTTTCAGATTTCAAAATAACTGTGTTATCAGCATCAGCTGATGAGATCCCAGGATCAGAAGTACTGATGGTGTATTTATGTCACACAGGGTTTTCCATCACAGCTGCAGGGAGACAGAAAGCAGCTCGTTTTCAGCTTTATTAAGATGATCAGATGATGAAGCATGAATGACTCACTTTCAGGTCAACATTTCAGTTCCTTTACATTTTATTGAATTTATTTTCCTGTTTATTGTGATATGAAATCATATTTATCAATAAATCTTCGAGCAGTGATGTCATCGAGGCTTGACATCCTGCTGGAAGTGACATCAGCAGTGAGGCTGTGACATCATCATGTCAAATGTGTGAGGACATGAAGGAGCAGTTATGGATCTCTGACACAAACAAAGTGGCTCTGTAAGTCACACCTGACGTCGTTGACAAAATCTCCTCCTGTAAAGAATCAAAATAAAGAAACAGAAATAAAATCAGAGGTCTGTGCTGTAAACGTTTTCTTCTTCTTCTCTAATGTAAAAAGAACAAACACAGTTCTTATAAAGACCTAAGATTACATGACTTTAGTCAATATAAAAACCAAACACATTTCATCAACAGTCCCACTTTCAGTTTGTACCTCCAAGGTTTATCTCCATACAGTCTTCTCGTCCTCCAGAGTTGCTTGGTTGTCCACTGCCCCAGTTTGTGAAGTTAAACTGGGAACCATCACTCCACATCCACACAGTTTCCTGGAAGAATAAAGTTCAGTTTGTTCTGATGTACTTTGATGCATCTATGCTGAGAGTGCAGACATGAGACCTCTTACACCACTCGAACACAATGAAGGTTCATTTTGTTTGTGGAGGTAAAAAATGAAAAGAAAAGTCAAGTCAACAGCAACATCTGTCTCCAGGAACAAAGTCCTGATTAATCCGTCTGTCACATGTTGACCTTTGAATCAAACTGATGAATATGAAGAGAAAAATATGAAAAATCAGAAACAGCTGCAGCTCATCCTCTTTATCTATGAAACACTTACAGTCTTTCTGCCTCCAACCCAAGCTCGTGTATACGACCCTGCTGCTGTGCGAGTGAGCTCTCTGATGAAGGTGTACTCAGCTGTGCTGTGGTATGAGGCCAGATGTCCACCGAGTGTGTGACAGGAACTCTGAGGAGGAAGATGAGGTGCACAGAAGATGAAAAGTGTGAGAATGCATTTAAAATCAGTCAAAGACAGAAACTCTTTATATCATCAGTGATGCAGCGACAGCTGCTGTTATTTCTAATGTACCTCAGCATCAGTCCAGGTCTTCATGCTGCTGTCAAAGATGAAACAGCGACCTCCAAACCAAGTCCAACCAGGAGGGCAGGAAGGAGCTGCAGCATGATTGTAAAGTTAAAAGGTCAGTGAACAGATTAATGATTCCTCAAAAGAAAAAATACCTTCTGAAACTTCACCATGAACTTCAGCTTAGAAAAGATTTAATAAGAAACACACACATTTATTTATGTGTTAATTTTGTAACTGACTCACTGCAGCAGTGAATATTTACTGTGACACTGAGTTAAAGTGTAATTAATGTTTAATAATAATTTACTTTAGTTAATGTTCTAATTTTACAGCAGATTCCTCCACAGCAGGACAGAGAGATTCACACGTTTGTGTGATTTTGCATGTTTCACTTTTAACTTCTACTGATCACATTTGGGTCTTTAAAGCTGCAGAGCGTGAATGTTGACCCCCCACGATCCTCCGGTGGGTCCTGTTTAAGGTCGAGATTTAAATCTAACAGTGAGTGTGCTTTTACCATCAGGGACCTTTGACTGTGGAACAGGCTCCAACAATCACAAACCTCCTTTAAATTACTTAAAGCACATTTTCTCCTGTTTTGGCTTCCTGTTAAATCCAGAATTCAAAATCCTGCTCCTCACATACAAGGTCTTAAATAATCAGGCCCCATCTTATCTTAATGACCTTGTAGTACCATATCACCCTATTAGAGCACTTCGCTCTCGCTCTGCAGGCCTACTTGTTGTTCCTAGAGTATTTAAAAGTAGAATGGGAGGCAGAGCCTTCAGTTTTCAGGCCCCTCTTCTGTGGAACCAGCTTCCAGTTTGGATTCAGGAGACAGACACTATCTCTACTTTCAAGATCAGGCTTCAAACTTTCCTTTTTGCTGAAGCATATAGTTAGGGCTGGACCAGGTGACCCTGAATCCTCCCTTAGTTATGCTGCAATAGATGTAGGCTGCCGGGGGATTCCCATGATGCATTGAGTTTTTCCTTTCCAGTCACCTTTCAATTCAATTCAATTTTATTTATATAGCGCCAAATCACAACAAAAGTCGCCTCAAGGCACGTCACTTCACTTTCTCACTCACTATGTATTAACAGACCTCTCTGCATTGAATCATATCTGTTATTAACCTCTGTCTCTCTTCCACAGCATGTCTTTATCCTGTCTTCCTTCTCTCACCCCAACCAATCACAGCAGATGGCCCCGCCCCTCCCTGAGCCTGGTTCTGCTGGAGGTTTCTTCCTGTTAAAAGGGAGTTTTTCCTTCCCACTGTCGCCAAAGTGCTGCTCATAGGGGGTCATATGATTGTTGGGTTTTCTCTGTATCTATGAAGCACCTTGAAGTAACTTTTGTTGTGATTTGGCGCTATATAAATAAAATTGAATTGAATTTTATTGAATTTTAGAGAAAATAGGCTCCTAGTACAACCTGGGTCTCGATTGAAGTCGAGAGGTGACCGGACCTTTGCAACCGTAGCACCCAGACTCTGGAATAACCTCCCTGTTCATGTTCGTACTGCCGAGTCTATCACGTCTTAAAACTTATCTTTTTACTTTGGCTTTTGATTCTAACTAGTTGGCTGTTCTAGCTTGTTGTGTTGTTACCTATTGTTTGTTGTCCTGTTTTACTGTTTGTTTTAATTGTCTCCTGCTTTTACTGACTGTGAAACACTATTGTTGTTTTAATATGTGCTGTATAAATTTGATTTGATTTGAATAGTGCTTCAGCAACTACAGACACATTTAGAGATAAACAGTATCAGTGATAAATTCCAGTCTGGATTTAAACCGCGTCACAGCACCCAAACTGCCCTACTAGGAGTTTTCAACGACCTCCTAATAGCTGACTCTGGGCGCTCTGCGCTCTTACTTCTATTAGATCTGACGTCACCTTTGACATGGTTAGAACATGTAGTTGGCCTTACAGGAAATGTTCTTTCATGGTTTAAATCACATCTTTCAGAGAAGTCCTTCTCTGTCACAGTGGGTAAACATTCCTCTTCTTCTGCCCCTCTTCGCTGTGGTGTACCCCAGGGCTCGGTGCTGGGTCCAGGGGCAACATGTTCTCTCTGTACATGTTGCCCCTGGGCTCCATTTTTGAAAAACATAATGTCTCTTTTCATTGCTGTGCTGATGATATTCAAATCTAGCTCCACTTGACTGGGGATGTTTCATCTTCACTACGTCCTCTGTTTGATAGTTTGAGGGATGTCAAAGACTGGTTATTATGTGACTCTCTTACCTTAAATGACAAGAAGACGGAATTATTGTTTTTGATAGAAATATGCTTCTGGGACAACTGACTGGCACGATTTGATATCCTCGTGTTGGTGTTGTTCCCAGATCATCATACTAAAGGTTGTTCCAAGATCAACATTGCAAGTGACCAATCAGAATGTTGTGATGTCATACTTTTGCAACTTCGGGAAAAACCGGCGTAAAACAAAAAACTGTACTTAAGCTGCGAGAAACCGCCTTTGTCCGCCGATCAACGGACCCTAACCCTTTAGTAAACGCTAAGCAGAATTTATATTGTCCTTGCAACATTGGAATTTCATAAATGCACGAATGGGTTGGTGCGCAAAAGAATAACGTCACAATAATGTGATTGGTCACTTGCAATGTTGAACCTGGAACAACATTTTCATGATGATCTGGGAACAACACCAACACGACGATATCAGATCATCCCACTCGGGCTTGTTGCTGTTAGGAAACTTTTCATGGATAGTTCCTTCAAACTGGATAATCAGGTGTCCACTGTGGTAAAAAGTCGCTTCCATCAACTGCGCCAAATTTCTAAAGCTAAACATATTTTTACTGCAGGAAACGTGCAAAGAAAGAGAAGCTGTGTTCTCACCACACTGAAGGTTTGCCTGAGATGCTTCGCATGTTACACAGATCCATCAGAAACTGTAATCATTCATGCACAGATTGGGTTCATTAGTCATTTCTAATCACAGGTTTAACAGAGTCCTTACGTGGGAAGCAGTCGTAGGTGGTCTCCAGGTATTTGCAGACTCCAGGATCATAAGTAATGTTTGACTTTATGTCACACTCTGTTTTTCCATCACAGCTGCAGGGAGACAGAAACAGCTGGTTTTCAGCTCAAAGATATGAAACAAGTTACTTTCAGGTGATCATTTACTTCCTGTTAGTTTGAGTAAAGCTGTTCAACAGGTTTAGTTTGTTTCTTCTTTTGATCAAAGGCTCACTTCTACCATCCCACAGTGCTCACCTGTTCCTCACGTTGTTCTCAGTGTCACTGTCAGAGCAGATTACTTCACCTCTACATTTGTACACAGCTGACGTCACAACGATCATTCCACCCACTGTTATACAGACACAGTATGAGAGAAAAGGAACAACTCAACACAACATGCAATAATCCAGGTTTAAGGCTTCAGTTTCAGACTCAGATGCTGCAGATCCATAAATAATGAGGATTGTACCTCTGTACACCACCACAGTGGAGATTACATTAACTCTGATTAAGGAGAAAACTTTAAGTCAGTGTTTTTGTTTCTAATCTACATCAAATGTTTCTGAATTTTTATACACAGTCCAACATCCTCAGAGCTTTTGTTAAAGAATAAATGCACTGTTGGTTTGTTGATCAGGAAAATACCATTTAAACTGAAAATAAGCAACTGTGCATAAAAAGGCTGTAAACTATAAACAGTTAATCCAATACTTGTTAAGTTTGTTGAATTTAGCCTGAGAGTCTGAATTTGATCTGCAGTGAATTCTTGGACACTATTTTCCATCTTACCACAGCTCAGGCGATGAGCACAGAGGCCGTTAGAGGTGACCACTCTCCCTGTGGATATGGCGGTCACAGGAGGAGGAAAGGAAACTTGAGCTCTGATAAAGCCTGAAATAAAAAATAACTGTATAAATTGTACCTTTAAAATGTTACTTGTTCTTCAAGTGAATCAACAAATGGCGAAATGAAAAGCCGAACAACAACAACAACACTGTTTCTTTAGAGAGTCTCAGCTTACATGTGTGTTTATTTCATATTTGTGAGAACGCCTCACAGGCATCCACACACACTAAATCACAGTATTTGATTATGAAGTGGAGTGCCCCCCCCCCAGTTTGCAATCCAAAGCCTCTATCCCTGATTTCCTCACACATGTCAACAAGGAGCCCCACAACATCCAGAAAAAACCCCACCCGCCCCACCCGCCACCAGACAGGTTTCATTTCATTTTCACTGGAAACAGAAATAAGATTTTAAAAAGGTGTGTGTGAAGGATAGAGTACAGATTTTAGATCACACAAATAAAATATTTAGTAGTTACAGACAGAAGAAGAAGAGGTGAGCTCTAATAATGAGAAAGTTAACAGAAAGGCTCTTTGTGACCAAAATATAAGAAGCAGTAAAACAGCATTTACCTGAAGTGATGAGTGAACAGGTTGCTGCCAGCACTGAAAGAGACAGAAAGAAAGCTCAGTGTCAGACTGTGTGTTTGATATCAAGTTTAATTCACCTCAAAACATGAAACAGAAATGAAAACCAAACAGGAGAAAGCTGCTGCTTTCATTCACACCTGGATTCTTTGAAAACTCTTTCTAAACAGCAGATTTCAATGACACATTTATTCTCTTCATGTTTCCAACTTTTGTCAATAAACTTATTTGTGTTGACAGTTTGAACTCTTCAAAGTAAATGATCAGCCATGAATTCCTCTCAGGACTCTGTGAAGCCTAACTGTCCTGCTGAGGTGATGCAAACATGTATTTAGGATGTTAGATTAACTGATCCAATAAAGCAGAAAGAAAAGCATGTCACAGTACAGCACAGTGGAAAGCTAGAACAGGATTAGACTGAACATGTGCAGCTGATTTCATGTAGAAATAAAGGATTATCAGTGTGTTGTACTCACACAGTGTGCTGCTGAGTCCGGAGCAGAGCATCATGTTAGGAGATCTGGATTACAGTGAAGAGCTGATGGAGGATCAAACACAGAGCTGCTGGATTTATTCTGTTTCAGTAACACCTGTGATGTATATGCAAAGCACAGCCAATGGAAAAGCAGAGTATCCTCCTTCTCACGTGCAGGATGTTGGATGTTTGGAATGGAAAAAGTATGAGAAAAAGAAAAAACAGGATGTGGATGTTAAATAAAAACAGGGTGCAGCAGTTTTTATTTAGGAATATATTTGTATGGAAAATATTCATATTTACATGGAACATCTCCACATGTCTCTCTGGTCAGAGACCACAAACGAGACAGTGTTTGTGATGCTGAGTCAACAGTATGATATTGTAAGTGTTTAAAGAGAGGTTTCCATTGACTGTGACTGTGTGAAGAGCTGTTGAAAACGTTCCTGAAAAACACAACATGCCATTGTATGGCAGCTGCACCATTGTACTAAGGGTTTGGAGCACAGAGAGAACAGGGCCTTCATAAACACCCAAATCATCATCCAGGAAACCTGAAGCTTTGCAGACCAAACATAGAGTTAACAGCACTAAATGAAAGGTTACATAAACTTGGCTCTGCTCATCTTAACATGATGCAAATTACCTGAAGAACAAAGGAGCAGAGCCTTACAGGAAACCAGAATATTTCAGCAGAAATGAAATCAGGGGACACGCTGGCCATGATGTGCCCACATCCCCCTTCACCAAACACACCCACGGTTGGATCACGTGACCCTGAATCCTCCCTTAGATAAGCTGCAATAGGGATTGCTTATCAAAGGGAGGATGATGCTGCACTGAGTGTTTCTTCTTCACTCACTATGTGTTTGTACACATCTCTTTATTAGGTATTATTAATCTCTGTCTCTCTTCCACAGCATGTTCTTCCACCCAGGCTGTCTTCTGAAAGCATGGAAAGCCAAGCCTCATCGCGGCTGTTATATCTGGCTCTGCCCTAGACTGGTTTTCCTCATATTTATCAGACAGGACCTTTTCTGTTAGGACTGACAGGTTCTCCTCTGACATTGCTGCCTTGACCTGTGGTGTCCCACAGGGCTCAGTTTTAGGTCCATTACTATTTTCTTTGTATATGCTTCCTTTAGCTGGTATCATTCAATCTTTTAGCGACCTGTCTTATCATTTTTATGCTGATGACATTCAGCTCCATGTGTCCTTTAAGCCTCATCAGCTGGATTGGCTGTCCACCCTAGTCCAGTGCTTAACCCAGGTTTCTGATTGGCTTTCAAGCAACTACCTTGTTCTAAATACTAACAAGACCGAGGCCATGATTATAGCTCCTCCTGATCTATATTATAAAATAAGTCAGGTTCTTGCCTCTTTCTGTCCATCTGTCAAGTCAAATATTCGAAATCTTGGTGTAATATTTGACTCTTCTCTGGGCCTTGACTCTCATGTAACATCTTTGTCTCGTTCCTGTTTCTATCATTTAAGAAACATATCTAAACTGCGACATATGGTTTCCTCAGCTGAATTGGAAAAACTCATTCATGCATTTGTGTCATCACGCTTAGATTACTGTAATTCCCTGTTTATTAGTTTGGATAAATCATCTCTTTCTCGCCTCCAAGCTATACAAAACGCAGCAGCCAGACTACTAACTCGCTGTACCAAGCGTGTTCACATTACTCTCATCTTATATTCTTTACATTGGCTCCCAATAGAGTTTAGAATTCGCTTTAAAATTCTTGTTTTAACATACAGAGCACTAAATGGCTCCAGATTACTTATCCAAGCTTCTTATAAAATACACTGCTGCTCGTCATCTCCGCTCACAGACTCAGAGTCTCTTAGTTGTTCCCCGTACACGACTGAAGACAAAAGGGGGCGGAGCCTTTCAGTCTGTTGCACCAAGGCTGTGGAACAGTTTACCACTACAATTACGTTTGCTTGACTCTGTGGATTCTTTTAAAAAACAGTTAAAAACTCTTCTGTTCAAATAAGCCTTTTGTTGGTCTACATATTTTATATTTTTTTACATTATTTACATTTGATATTTTACATTGTATATAATGTTTAATGATTTTGTTGTTTATTTTAATATTTGTGTACAGCGCTTTGTGATTGTCTGTCTGTGAAAAGCGCTTAATAAATAAAGTTTACTTACTTACTTACTTACTGTCTTCCTTCTCTCACCCCAACCAATCACAGCAGATGGCCCCGCCCCTCCCTGAGCCTGGTTCTGCTGGAGGTTTCTTCCTGTTAAAAGGGAGTTTTTCCTTCCCACTGTCACCAATGTGCTTGCTCATAGGTGGTCATATGATTGTTGGGATTTTCTCTTTTTACCATAGGATCTACTTTACAATATAAATTGCCTTGAGACGACTGCTGTTGTGATTTGGCGCTGTATAAATAAAATGTATTCAAACTCAACTGAATTGAAAGCTGAAGGCTCTGCTTCCCATTGTATGGAGCAATCACATGTAAACCAGCAGTCTGAGAGCGAAGTGCTCTATTTGTCATACGGCACTGTAAGGTCATTAGGATCAGATGGGGCCTGATTATTCAGGACCCACAAAGTCACTTGGAGGGATTATTTTTCCTGGTTAAATGATGATCTTCTAAATTAGTGAGATGCCATTTCCTGTGCAGCGTTTTCCAAGACTCCTTTTATTTGTCGTGCAATGTTTGAATAAATCCTGTGATCTATATGCAAACCCATTGCCAGTTGATGGTAATAGACAGGGTGCGGCAGGAGCTGGGAACACATTTGTATGGAAAATATTCTGATTTGCATTGAAAATCTTTGTTCTAACTCACAAAGGTTAAAGTGTTCCAGTCCATGGTTCCAAAGCTGTGATGAAATCAGCTCGTTGGAAAAACATCTGTTAAAGAGTGGACTCCGGAGCGGAGCTCAGAAATAAAGACAGTGTTTTTATTTACAGTGCAGCAAGGTGACAACAGTTCAAATGTGTGTGACCACGTGGTCGGCGGGGTTCTAAAAGAAATAATAAAATGACAACGCCACCTAGGGGAATCCCCCCCCAGGAAATATATGTTTAAGAAAAATCGATAAAAAGAATAAAAAGAGGCCGCACAGATTCAAGGATGCACACTGAGGCAGGTTGGCTCCAATATTAAAAGAGTTTTATTTATAGTAAAAGAAATAAAGAATAAAATATTAGGAGAACAAAATGTAGCGTCTTTGTTGACAGTGTCCTAAAAGTACAATAAAACAATGTTGGAACTTGGACTTACCAGCAGCCGTGGACCCAAAAGAAAATCACACAAAAAGAAAATCACTGCAGCCCACCTGGTGC
This sequence comes from Neolamprologus multifasciatus, assembly GCF_963576455.1. Lineage (NCBI taxonomy): Eukaryota > Metazoa > Chordata > Actinopteri > Cichliformes > Cichlidae > Neolamprologus > Neolamprologus multifasciatus. The sequence continues at coordinate 1,175,496 of NC_140458.1, read as the reverse complement.
TGTACAAAAGAAAGTGTGAAAACGACCCACCACCTGAGGTCCCAGGGCCACTGGCACGTCCTCCGTTCACTGAAATAAAACACAGAAAAATACGTTAAAGGAATAAAAGGACACTGAGCGTCTGGCAGATCATAAAAAACTAAGACACACTTTAATAACTTTAATAAAAGAAATCGCACACACACACACACACACCCCGCACTGGAAGGCTTATGCCCCACAGGTCAAACTACCACTCGTGCTGGTAGTAGTTGTCCAAGCCTCAATCGCAAGCTGGTCTGGCTCCCCACAGGCTGAGACCAGCAACGGAGGCGATTCAAAATTCCCGGCACGACACTCGGGCAGCGGACCACCTCAGCCCAATCACAGAAGCGTGGGTACAAGCAACAGTCCAGAATAAAATAGAATAAAACCAGGCGAACCAGGAAAAGGTAGGCCTACTTAATAAAAACAGTCTCACGACAGGATAAAACAGGATAAGACAAGATAGACAAGACAAGGCAGCAGGCTCCACCGAGGAGGAGCCCTCACAACAGCGGCTAGGCAGGCGTCTTGATTCTCCAATTAAGGCGAGTTGCCACGGAGGTGAAGGCAGCGATCAAACCCTAAAACAGATAAATGTAACCTTAGCCTCTTGTAGCTGTGAATGCTAATAAAAATAGTTTTAACAGCGGGCTGGTCCGAACAGGCCTCACCTGTGAGACATGAAAAACATTGTGAGTGCGCATGTTACGAGGCAGGCTCAACCGAACCGTCACTGGGTTCGATACAGCTTGGACAGGAAACGGGCCAATGAACCGAGGACCAAGCTTCTTAGATTCAGTTCTGAGAGAAACATGCTTGGTCGAGAGCCATACCTGCTAGCCCACCTGGTAGTCCGGTGCCGGGGCGCGGACTGCAGACCGTGACAGAAACAGCCCACTACGGCGCTCTCTACCTGTGACGGAGAGTATATGGCCCTGGCTTCTACAATGCAAGAGTGTTTATATTTAGAGAAGATTTTGGAGGTTTAGGTGAAATACACACAAACAGTGTTGTATGAGGACAACCAGCAAACGATTGCTTTAGCTAAAGACCCTGTGAGTCGACAGAGGTGCAAAAATGTGGACATTAAATATCATTTTGTAAGCTCCATTGTAAATAAAGGACGCTCAGTCATCACGCCACTGACCATGTGAGCGCACAGGGATGGTAGCCTTGAAAGAGCAGATGTACAGTGTGTCAATAAAAAATATAATGTCTTTTTTGGCTCCGTCATCATTTTCCTTCGAGTTCATTGCTGTTGATGCTGCACTCCTCAGCAGTTTTCTACCCTTTCTGAAATGTTCCACCTTTTTTATGATAAAGTCTCATTGACTTTGAATGGAGAGACAGCCCTCTCTAACCCCTCCCTCAGTCACTCACTCATCTCTCCCTTGACAAAGTGATGAGTTCAAGTGCAGCATCTTTTCTGTCTCTCTCAGTATGAACATACAGAACGTCTTTTTCTTATATTAAGATGTCTCAGGATTAAATGTGGAGACACAAAGACGACTTTCACTGGTCGATCAGCAGGCTGTATGTGGCCCACCATGTAAGATGACTTTGACATCTCTGATCTAGATGGAGACGATTACAAGAAGCTCCACGTTTCTAGTTATCAGCTGTTTGTAGAGCTCTGATTATTGTTTACAGCTAACGGTCATCACAGCAGCATTAATCTGTTTGTGTCATCCATAAATGTATGGATGACAAATACTACACTTTTCATCACATTATTCAGACTGATTAAGATACAATAACATTATTTAATCTCACACTGGGAAAATTCACCTGTTACAGCAGCAAAAGAGTCGGAAGGAAAAAGTGAATCAAAAACATGTTAAAGAGTAAAAATGTCAAATATAGAATCATCTTAAAAATCTTAGATCCAAAGTAATTTATATCATATACAATGTTACTGTTTACACTAAAATACACAAAGAATTGGGCACATGATTTTTTTAATATCTGCATAAAATAAGGTGGCTATGATAAAAGATTACAATAGAATAAAATAGAGTTTTTTCTGCTCAATCCAAAAAACACAAACGTAAACCTGTTGGCAGAAGTTTAGGTTCAGTCTGATTAATATTTAACTTTCACACAACATAAAAATCTGCTGTTCTGAGGTCATTCACATTTATCTTCTGTATGAGCCACTGCAGCAGCACGAAGAGTCGCTGTCTCACCTCCAGCTTTCACTTATCCCTTTAAACTCCTGTCTGAGTCTGTCTGCATCCTGAACAGCAGCCGTGTTTCCCCATATGAGCCAGTTTGCTCCCTCAGGTCCTCATGTGGGTCCTTTTAGCTACAGGTGACCGTGTTTTTGCCTGAACGACCTGCCAGAGGAACTCAAAGAATCAGCGACCTGCTAAAAATCACTCAGCAGAAATTCTGACAGTCACATTTCTCACAACTCCAGTTTAGAAAACTGGATCAAGCTTCTTTCATTTGTGACAGCCAAAATAAAGCCCATCTTATCAAAGCAGCTTTTTGAGACTGTAATCCCTGCCTTTGTTACATCTAGGCAGCCATTCCCCAACTCTCTGTGAATGGGACTCATGGTTATTGATCAGTGGTTGTTGATCAATGGTCATGAGAATTTGCATAATTAAGATGAAGGAACTGACCCCCCAGCCCATTGTTCCTTCAGTGGGCTGGTTTCAGTCAGTAGATGTAGACGTGAGCCTGCATGTAAGACAGGCCTCTTCTCTTTCTGAGTTTAAACTCTTCTTAAGACACATTTATTTGCTCTTGTAAGGGGCTGACTCAATATGACTTTTTTAACATGTTTTATTATTTTATTTAATCATTTAATTTGTTGTTGTTTGTTTATGCTATTTGTATATGTACAGCACTTTGTGATCTCTGGTTTTGTGTTAAAGTGCTTTATAAGTAAAGCTGGTACGGTATGGTAAAGTTGCAAAAAGAGATAAATATATAATTTTACACAAATATGATTAAGCTGATTCTTTTCTTCAGATTTAAAAATAACTGCGTTATCAGCATCAGCTGATGAGACCCCAGGATCAGAAGTACTGATGGTGTATTTATGTCACACAGGTTTTTCCATCACAGCTGCAGGGAGACAGAAAGCAGCTCGTTTTCAGCTTTATTAAGATGATCAGATGATGAAGCATGAACGACTCACTTTCAGGTCAACATTTCAGTTCCTTTACATTTTATTGAATTTATTTTCCTGTTTATTGTGATATGAAATCATATTTATCAATAAATCTTCGAGCAGTGATGTCATCGAGGCTTGACATCCTGCTGGAAGTGACATCAGCAGTGAGGCTGTGACATCATCATGTCAGATGTGTGAGGACACGAAGGAGCAGTTATGGATCTCTGACACAAACAAAAGGTTTGTTGGTGTTACACCTGACGTCGTTGACAAAATCTCCTCCTGTAAAGAATCAAAATGAAGAAATAAAATCAGAGGTCTGTGCTGTAAACGTTTTCTTCTTCTTCTCTAATGTAAAAAGAACAAACACAGTTCTTATAAAGACCTAAGATTACATGACTTTAGTCAATATAAAAACCAAACACATTTCATCAACAGTCCCACTTTCAGTTTGTACCATTATAGTTTATCTCCATACAGTCTTCTCCTGCTCCTGCGTTGTTTGGTTGTCCACTGGCCCAGTTTGTGAAGTTAAACTGGGAACCATCACTCCACATCCACACAGTTTCCTGGAAGAATAAAGTTCAGTTTGTTCTGATGTACTTTGATGCATCTATGCTGAGAGTGCAGACATGAGACCTCTTACACCACTCGAACACAATGAAGGTTCATTTTGTTTGTGGAGGTAAAAAATGAAAAGAAAAGTCAAGTCAACAGCAACATCTGTCTCCAGGAACAAAGTCCTGATTAATCCGTCTGTCACATGTTGACCTTTGAATCAAACTGATGAATATGAAGAGAAAAATATGAAAAATCAGAAACAGCTGCAGCTCATCCTCTTCATCTATGAAACACTTACAGTCTTTCTGCCTCCAACCCAAGCTGTTTCATACGACCCTGCTGCTGTGCGAGTGAGCTCTCTGATGAAGGTGTACTCAGCTGTGCTGTGGTATGAGGCCAGATGTCCACCGAGTGTCTGACAGGAACTCTGAGGAGGAAGATGAGGTGCACAGAAGATGAAAAGTGTGAGAATGCATTTAAAATCAGTCAAAGACAGAAACTCTTTATATCATCAGTGATGCAGCGACAGCTGCTGTTATTTCCTAATGTACCTCAGCATCAGTCCAGGTCTTCATGCTGCTGTTAAAGATGAAACAGCGACCTCCAAACCAAGTCCAACCAGGAGGGCAAGAAGGAGCTGCAGCATGATTGCAAAGTTAAAAGGTCAGTGAACAGATTAATGATTCCTCAAAAGAAAGTAATTTCTCCCCATAAACTTCAGAACAGAAGATGAAGAGTTTCATAACATCTGTTTCATTGTTTTTCATGTGTTCCTAATAAACTGTCAGTTGAGTACACGCCAAAGCAAAGCAGTCGATCATCTCATGTTAGAAGGCACTGAGCTTGAACAATGACTTTCATATTAACGGCTGGTTAATTATGTAACTGACTAACTACATCAGTACTACACTGCCTGAGTCTTTCTAAGGCCTCAGGTTTGTACAGCTTGTTGTACTTGTTAGGCGTCCCATCACACTTCTCTGCAGTTCTGATAGTTGGGTAACTTCCCTCCTTTCTGCCTCTAGTTTTCGTCTCCACTGAGGCTTCTGTTCTTGTGTTCATCTGATGTTCAAGGATCCCTGTTGCTGTGTAGATCAGCTGGCTGTTTGCAGTGATGGTCACAGAAGGGATTTTATTAGTGTGCGCTCAAATATAGGACTTTGTAGGAATGCTTCAATGTTTTCATATTTAATTAGCAAATACAAGCAGAGTGAAGGCAAAGGACCAACAAGTGCTCAGCATCTCTGGGAACTCCTTCAAGACTGTTGGAAAACCATTTCAGGAGACGACCTCATGAAGCTCATGGAGAGAAGGCCAAGAGTGTGCAAAGCAGGAATCAAAGCAAAGGGCGGCTGTTACCAAGAATCTAAAATATAAAACATATTTTGAGTTATTTCACACTTTTTTGTTTACTATATAATTCTACGTGTTCATTCATAGTTTTGATCCCTTCAGTGAGAATCTACAATTAAATAGTCATGAAAATAAAAAGATAAATGAATAAGGTGTGTCCTGACTATGTTGATAAATCTTTCATGCTGAAATGAGCAAATGTAACAAGTTTTACATATTTTTATGTTTTTGTAAAATATATACAAATATTACAAAAACAAAAACACTGTTGTTTCTCAAACTGTATTTTGGGAAAGACATTAAAATTTATGTGTATTTTCGATTAAATACGCATAAATTTTCTAATTAGATATATTTTTAAATCATCCAAGCAGAAAGCTTGGATGATTTGACATGATATAACCTGTGTCTTTGTGCTTATCTAGTCTCTTTTTTTCTGACTACCTGGTTTTAATATTGTGTTGATCAGAGCTCTTGTCATTTTCTGTTTTGCATTTAACCTTTTTCTTTTAATTCTGTCTACGGCTGTGCGATACGACCAAAATCTCATATCCCGATATAAGACGTCTATCGTCCCGATAACGATATAAATCACAAAAATGTAACATTTTCTGTAAATTCTGTGAATCTCGGGCAGCTCGACTTGCATGAAGTGTTTCCAGCTGTGCGTCGTGTAGCTGGAGTCGAGTGTTTTAACCGATGCGTGAAACGATACATTTTTAGACATAAGTTGTAACGGCGCCGTTTTCTTTGTGAGTATTTATTACACGGCGTGCTGCGGGGAAAAGCCTGTTCTAACGTTTGAGTCTAAGGTTTATTTTTTAGCACCTGGCGGCTCTTTTTTACTTCTCATCCGTAAATAATCTGCTCTTTCACGTGATTCAGTTTATTTTGAAAAGTCTCAACAGGATCTTGAGCTTTATTGTGAAAGGTTTATGTGGAACATAAACAAGCGGACAAACGATGGTTTTACCGTCCATAAAAACAGGCGCTTGTCCGTCTGTAGTGTGGTTATATTAAATATAAGAGAAAGAGAGAACTTTAATAAATTAATAATAACTACAGTGACCATCAAAACATGAAAAAATATTGCCGTAAACCGTAACCACGAAACAAACGGTAGCGTAAAATGAAACGATCGACGTTTTTATATTGTCATCCGATATATATCGTTATATCGAACAGCACTAATTCTGTCTGTTTGATTTTTACTTGTATGTGTCTTTCATTTGGTCAGAGGACTTTATAAACTCTCCCTTTTAATGTACTTTTATTGCAAAATGTGTTCATCTCTCAACTTCAGATTGTTATTAAAGAACTGTTACACTGATTTACTGCACCATCTTGTGGTATAAAGCGGTATCTCTGCCTTATCTTCAGTTGGTAAACACAACATACAGATGTTCTGTTCTCCACATTCTGTCGATGTTCAGGAAACATCAGTGAATAAAACAGAGACATTTTTTATTCACGATGTCATTTTCATTAGCTTACTTGACAAGCTTATGAAAAAATAATTCAAATTCAAAAATTCAAAATTTATTTGTATGGCACAATTAAGAACAACAGAGTTGACCAAAGTGCTTCACAATCAGTTAAAAACAAGAAAAAACAGTAGAGAAACAAATAAAGATAAATTAGAAACAAATGTATACACACACACATATATATATATACATACATATATATATATGTATGTATATATATATGTATATGTATGTATGTGTATCTATGTGTGTGTATTCTTATATTTTAATTTTATCTGTATTGTGGTTTTACTGGAAAGCACTTTGGTCTTTAAATGTGGTATACAAATAAATTTGATATGTTATGATATGAATTGTTGACAATGTAAAAATAAAAGACTATTCACCTCACAAATATAAACCTTTCGTCACTCTAATTCATTGTTCACCAGTCGAAACAAAACATTCTCCAAGAATCTGGTTTGACTTTCAGAGCTCTTAGTGGACGATCAGTGAACCTTTACAGCCATCAGCAGGTCCCTGAGGTCATGTGATCAAGAGCTACTTATTGTACATCACAGGAGGTTGAAAACTAAAGGAGACAGAGTTTTGACCACAGTGGTTCCCAGACTCTGAAACTCTCTCCCTCTGAGCCTGAGATCTCAGTCGTGTCTTTCAAGAACCAATAAAAACTCAGTTTTTAGGCATGTGTTTGGATAACTCTTTTTTTTATGCTCTGTTATTTTTTGGTGAAGCACTTTTTGATCTCTGTCTTGAAAGGTGTTTTATAAATAAACTTTTACTTACTAAAGAAGTTAGTAACAACAACTGAACAAAGTTTAAGCCACATGAATAATAAAATGTGGGATGAAGCTCAGTTCACATGAATTAGCCAATCCATGGTGCCCAGTCTTCCAAACGTCCATACAGAGTCAGGCCTGTCATGTGTGAGAGAGCCTGCACCCTCTTCACTTTGTGTATCGAGGTTTTCCATGTGACATCATCACAGGGAGTCATATGATTGTTGAGATTTTCTCTGTTTTGTTTCTATTATTCTAAGGTCTGTACTTTTTTATACAAAGCAACTTGAGGCAATCTGTTATTTGGATGTGGTGCTGTATAAATAAAACTGAACTGCAGCACTTTTAAAACTCAGAGGATTTTTCACACATCAAAGGAAAAACATCAGCTGTTGCAGTACTTTTAAAACAGGTCTAACACTGCAGTATTTAGGAGAAAACAGACTAATAGATTTTTACATTTTATTTTGGAGTATCTATATATTGTGATCAGCATCACTGATTTCTTCATTAAATTACATTTTTCCATAATTAAATTCTATAAAAATTACAGGATTCTGTTTTTTAAGACTTTCATAAACATCATTTCAATTTGTTCACTCAGGATCTGTAAAAATAAGCTGACGAGATATTCATGTCAGAGTACTTGAGTCTTTTTCAGCATAGAAATAATAATGACCTTTTTATGAGCACAGGAATGAATGCAGTCTAAAGGTTTCAGGTTCTTACCCTGACAGTCGTAAACCACCTCCAGGTACTTGTAGGTGCCACCACAGGGGTCTTCAAACACTGTGTTTGATGCTCTAACAGTACAGCTGTTCTGCCGGTTACACCTGTGAATGCAGGTCAAAGGTGAGTCAGCAGAGGACTGAAATACGCCGTGTCATCTGAGAGAAGATGGAAAGAGAGTCAGCATCTGTACCTGTTAGTTACATATTCTGTACTATTGGGACTCGAACAGTTAACATTTTTGACGTGATTAGGATTTCCATCAGGGCACGTGGTCGTATCACGGCGACCATAATTCGCCCAGGAGACGACTATAACCAGTCCTTCACCTGAGGAAGAGTTCATGAACTGTAACCATGTTTGTAGTTCTATCAAATGAATCCACTAAAGTTACAATAAATGAGAAAAATAAATCTGACCACACTGAAGGTTCGCCTGAGATCCTTCACATGTTACACTGTGGACTGACAAAGAAACACATCACATTAGAAACTGTAATGATTCATGTACAGATGTGACTGATTATTAGTTTGTAATCACAGATGTAACAGACTTGCAGAGACGCAGGTGTAGGTGGTGTCCAGGTAGGTGCAGACGCCGGGATCAGAAGCACTGATGATGTTCATACTTATGTCACACACTTTTCTTCCATCACACCTGCAGGGACACAGAAAGCAGCTCGTTTTCAGCTTTATTAAAGTGTTTCAGAGCTGCTGCTGTTTTTATTCAAACAGTCGTTTGTTATTGAAGATGTTAAACTACCTGTTCTTGATGTCCTGAGTGCCATTCTGAGAGCAGGTTTGTGTATCTGCACATCTGTACACAGCTGACTGCACAGCGATCACTCCCCGCTCTGTTATACACACACAGTATCAGAGAAAAGGAAAAACTACATGTAGTAAAGCAGGTTTGATGCACTCTGACTTTGTGTTTTAGACCCAGCAGCTGCAGTCACATCCATAAATGTTGGTCTGACCTCTGTACACCACCACAGTGGATTTTACATCAAACTTCTCTGATTGGTTGATTTATTTGTCATGTTAAGAGTTCGAGTGAACATCCAAGTACAAACTAAGATGTTTTATGTGCTAAAGTTTGAATGAACTGAGGGAACAGTGTCATGGTCCGGGTGAGTACAGCTGTTTTGTGCTGCTGTCTCCACCTTGGGGTGGAGTTACTGTACAGTGGCGTGTCTCCTCAGCTGTGGGCGACTGAGCTGTCAACGTTTATGGACCAGCGCTCACTTCACTCTTCGCCACAAGTTCTGCTTCACCTAGTCAGTGTTGCTTCAGACAACTAACAGGTGATCGTGCAGACTGAGACTCACTGTGTTTTCCCCATAGTTCACTATCTGGGCCCACGCCCTCATTTTAGGTTTGACAGCGTTTAGTATTGAAAGGTGAATGCTTGGACATTAATTGAGCTGCAGTTTGGGGAAGGCCTGGAAGGGGACTGGCGACGGCTCCCGGGCAGATCCCCATGCACTAAATAGGAGTGAATCTGCCACCTCACCCGGACCCAGTACTCCCTTTGTGTCCGCCCTCCGCCCGTGAACAGTAAGGCTAAATTCTGCGATGTTTTCCTGGACACTCCCCCAGGCCTAGTCACTAAATCCACTCTCCTCCCGTTACAGCGTACTGAGACTCCCGGTGCATTTCCAGCGTCTCCCCGCTTTGCTCTCGAAAAGAGTGTTTTTGTTTCCTTGGGGACGGGGCTATGGCTCCCCACACTCCCTAGCAGATCGTTACATGGAGAAACCTTTGGAATACAAGCGTGCTGATCCACACAGGTGTACACAGGTGTACACAGACACAAACTACACCTTTCTTGGCTGCTGCCTCAAAGCACATTGTGCGCTGTCTATCTTGTGTGCTGCACAATATCGTTTAATATTTAGTATCTACTGTTATCTACTGCTAGCTAGTTTATTGTGATGGTGCTGTTTTTATTATGTTGCTCTTTTTTTGTTTGCTTTCTCTTCTGTTTTTTTTCTCCATACAGGTGATCCAGGTGTTTTGTTTGTTTTTCTTTCTTCCCCCTTTCTCATCGTCTCTTCTCTCCTCTGGTTTTCTTTCTCTCTTTCTTTCATTCTTTCTCCCTGTCCTATCCCCCAGTCATGTCTGTCCTGTTTGTAGCAACCAAAAATAAAATAAATTCATAATTATAATAAAGGTCAATCAAATGGACCAATAAGGCCATGATGATCCACTTGGTAAAGTAAATCCGCTTGGCATCTTTCTTGGCCTTAAGACAACAATTCTGATGCTAAAGATCCAAACGGGACACAAAAAAAAAAAAGATTTAAATTACGCTGATTCATAATAGCAGTCAAGTCCTTGTTTCATGTTAGGTTTATATGCTTAGAAGACAACTTTAGTTCATAGTATCTTGTAAATCATATCTTGACGTTTTTGCTTTGCCTTGTTCATGTTTTCGTGGTGTTACGTGGGAGTTCTGCATTTGAGCCTCCAGTCAGCTCGGCAGTGACAAACAGGCCTCACCTGGCCATGAAACTGCTGTCAGTCAACTATCTGATTCCTGCTGAGCAAAAGGAGCGACTGTGTATAACAGAGGCAGCAACACGTGCCCACGGGCACCTGGTCGGCTGAAGGGACCGTGAGCGTCACCCACAGGACATGCTCTAAAAATACTGCAGGTTACCATGGAAATAAAAACTGAATTTAAATGTGTGGCTGTACTTTTTTAACCAGTAACATCTGGATTACCAGAGGTTTGAATGGTAAAACTGATTTTCTGTGTTTGCACTCAGACCTGTCTGAGGTCAAAGTTCAGTATCATGAAGATAAACTGCCATTTTTCTCCGCTGAGATAAGAAAGCAGGACAGACAAACATGGCAGAAAAATGTTCTGTTTTCACCGTGACTGGGAGGCGGAGCTCTTTTCTACAACAGCTAAAGAAACGTGTGTGTGTCTCACTTGTGGGACGACTGTGGTGACGACAAAGTGACACAGTGGAGACACACTTCAGTGCATGTCACACAAGCCTCCGTGCTAACTACCCACCTGACACACAAGCAGAAAGTCTGTGAGGCAGCTTTGAGCAAACTTTTTGAGGGGCAAGAAAACAACCATGGAGCTGTTATTGAACAATTTGTAACCTCAACATATCAAAAACCAACTGTGGACTTCAGAAAAGCTCCCAACAGTCTGATGCCACAAACATTAAGGTGGAATATGTGCGACCCTATAAATATCTCGAGACGATTGTTGATTCAAGACTGAATTTTGACATAAATTGTGAAGCTTTGTGGAAAAAGTGTCTCCATGTTTGTTTTACTTAAGGAAGCTGCCTCAGACTGTTTCTCTAACAGCATTAGAGAAACAGCTGCTGCTGTTTACTGACTAATCTGTAGCAACTTGCACACGTTTATCTCTTTTTAGCTATTAATGTTTTAAACACTTTATTATTTAGTAAATGTAATTTTATTAATATAGCCAACAACATTTGCCTCAAAGCACTAAGCACCTTGAGGCGACATTTGTTGTGATTTGGCGCTATATAAATAAAATTGAATTGAATTGAATTGAATTGAAAGCACATTATATTGTAAGCTAGACCCCACAATAAAGACCTTCTAAGAATAAAAGGAAAACAGAAAACCCCAACAATCATAGGACCTGCTAAGAGCAAGCACTTTAGTGACAGTGGGAAGGAAAAACTGTAAACAGGAAGAAACCCCCAGCAGAACCAGGCTCAGGGAGGGGCGGGGCCATATTCTGTTATCAGTTGGGAGCAAGGAGAGGAAAATCAAGTTGATTGTGCTTTTAGCTCCTTTTTGCTTTTTTAAAACTTATGTAATGAATATAAGCAGGAGGAGAGTTTTAAAATGTGGCTTCAGTAAAGCCTGGAGCTTTTTTTATTGTAAATAATTAAGTATGTATAATTAAGTATAATTAAGTATAATTATATCTGTCAGCTGGCCTGGGAACGCTTTGGTGTCCCCCGGACGAGCTACAGGAGCTGGCTGGGGAGGAGGAGGTCTGGGCTTCTCTGCTTAGGCTGCTGATTTTTGGAGACTATTTTCCATCTTACCACAGCTCAGGTGTTGAACACTGAGAATGTCAAAGGTGATCACTCTTCCTCTGGATATGGCAGGAGGAACGGGAGATTGTGCTCTGATAAAGCCTGAAATCAAAATATTAAAAAACGTAATATGAGGGTAAAGCAGGAGGGAAATGTAAAAGTAACACAGAGAAGGCCTTCTTTTTTTCTCAAAAGGTTTGATGATGTAGTGAAAAGGCTGTTTGGTTAGCTAATGCAGCTGTTTAACTGCTAACAGGCAGGAATACGCTGTGTGCCTTTTGTTAAGTGGTTAAAGTCAGTAAAGGATTACAGAAACACAGAAACTGCATTGAGCTGTAAGTTTATTAAAATATGGAAGTGAGAAAGTTAACAGAAAGGCTCTTTGTGACCAAAATATAAGAAGCAGTAAAACAGCATTTACCTGAAGTGATGAGTGAACAGGTTGCTGCCAGCACTGAAAGAGACAGAAAGAAAGCTCAGTGTCAGACTGTGTGTTTGATATCAAGTTTAATTCACCTCAAAACATGAAACAGAAATGAAAACCAAACAGGAGAAAGCTGCTGCTTTCATTCACACCTGGATTCTTTGAAAACTCTTTCTAAACAGCAGATTTCAATGACACATTTATTCTCTTCATGTTTCCAACTTTTGTCAATAAACTTATTTGTGTTGACAGTTTGAACTCTTCAAAGTAAATGATCAGCCATGAATTCCTCTCAGGACTCTGTGAAGCCTAACTGTCCTGCTGAGGTGATGCAAACATGTATTTAGGATGTTAGATTAACTGATCCAATAAAGCAGAAAGAAAAGCATGTCACAGTACAGCACAGTGGAAAGCTAGAACAGGATTAGACTGAACATGTGCAGCTGATTTCATGTAGAAATAAAGGATTATCAGTGTGTTGTACTCACACAGTGTGCTGCTGAGTCCGGAGCAGAGCATCATGTTAGGAGATCTGGATTACAGTGAAGAGCTGATGGAGGATCAAACACAGAGCTGCTGGATTTATTCTGTTTCAGTAACACCTGTGATGTACGTGTGTCTGTATGCAAAACACGTAAAAACCCTGAAAAGCAGGATCTGTTCCTTCTCAGCTGCAGCAGGAAATAAAACTACTTTACATTAAAAGTTATATAAGCCTGGATCAGCTGACCCAGTGACAGCTGGGAGAGGCTCATCATTTTAAACATGATTAATGGTAGATTACATTTATTTTAACATTTAATAAAAATGATTGTGTTAACATGATGTAGATGATTGCAAACATGTTGTTCCAAAGTTTAGGAGCTACAGTTTGAAAATGTGATCACGTCTGGATTTAAATGAAGAGCACAGACCTGATCAGCTCAGAGAGAAAGTGACACTCCCCTGTTCATTAACAGCGTCTTAAAGAGGGAACAAAGAGGACGCAGACCAAGTGGACGACACAGACAAACAGTAAATGGCTTGTATCTATATAGCGCTTTACACATCCAGTCATCCACACATTCACACACTGGTGATGGCAGCTACATTGTAGCCACAGCCACCCTGGGGCGCACTGACAGAGGCGAGGCTGCCGGACACTGGCGCCACCGGGCCCTCTGACCACCACCAGTAGGCAACGGGTGAAGTGTCTTGCCCAAGGACACAACGACCGAGAATGTCGGAGCCGGGGATCAAACCAACAACATTCCGATTACAAGACGAACTCCCAACTCTTGAGCCACGATCGCCCCCAACTGTGGGTGTTCAACACACCAGTGTTTACAGTGGTTTTATATGGGGTGGTACAGCAGGTATTTATGACGGCTATTTAATGATTTACTGGATGTTACTATAAAACAAACAGGTGCATGATATGAATGTAACAGACGGGCAGGAGTACAGCTGAGAACACATTTGACTGGAAAATATTCTGCTTTGCATGAAACATCTCCACACGTCTCTCTGTTCACAGAGGAAGTGGATTCATGGGACAACACCAGAAACTAAAAATAAGCTTCAAAGACATTCACAGTATTTAGAAAGAAGTCTTTCCACTGACTGCTGAATTAGTTCCTGATAAACACAACATGTCATTGTGCAGCAGCGACAGCATCATGCAAAAGGTTTGGAGCACAGACAGAGCAGGACCTTCATAAACACCCAAATCATCATCCAGGAAACCTGACACGGAAAAAGCCATTACACCTGTGTTTGAGTGTGTTGTTCAAGCTCACCATGAAGGACTCTAATATTTCTTCTGAAAAAAGATTTGATAAACAGTTTTTTAAACATCTGAAAAGATGTAAATGATTTGTGAAAGAGTGGCCTTTCTGGGACAAATGTCTTGACCCCGACCATGTAACTGTTCAGTTTTATTTATCGCGCTCCATATCACAAAAGCAGACACCTCGAGGTGCTTTACACTGTGAAGTACAGAACCTACAATAATACACAGAAACCCCAACAATCATACGACGCCCTAAGAACAAGCACTTGGTGACAGTGGGAAGGAAAAACTCCCTTTAAACAGGAAGAAATCTCCAGGCTCAGGGAGGGGCAGCCATAACGACCTGTTGATGCCGAGGGGAGGAAGACAGGACAAGGACACGTGTGGAAGAGAGCCAGAGATTAATAATCATAACTAATAATTAAGTGCAGAGAGGCGTATAAACACAGTGAGTGAAGAAGCTGGCAGCAGCCCAAATATACTGTACATGCGACCACTTCTTTTTTCTTTGTACTGCTCCTGTTCCCATGTTGTTAGAATGAGCTGACCTGAAGTGCTTTATTACTGTGCCTTATATTAATCTCATATTACTCAAACCTGCCATATAATCATGTAGCGCAGTGTTACATGGACACGTTAGAATAGATGTCCATCAGTCATAGACTCTCGCCCATGTTTGCCTGTAGAGCAGCAGATAAGAGGGAACCATCATGTAGTGGAAACTTACTGAAATGCTGTTGTTTAGACTAGAATAGGGTGCCCGGTAATGGTAAATGGACCACAAAGCTTTACACATCCAGTCATCCACACATTCACACACTGGTGATGGCAGCTACATTGTAGCCACAGCCACCCTGGGGCGCACTGACAGAGGCGAGGCTGCCGGACACTGGCGCCACCGGGCCCTCTGACCACCACCAGTAGGCAACGGGTGAAGTGTCTTGCCCAAGGACACAACGAACGAGACTGTCCAAGCCGGGGCTCAAACCGGCAACTTTCCGATTACAAGGTCAACTCCCAACTCTTGAGCCACGATCGCCTCTGATTGGTAGTGAAACCGTCAGGTGCCAGTCACCATTTTGAGATCCGCGGCAAAGTGTCAGAACAGATAGTGAGGAACAAAGGTCCACTAAGTGCAGTTACTGTTTATAAAGGTGGTATTCAGATTACAGCTACTTTGTTGAAATAAAGGGATTACACGGCGGTCTCTTCCTGTTTCATATGTTCGGCTATGCTCTCTCTGTTTTTGGTAATTCCAAGCTGGTGGAAACCCAAACAAAACACACATTAAGAGGCTCTAATGACATGTCTCAATCTCGCGGCCCATGTCACCTCTATTTACATAATGACGTGAAGAAATATTTTTAAAAATTATTATTCAAAAAATCACTTAATGTGAAGGCAACAGGCAGAGTGTTACAGGCATCTAAAGCATGTAGCCTGATGGGCAGTGTAGTCCGTGCTGCAGGGAGAATGGACTGCCATACACGTTATGTGTCTGTGAGCGAGGGAGGGAGAAAAAGGAAAAGTACGAGCTGTCATCGAGCAGAAACGGGAGCTGGAAGCATGTAAATATAATAATAACCACTGCAGCCAAGAAGAGAGCCTGACGAGCCCAGCTGTAAGTAAGCTATTAAGACTCGACTGTACACCGTGTTCGTGTTTTCCTCTGAAACAATAAGTTCTGTTGGAGCAGCCTTTCAACGCCTCTCTCTGTCTCTGCTAGCAAAGTTGACCCAGACAACAAAGAAAAGCTAGTTTTCGGTGGGAAACTCTCTGGGCCGGAAACCACGGACACTGCCACACACACCAACTCATATAAGTGGAAATGAGGGATGGGGAGAAAACAACAAAACATTCATGGCCGCGGCAGGTCGCCCAGTGCGGACTGCAGACCGTGACACTACGGCGCTCTCTACCTGTGACGGAGAGTATATGGCCCTGGCTTCTACAAGGCAAGAGTGTTTATATTTAAGAAGATTTTGGAGGTTTAGGTGAAATACACACAAACAGTGTTGTATGAGGACAACCAGCAAACGATTGCTTTAGCTAAAGACCCTGTGAGTCGACAGAGGTGCAAAAATGTGGACATTAAATATCATTTTGTAAGCTCCATTGTAAATGAAGGACGCTCAGTCATCACGCCACTGACCATGTGAGCGCACAGGGATGGTAGCCTTGAAAGAGCAGATGTACAGTGTGTCAATAAAAAATATAATGTTTTTTTCCGTCGTCATTTTCCTTCGAGTTCATTGCTGTTGATGCTGCACTCCTCAGCAGTTTTCTACCCTTTCTGAAATGTTCCACCTTTTTTGTGATAAAGTCTCATTGACTTTGAATGGAGAGACAGCCCTCTCTAACCCCTCCCTCAGTCACTCACTCATCTCTCCCTTGACAAAGTGATGAGTTCAAGTGCAGCATCTTTTCTGTCTCTCTCAGTATGAACATACAGAACGTCTTTTTCTTATATTAAGATGTCTCAGGATTAAATGTGGAGACACAAAGACGACTTTCACTGGTCGATCAGCAGGCTGTATGTGGCCCACCATGTGTCAGGGTTCCTGGGTCATCGACCCAGTGCTTTCAGTTTTGTTCATGTTCAGTTTATTTTGCCACTTCCATGTTCTCACTTCCTGCTTTTCCTGTGTCAGCTCGTCTCGTGCCATTAGCCAGATTATGTTCAGCTGTGTACTCACCGGTCTCTCATTATCATCCTCATCAGTCTGTGTATTTAAGCCTTCTGTTTCTACTCGTTCACTGTCGTGTCATTGATGTTATGTTGTCGTCTCCGCCTTCGTTCAGCCAGCCAGCCATTTCCTTCCTCTGTTCTGTTTGTTCACTCCTTCGATAATAAAACACCAACCTTCACCTACCTACCTGTGAGTCCAGCGTTTGGGTCCTCCTTCCTCGCCTCCACTCAGCAACCTCTGACAGAATGACACGACCCGTGCCACGAAGACACGTTTTCGACCCAGCGGACTCGGACCTTTTTGAGCGGCAGGAGGCAGCGCTCTCCTTGTGGGCAGAAAAGCTCAAGGAGAGACAGCGGCTCTTCGCGGAGCGAGAGCACGTCTTCGAAGGCACTCGCTTGGCTCTGGGCGGGCCTCGGAGACGCCGCGTTCACCCACCTGCTACCTCCCATGCACCGGAGCATTTGCCGCGGAGAGTGGGCGTTTCGCGCCGCGCTTCGGCGGCTCCCCCTCTAGCGGACCCGCTCCTCGCTCACACGCCACCTGTCTCATTCACCGGACCTTCAACCTCGCCACGGCACAGCGGCTCCGCCTCCCACCTCGGCTCAACAGAGGCTCCCGCGCCAGAGGCTCGGATGTGTACCCCGCCCGCTTCCTCTTCCCGGAGAAAGCGGCACGCACGCCGTCATAAAATGGACTATTTCCAGCAATACCCGGTGGTGAGTTCCAGTGACTGTTTTTCACCCTCATTTTATTCTCCACTTAAAACCAATAATAAATCCATCTCTGAGTCATGGGATGTTTCCCTCCTGGAGGATTCTGTGGACTGGGAAGATTTGTTCTGCTCTGCTCCCCCACAGACTGTAAATAGTGGTGGCAGAAGGACCAGAACAATCCCAGATAAACCTGCCAGTATCATACACCCAGTCACTATTTCCACACCCTTTACTCAGCCATTTCCCACCAGCACGGCGGCCAGGATCCGACCTGACCCCCATAGAGACTCAGCTGAGGCTCCCCAGCCGGCGCCCTCACGCTCTGGAGGCAGCGAATACCTAACTTGTCCACCTGCTAGTTCGCCACCCCGTCTATCTCCTCACTCAGCTTTCCACGCCCTGGCACTGTCTCTAGTTAGGCTAGCTGACCTGTCCCCTGCTCAGGCACCAGCTTTACTAGCCCAAGCTGTAGCTTTATCCCCCTCAGTAACTCAGTCATTAGCTCAGCCATTAGCATCGCCAACCTCTGTTCATCCCTTAGCTTCCTCACTCCAGTCAGTTCCCTCACCTGCTGTTCAGCTTTCACTCCAGTCCCCTGTCGTCCAGTCTCCTCCAGTCCTCCAGTCAATCCAGTCGTCCCCTGTAGCTCAGTGTCCTGTTCTCCAGTTGCCTCCCGTCCAGTCAGTCCAGTCGCCTCCTGCCTCCCGGTCGCCCGTCCTCCAGTCTGTCCAGTCTGTCTAGTCTGTTGTCCAGTCTTCTGTAGTTCAGTCACTCATCCACCTCCCTGTTCAGTTCCCGGACCTGCAGCCACAGCACCCAGAGCCAGCTGTGAGCTCTCCAGCCAGGGGCCTCCACGCCCGCTGGCCCTAAAGCTGTGGCTCCGTCACCCCTGGCTCCCGTGCCGTCGCCTGGTCCAGACTCAGCCTCAGCCTCAGACTCAGCCTCAGCCTCGCCTGGGCCAGCCTCAGCCTCGGCGTCAGCCTCCGCTTCGCCTGGTCCTGCGGCTGCCGCGCCGTCGCCCCAGCCACGTTCTGGACGTCATCGCCGGCGCGGCCACCCGCCGGACCTGCCACCCGCCGGACCTGCTCAGCGGCCGCCGCCAGCCTGAACTGTTTCTGTTTTGGACTCAGTCCCTCCGTCCTGGGCCCCCTCCGCCTGCCCTGTTCTGGTTTTTCTTTCTTTTGGCCGTCGGGTGCCGGCCTTTAGAGGGGGGGGGTACTGTCAGGGTTCCTGGGTCATCGACCCAGTGCTTTGTTTTGTTCATGTTCAGTTTATTTTGCCACTTCCATGTTCTCACTTCCTGTTTGTTCCTGTGTCAGCTGTGTACTCACCGGTCTCTCGTTATCATCCTCATCAGTCTGTGTATTTAAGCCTTCTGTTTCTACTCGTTCACTGTCGTGTCATTGATGTTATGTTGTCGTCTCCGCCTTCGTTCAGTCAGCCAGCCATTCAGTCTTTCAGTCATCCAGCCAGCCATTTCCTTCCTCTGTTCTGTTTGTTCACTCCTTCGATAATAAAACACCAACTTTCACCTACCTACCTGTGAGTCCAGCGTTTGGGTCCTCCTTCCTCGCCTCCACTCAGCAACCTCTGACACCATGTAAGATGACTTTGAAATCTCTGATCTAGATGGAGACGATTACTAGAAGCTCCACGTTTCTAGTTATCAGCTGTTTGTAGAGCTCTGATTATTGTTTACAGCTAACGGTCATCACAGCAGCATTAATCTGTTTGTGTCATCCATAAATGTATATTTCCTTATTCTGATATTAAATACTACACTTTTCATCACATTATTCAGACTGATTAAGATACAATAACATTATTTAATCTCACACTGGGAAAATTCACCTGTTACAGCAGCAAAAGAGTCAGAAGGAAAAAATGAATCAAAAACATGTTAAAGAGTAAAAATGTCAAATATAGAATCATCTTAAAAATCTTAGATCCAAAGTAATTTATATCATATACAATGTTACTGTTTACACTAAAATACACAAAGAATTGGTCACATGATTTTCTTAATATCTGCATAAAATAAGGTGGCTATGATAAAAGATTACAATAGAATAAAATAGAGTTTTTTCTGCTCAATCCAAAAAACACAAACGTAAACCTGTTGGCAGAAGTTTAGGTTCAGTCTGATTAATATTTAACTTTCACACAACATAAAAATCTGCTGTTCTGACGTCATTCACATTTATCTTCTTATGAGCCACTGCAGCAGCACGAAGAGTCGCTGTCTCACCTCCAGCTTTCACTTATCCCTTTAAACTCCTGAGTCCTGCATCCTGAACAGCAGCAGTGTTTCCCCATATGAGCCAGTTTGCTCCCTCAGGTCCTCATGTGGGTCCTTTTAGCTACAGGTGACCGTGTTTTTGCCTGAACGACCTGCCAGAGGAACTGAAAGAATCAGCGACCTGCTAAAAATCACTCAGCAGAAATTCTGACAGTCACATCTCTCACAACTCCAGTTTAGAAAACTGGATCAAGCTTCTTTCATTTGTGACAGCCAAAATAAAGCCCATCTTATCAAAGCAGCTTTTTGAGACTGTAATCCCTGCCTTTGTTACATCTAGGCTGGATTACTGTAACACACTTTACTGTGGGGTTAGTGATGCATCCATTAGACGTCTGCAGGTTGTGCAAACTGCTGCAGCGCGTCTTTTAACTGGAACAAAATAATCACATTACTGGCTATGATGAGGATGTAACATCCTGGACAGGGAGGAACGCAGGTTTGAGGGCGGAGTCAAGGAGGCCATTTACGTGAAAAGGGAAAGACCATCTCTGAATCGAGGAGGGGGCCTAAGGGTACATCTGTCACCATCTTACATGCTGTGATTGCAGCCATTCCCCAACTCTCTGTGAATGGGACTCATGGTCATTGATCAGTGGTTGTTGATCAATGGTCATGAGAATTTGCATAATTAAGATGAAGGAACTGACCCCCCAGCCCATTGTTCCTTCAGTGGGCTGGTTTCAGTCAGTAGATGTAGACGTGAGCGTGCATGTAAGACAGGCCTCTTCTCTTTCTGAGTTTAAAACTCTTCTTAAGACACATTTATTTGCTCTTGTAAGGGGCTGACTCAATATGACTTTTTTAACATGTTTTATTATTTTATTTAATCTTTTAATTTGTTGTTGTTTGTTTATGCTATTTGTATATGTACAGCACTTTGTGGTCTCTGGTTTTGTGTTAAAGTGCTTTATAAGTAAAGCTGGTACGGTATGGTAAAGTTGCAAAAAGAGATAAATATATAATTTTACACAAATATGATTAAGCTGATTCTTTTCTTCAGATTTAAAAATAACTGTGTTATCAGCATCAGCTGATGAGATCCCAGGATCAGAAGTACTGATGGTGTATTTATGTCACACAGGTTTTTCCATCACAGCTGCAGGGAGACAGAAAGCAGCTCGTTTTCAGCTTTATTAAGATGATCAGATGATGAAGCATGAACGACTCACTTTCAGGTCAACATTTCAATTCCTTTACATTTTATTGAATTTATTTTCCTGTTTATTGTGATATGAAATCATATTTATCAATAAATCTTCGAGCAGTGATGTCATCGAGGCTTGACATCCTGCTGGAAGTGACATCAGCAGTGAGGCTGTGACATCATCATGTCAGATGTGTGAGGACACGAAGGAGCAGTTATGGACCTCTGACACAAACAAAGCGGCTCTGTAAGTCACACCATTGGTCGTTGACATAATCTCGTCCTGTAAAGAATCAAAATGAAGAAATAAAATCAGAGGTCTGTGCTGTAAACGTTTTCTTCTTCTCTAATGTAAAAAGAACAAACACAGTTCTTATAAAGACCTAAGATTACATGACTTTAGTCAATATAAAAACCAAACACATTTCATCAACAGTCCCACTTTCAGTTTGTACCTCCAAGGTTTATCTCCATACAGTCTTCTCCTGCTCCATGGTTGTCTGGTTCTCCTTTGCCCCAGTTTTTGAAGTCAAACTGGGAACCATCACTCCACATCCACACAGTTTCCTGGAAGAATAAAGTTCAGTTTGTTCTGATGTACTTTGATGCATCTATGCTGAGAGTGCAGACATGAGACCTCTTACACCACTCGAACACAATGAAGGTTCATTTTGTTTGTGGAGGTAAAAAATGAAAAGAAAAGTCAAGTCAACAGCAACATCTGTCTCCAGGAACAAAGTCCTGATTAATCCGTCTGTCACATGTTGACCTTTGAATCAAACTGATGAATATGAAGAGAAAAATATGAAAAATCAGAAACAGCTGCAGCTCATCCTCTTTATCTATGAAACACTTACATTCTTTATGTCGTTGCCTCCAACCCAAGCTCGTGGATACGACCCTGCTGCTGTGCGAGTGAGCTTTCTGATGAAGGTGTACTCAGCCCTGCTGTGGTATGAAGCCAGATGTCCACCGAGTGTCTGACAGGAACTCTGAGGAAGAAGATGAAAAGTGTGAGAATGCATTTAAAATCAGTCAAAGACAGAAACTCTTTATATCATCAGTGATGCAGCGACAGCTGCTGTTATTTCCTAATGTACCTCAGCATCAGTCCAGTTCTTCATGCTGCTGTTAAAGATGAAACAGCGACCTCCAAACCAAGTCCAACCAGGAGGGCAGGAAGCATCTTCAAAATGATTGCAAAGTTAAAAGGTCAGTGAACAGATTAATGATTCCTCAAAAGAAAGTAATTTCTCCCCATAAACTTCAGAACAGAAGATGAAGAGTTTCATAACATCTGTTTCATTATTTTTCATGTGTTCCTAATAAACTGTCGGTTGAGTACACGCCAAAGCAAAGCAGTCGATCATCTCATGTTAGAAGGCACTGAGCTTGAACAATGACTTTCATATTAACGGCTGGTTAATTATGTAACTGACTAACTACATCAGTACTACACTGCCTGAGTCTTTCTAAGGCCTCAGGTTTGTACAGCTTGTTGTACTTGTTAGGCGTCCCATCACACTTCTCTGCAGTTCTGATAGTTGGGTAACTTCCCTCCTTTCTGCCTCTAGTTTTCGTCTCCACTGAGGCTTCTGTTCTTGTGTTCATCTGATGTTCAAGGATCCCTGTTGCTGTGTAGATCAGCTGGCTGTTTGCAGTGATGGTCACAGAAGGGATTTTATTAGTGTGCGCTCAAATATAGGACTTTGTAGGAATCCTTCAATGTTTTCATATTTAATTAGCAAATACAAGCAGAGTGAAGGCAAAGGACCAACGAGTGCTCAGCATCTCTGGGAACTCCTTCAAGACTGTTGGAAAACCATTTCAGGAGACGACCTCATGAAGCTCATGGAGACAAGGCCAAGAGTGTGCAAAGCAGGAATCAAAGCAAAGGGTGGCTGTTACCAAGAATCTAAAATATAAAACATATTTTGAGTTATTTCACACTTTTTTGTTTACTATATAATTCTACGTGTTCATTCATAGTTTTGATCCCTTCAGTGAGAATCTACAATTAAATAGTCATGAAAATAAAAAATAAAAAATAAGGTGTGTCCTGATTATGTTGATAAATCTTTCATGCTGAAATGAGCAAATGTAAGTTTTACATATTTTTATGTTTTTGTAAAATATATACAGTATTACAAAAACAAAAACACTGTTGTGTCTCAAACTGTATTTTGGGAAAGACATTAAAATTTATGTGTATTTTCGATTAAATACGCATAAATTTTCTAATTAGATACATTTTTAAATCATCCAAGCAGAAGGCTTGGATGATTTGACATGATATAACCTGTGTCTGTGGCTTATCTAGTCTCTTTTTTTCTGACTACCTGATTTTAATATTGTGTTGATCAGAGCTCTTGTCATTTTCTGTTTTGCATTTAACCTTTTTCTTTTAATTCTGTCTACGGCTGTGCGATACGACCAAAATCTCATATCCCAATATAAGACGTCTATCGTCCCGATAACGATATAAATCACAAAAATGTAACATTTTCTGTAACTTCTGTGAATCTCGGGCAGCTCGACTTGCGTGAAGTGTTTCCAGCTGCGCGTCATGTATCTGGAGTCGAGTGTTTTAACCGATGCATGAAACGATACATTTTTAGACATAAGTTGTAACGGCGCCGTTTTCTTTGTGAGTATTTATTACACGGCGTGCTGCGGGGAAAAGCCTGTTCTAACGTTTGAGTCTAAGGTTTATTTTTTAGCACCTGACGGCTCTTTTTTACTTCTCATCCGTAAATAATCTGCTCTTTCACGTGATTCAGTTTATTTTGAAAAGTCTCAACAGGATCTTGAGCTTTATTGTGAAAGGTTTATGTGGAACATAAACAAGCGGACACGCGATGGTTTTACCGTCCATAAAAACAGGCGCTTGTCCGTCTGTAGTGTGGTTATATTAAATATAAGAGAAAGAGAGAACTTTAATAAATTAATAATAACTACAGTGACCATCAGAACGATGAAAAAATATTGCCGTAAACAGTTTATTTTGCGACACCACAAAACAAACAGTAGCGTAAAATGAAACGATCAACGTTTTTATATTGTCATCCGATATATATCGTTATATCGAACAGCACCAATTCTGTCTGTTTGATTTTTACTTGTATGTGTCTTTCATTTGGTCAGAGGACTTTATAAACTCTCCCTTTTAATGTACTTTTATTGCAAAATGTGTTCATCTCTCAACTTCAGATTGTTATTAAAGAACTGTTACACTGATTTGCTGCACCATCTTGTGGTATAAAGCGGTATCTCTGCCTTATCTTCAGTTGGTAAACACAACATACAGATGTTCTGTTCTCCACATTCTGTCGATGTTCAGGAAACATCAGTGAATAAAACAGGGACATTTTTATTTACGATGTCATTTTCATTAGCTTACTTGACAAGCTTATGAAAAAATAATTCAAATTCAAAAATTCAAAAAATCAAAATTTACTTGTATGGCACAATTAAGAACAACAGAGTTGACCAAAGTGCTTCACAATCAGTTAAAAACAAGAAAAAACAGTAGAGAAACAAATAAAGATAAATTAGAAACAAATGTGTATATATACATACATATATGTGTATATATATGTATGTATATATACACACATATATATGTATATACATACATATATATATATATATATATATATATATATGTGTGTATATATATGTATGTATATGTATGTATGTGTATCTATGTGTATATATTCTTATATTTTAATTTTATCTGTATTGTGGTTTTACTGGAAAGCACTTTGGTCTTTAAATGTGGTATACAAATAAATTTGATATGTTATGATATGAATTGTTGACAATGTAAAAATAAAAGACTATTCACCTCACAAATATAAACCTTATGTCACTCTAATTCATTGTTCAGCAGTCGAAACAAAACATTCTCCAAGAATCTGGTTTGACTTTCAGAGCTCTTAGTGGACGATCAGTGAACCTTTACAGCCATCAGCAGGTCCCTGAGGTCATGTGATCAAGAGCTACTTATTGTACATCACAGGAGGTTGAAAACTAAAGGAGACAGAGTTTTGAGCACAGTGGTTCCCAGACTCTGAAACTCTCTCCCTCTGAGCCTGAGATCTCAGTCGTGTCTTTCAAGAACCAATAAAAACTCAGTTTTTAGGCATGTGTTTGGATAACTCTTTTTTTTAATGCCCTGTTATTTTTTGGTGAAGCACTTTTTGATCTCTGTCTTGAAAGGTGTTTTATAAACAAACTTTTACTTACTTACTAAAGACGTTAGTAACAACAACTGAACAAAGTTTAAGCCACATGAATAATAAAATGTGGGATGAAGCTCAGTTCACATGAATTAGCCAATCCATGGTGCCCAGTCTTCCAAACGTCCATACAGAGTGAGGCCTGTCATGTGTGAGAGAGCCTGCACCCTCTTCACTTTGTGTATCGAGGTTTTCCATGTGACATCATCACAGGGAGTCATATGATTGTTGAGATTTTCTCTGTTTTGTTTCTATTATTCTAAGGTCTGTACTTTTTTTATACAAAGCAACTTGAGGCAATCTGTTATTTGGATGTGGTGCTGTATAAATAAAACTGAACTGCAGCACTTTTAAAACTCAGAGGATTTTTCACACATCAAAGGAAAAACATCAGCTGTTGCAGTATTTTTAAAGCAGGTCTAACACTGCAGTATTTAGGAGAAAACAGACTAATAGATTTCTACATTTTGTTTTGGAGTATCTATATATTGTGATCAGCATCACTGATTTCTTCATTAAATTACATTTTTCCATAATTAAATTCTATAAAAATTACAGGATTCTGTTTTTTAAGACTTTCATGAACATCATTTCAATTTGTTCACTCAGGATCTGTAAAAATAAGCTGACAAGATATTCATGTCAGAGTACTTGAGTCTTTTTCAGCATAGAAATAATAATGACCTTTTTATGAGCACAGGAATGAATGCAGTCTAAAGGTTTCAGGTTCTTACCCTGACAAGCGTAAACCACCTCCAGGTACCTGTAGGTGCCAGGACAGTGGTCTCCAAACACTGTGTTTGATGCTCTAACAGTACAGTTGTTCTGCCAGTTACACCTGTGAATGCAGGTCAAAGGTGAGTCAGCAGAGGACTGAAGTACGCCGTGTCATCTGAGAGAAGATGGAAAGAGAGTCAGCATCTGTACCTTTTAGTTACATATTCTTTACTACTGGGACTCGAACAGTTAACTTTTTGGAGCTCAGAGTCAGGACGTCCATGAGAGCACGTGGTGTTGTCACGGCGACCATAATTAGCCCAGGAGACGACTATAACCTGTCCTTCACCTGAGGAAGAGTTCATGAACTGTAACCATGTTTGTAGTTCTATCAAATGAATCCACTAAAGTTACAATAAATGAGAAAAATAAATCTGACCACACTGAAGTTTCGCCTGAGATCCTTCACATGTTACACTGTGGACTGACAAAGAAACACATCACATTAGAAACTGTAATGATTCATGTACAGATGTGACTGATTATTAGTTTATAATCACAGATGTAACAGACTTGCAGAGACGCAGTTGAAGGTGATGTCCAGGTAGGTGCAGACGCTGCGATTACAGGTACAGACCATGTTTGTATTTATTTCACACACTTCCTTCAAATCACAGCTGCAGGGAGACAAAAAGCAAATTTCCAGGTTTGTTGAAGTGATCAGTTCATGATTTCTAATATCTGCATTCATTTGAACTGCTGGTGCTTTTTATTGTAATCAAAGCAGTTAAACTACCCGACAGTGTTCACCTTTTCTTGATGAAGTTCAGATCGTGAAGCTGAGAGCAGATTTCTTTATCTGCACATCTGTACAAAACTGACTGCACAGCCACCACTCCACTGCCTGTTACACACACAATGAGACAAAAGGACACATGAAATGTTAACCTCTTAAGCCCCAACGCCCCCTGATACGGGGGCAAAAAGCAGGAGATCAGGCAGGCTTGGGGCTTAAGAGGTTAATATCAATAACGCAGGTTTAAGACACTTTGGCTTCACTTTACAGACTCAGAAGTTGCAGTCAGATCCTAAATGCTTCTGCTCTTGGCTCTTGATGGAGGCGGTCACACTGTCTCCCTCTCCCTTATCTTTCCTGCTTGGCTTCTCATCTGCTTTGTATAGTCTTGGATATTCTCTAACCTTAAGAGAGTCTCAAAGACTTGTTCTCTGAAACATAAAGAAGAATTATGGATTTGAGCCCACCCTCCTGGGCTTGGGAGAGCCTGATTGTCCTGCAGAGACGTTTGCTTTGCTAGTTCTGGCTGATTGGAGCTGGCTCAGCTTATCGAAGAACAAGAAGCAGCTACAGCTGTTCAAAACCCCTCGAAGCTGGCTGACATGATAGACGATGGGCAGGGCTGTGAGTGCTCAGACTGTGTTTGTTTTTAACGCAATATGGAGAAGATCTTGAAGAAGAACAACGAGAAGAGACCTGGCGACCAAAGATGGACATTAGACCAACTGTAAAATTGGAAGCAGTTTGTTCGCATTAACCAAAACAACTATCATCTTTATCTGTTGCAGCCCCCCCCCCCCCCCCCCCCGGCGTCAGCTGGATGATCAGCTGAGGGGAATAACAAAATTGTCTCTTAGATAACAAGATGTGTTGTGTTGTGAGTCTCCCTCCTCATTCAAGGCCACCCACGTGGAAGATTGTTGACTTTTGCTTAACCAGGTGAAGGGACACTTTCTCTTGGCTGAACACGGAACACACACACACACACACACACACACACACACACACACACACACACACACACACACACACACACACACTGAAACAAACCTACACTCACCCTCCCACCCCCTCCAAACGCCTTCGAAGCTTATGTCTTCCATAATGTCAGATGTGACGCTTCATGTGCTGAGATGTTTTTTCTGCTCTCAAACTACCTCTCTACCTAACTACCTCACCTTCCCCATGTGATGTTTGTGTAATGTATGTTTGGTCTGAAGGGTAAGATGGTGCAGCCTTAACCCAATTTCCCTCAGGATGAATAAAGTCTTATCAATCAATCAACCAAAATAGGTGACTGTGTAAAAATGAGATTCATTTCCTACGATGGTCACCTTTGAGCGTGAACATCACAGATGTAATAAAACATTCAAATGTCATTGAAACAAATAATCATCACTTTTATAAGTTCAAGTGCACAGTGTGGAGGATGTCATAAGGCCTTGAGGCAATCAAATATTTATCAGTGTTTTAAGTTGTAAATTGGTCAGATTTGACCCGAACATGACGCGAAAGTTTGAATATAATTCTTTTATTAAACTTCATGATTTGAAGCTGAGAGTCTGCACTTCAGTCACATCCTGACTGTCCAATTTAAGATCCACTGTGGTGATGTACGGGAGCAAAAACAAGTCACTGGGCATATTCTTATGGACCTGACTTTACATCCAGCTTTAACGTACAAACTACACCCTTCTTACCACAGCTCAGCTGTAGGACACTGTCGACATTAAAGGTGATCACTCTCCTTGTGGATATGGTCGTCACGTTGGAAGGTAAAGCGAGCTGGGCTCTGGTAAACCCTGTAATAAAAACTGAATGCATGAATATAATTTTATACATATTTTCCAGTACAGCAGCATAAACAAAAACAAACTAGACTATCAATATATGTTAAGATATGAGGAACAGCACAATATATACAAGTCACCAAGTAATAAATACTCAGGGTTGACAGATATGATTATAAATACATATCAACAAATTAACTGCAACATTACAGAGTAAGAAAGAGTGTCTGCAAAACTATTGCAGTGTTTACATTGTATTAAATGGAGGAGTTGTACAGAATAATCTCAGTCTCTCACTGAGCGACTACTTTTAATTAACTGCTTTAGCCCACTTAGAATGAAAATTTAAAAAAACCTTGTTCATGTGTAGCATGTTAACACTATTGGAAGGAAAAATAACTTGAACTCCAATTTTGAAAACACAACTTTCTTTTCTTTTATTAAGCTCTGACTTGTATTATGAGTCTGTGGTCTGGGAGAGAGTCTGTAACTCTGTCTGCAAAATATAATGACCAATGTTGGACAATTATATAGTTCTTCTATAGTTTTGCAAACAACAGTTTTTTGCAGCTGTTTACCTAAAAATGCAGCCAAGGTGTTTTGTTTTTTTTTAATAAACATTTCAAACTATTTACAGAACAATCAGCTGTTCTGCATCAAATCTGATGCCACACAAATTATTTGTGCAACTCCAAAAAATCATTTCTGTCCACTATGAGATGAAGGAGAACAACAGCCTGATACCTGCAGGCCTGACAGCAGCAGATGTGTCACTGCTGTAACACCTGTAACACTCAGCAGTCGCCTCATTGTTCTGACACACAACAAAACTATTGACTACACTACACACTAACTACACACTAACTACACACTAACTACACACTAACTACACAACATTTGTGCTAAACGTCGCAAATCTCTCACACCTCAAACACGCCGTCACTCCTAAAACTTCCCCCTCCCTAAACATTTAAATGTCATGTTGTCATATCATTTTTTGATTGGTTGACATGGTACATTTTTCCACCAATAGGAAAGGGCGGGGTGTTTTGCTTTCATTTTTGCTCGCAGGCTTTCGAGCGTTTTCCTTATAAAACGCCGTTTTTCCCGTTTCTTCCCGCAGTAAATATAAACAACGACAGTATTCAGGAAGAAAAACAAACATTGCAGATATTTTATCATAACTCTGGTTTTACGGCCGATCAACACAATTTAAAAACTGGTATATAGTCCACACTTTGTCCGTCAGTTGTTTATGTCTGTCCTGCTCACATCTCCAATGGTTGAACACGTTGTCATTAACTTCACTCCACATCAGCCGCTTTGCTAAAACACCGATGTCGGCACATAAGGACGCTGTCATAGCCTGTCAGCGACGTTGATTAGCTGCGTATATACGAATGTGAATCGCATCATTGGCTGGACTGTGGGATAAGGTGGCATCGTTCTGACCCCATACGGGAGCAGCCAGTCACTGACTAACACTGCAGAACACAATTGTTAAAGTTTTAATTTTAATTTCAATTCAGGTTAGATTTTTTTTTTGTGCGCAACGCAGATTTTCTGTGCGCAGAGACCTGCCAGCAGTGCGCGATTGCACACACGCGCAGCTTAGAGGGAACATTGCCGACAACATTACTGGCCTTGATCAGTTTAGTTAGTCTGTTGGCATCTGCGACCCTCAACCTACTGTCCCAGCATGCAACAGCGTAGAGGATCGCACGGGCCACAACAGACTCTTGGAAAATCCTGAGCATTGTCCTACAGATGTGGACGGACCTCAGTCACCTCTAAAAATAGAGTTGAATCTTGGCCTTCCTGTAAAGTTCTTTCGTGTTTTTAACCCAGTACAATTTATTGTCTATGTATACTCCGAGGTATTTCTAGTCCTCCACGACGTCTAGATTGACCTTGTGGATTGAAACAGGGCTCAAGTGTTTCCTGGTCTTCCTGAAGTCCACTATCAGTTCCTTGGTCTTTGCCACGTTGAGCTGCAGATGATTCTGCACCCAGGAGAGTCGGCCTGATGGGGCTGGTAAGCAAACTGAAGCGCATCCTGATGTGGTCTGAGTATGGGTCGAAGCTGGTCCAGGATGAGTCTTTCCAGGGTCTTCATGATGTGGGAGGTCAGTGTCACAGGCCCGTTAGTCTAATTTCTCCCAGCTGTGTCTCCCTCCTGTTGCCCATTCCCAGATTACTTCCCAGTGTATTTAAGCCCTGTTTTTCTCTGTGTCAGTGTCGCGTCGTACCCTCTTTATGCTGTGTGTTTGCCTCCTGTGCCTGTTTAGTTTCTTTGTTAGTTTCTTAGTTTCTTACCCCTAAGGGTACATCTGTCACCCTCTTACAATGCTGTGATTGCAGCCATTCCCTAACTCTCTGTGAATGGGACTCATGACCATTGATCAAGATCAGTGGTTGTTGATCAATGGTCATGAGAATTTGCATAATTATGATTAAGGAACTGACCTCCCAGCCCATTGTTCCTTCTGGTTTCAGTCATTATGCAAATGTCCTGTTTATAAGATTGAGGAAACCTGCAGTCAGCTGAGACTGAAGACACCTGGATGAGAGACGAAACGTTTCTCCCACAAAACGCTACGTCCAATGAACAGAATCAACTTTTGGAAATTTACTTACCTGGATGATTGAGGATGCATCAAGACAAAACATGAGAACTAAAAACGCTGGGTCGAAACGACCCAGGACCATAACATTAAGTATCTGTGAATTATGAGCAAACACTACAACCTTTACCTGAAGTCATGAGTAAATACGCTGCTCCCAGCACTGAAAGACACAGACAGAAACATCAGTATTGGACTGTGTGTTGAATACAGTGGATTTATTCAACTTAATTTCAGCTTCATTTGAATAGTACAAAAAAGGAGGAACACACACATGTAAAGGAAGCACTCAAAATATGCGTTATCCTAATTGTTTATAAAGTCAGCAAAGAGGCACAGAAAAGAAGATCAGACACCAGCGAGGGAGGATAAGAAGGACAGACGCAACAACATTGTCATCCCCTATGTAGTCGGTGTATCAGAGAAACTCAGGAGGGTTTTCTCCAAGCACGACATCCCGGTGTACTTCAGACCCAGCAACACACTCAGACAGAAACTGGTTCACCCGAAAGACAAAACTCCAAAACACAGACTTAACAATGTGGTGTTTGCTGTACAGCAGCGAGGAATGCCCAGACCTCTACATCGGAGAGACCAAACAGCCACTTCACAAGCGCATGGCACAACACAGAAGAGCCACCTCCACAGGACAAGACTCAGCTGTCCATCTGCATCTAAAGGTCAAAGGTCACTCTTCTGAGGATGCCAATGTTCACATTTTGGACAGAGAGGACAGATGGTTTGAAAGAGGAGTGAAAGAAGCATCTATGTCCACTGTGAGCGACCATCTTTGAACAGAGGCGGTGGTTTACGACACCAACTCTCTGCCATCTATAATCCAGTTTTGAGATCCCTCCCCAGACGCCTTAACGCCCACTCACATCCTGGGTCATCTGACCTCAGGAAATCACATGATAAGGTGGGGCCAGGTTTCACAATGAGCTCACCTGAAACTCTGGCTGATTGGGACCCACACCCAGTTTCACACCTTGGCTCAGGCGACTAGAGGATCATCAGGGGGTCCTTTTGTCCCTCTGTGGGGGGAAACTCCCACTAGGTTTAAATCTGGGACTCTCCACCATTTGACCTTAGAACTGAAGAAGCTTCTCGGATGAAGGTGAAACGTCTTCAAGTAACTTAAAGAAGTCCAGACGCTTTTCTTTGCAAGCTCCTTTGAGTACCGAATAACACTTTACATCATAAAGTAAAGATCCCAGAATGAGACAGAGAAAAGCACAACAACTGAATCGACATATACAGCGCACAATGTTTCTTACCAATGTGCATCTTTTTGTGTTTTTGTGATTTTTATGCCTCGTTGTGTCTTCCTGCAATGCACTGATAACAGTCTGTCATCAAGAACTGATCAACACTGGCCTCAGTCTAAACCCGGACTTTACTTTGAAATAGACCCATAATATATCACCTGAGATTGTGAGACCACCATGTGCTCCATTTGTTATTGTCAGGAACAACAAGTAACTCAGGGGAAACAAAAGCAGGGATTCAAAGCTGGCGTTTGCTTCAAGCTTTGGAAACAACAACGCTGACCCTCGCTTCCATCCATTTTCCCCACCAACACCAGATCCCTCATAAACAAAACAAGGACCCAGGACTCCAACAAAGACTCGAGCAAGGAAACCGGCAATGGACTCTGTGCACTAGGGCTAGTTAAATAGTAATATTTACAGACTATAGCCCTCGCATCGGCAGTCAATGCTAAATGCTGCTGTAATTCTTGGTCGTAGATGAACATTTACAAGATAATTATGTACGTTGTGGTAAACTTAAACATGTTCTTAGTAAATGATCAGCCATGAATTCCTCTCAGGACTCTGTGAAGCCTAACTGTCCTGCTGAGGTGATGCAAACATGTATTTAGGATGTTAGATTAACTGATCCAATAAAGCAGAAAGAAAAGCATGTCACAGTACAGCACAGTGGAAAGCTAGAACAGGATTAGACTGAACATGTGCAGCTGATTTCATGTAGAAATAAAGGATTATCAGTGTGTTGTACTCACACAGTGTGCTGCTGAGTCCGGAGCAGAGCATCATGTTAGGAGATCTGGATTACAGTGAAGAGCTGATGGAGGATCAAACACAGAGCTGCTGGATTTACTCTGTTTCAGTAACACCTGTGATGTACGTGTGTCTGTATGCAAAACACATAAAAACCCTGAAAAGCAGGATCTGTTCCTTCTCAGCTGCAGCAGGAAATAAAACTACTTTACATTAAAAGTTATATAAGCCTGGATCAGCTGACCCAGAGACAGCTGGGAGAGGCTCATCATTTTAAACATGATTAATGGTAGATTACATTTATTTTAACATTTCATAAAAATGATGATGTAGATGATTGCAAACATGTTGTTCCAAAGTTTAGGAGCTACAGTTTGCCATTTATCCTGAATTAGAAAAGTAGTTAAGAAACGAATGGATGAGTATCAAGCTGAAATAAACAGTTAAATAAAAATGCTGTTATCCATCCATCCATTCGCTTCCGCTTATCCTTTTCAGGGTCGCGGGGGGCGCTGGAGCCTATCCCAGCTGTCATAGGGCGAGAGGCGGGGTACACCCTGGACAGGTCGCCAGTCTGTCACAGGGCCAACACACAGGGACAGACAACCATTCGCACTCACACATTCACACCTAGTGACAATTTGGATTATCCAATTAACCTATCCCCACAAGCTGCATGTCTTTGGATGGTGGGAGGAAGCCGGAGTACCCGGAGGGAACCCACGCAAACACGGGGAGAACATGCAAACTCCACACAGAAAGACCCCGGCCTGATGGTGGAATTGAACTCAGGACCTTCTTGCTGTGCGGCAACAGTGCTAACCACCGTGCCACCGTGCTGCCTGGTGCTGTTATATATCCTGTTATATATTCAAAATATGATAGTTTAATAAGAGAAGAAAATACTATCTTTAGGTTTTAAAATTTTAAATGTTGCCTGTCTTTCATTTTACTTTTGGCCTCTTCAGCCTTTGTAGGACAGTACAGAGACCATCCTAACGTCACTGTACATCTCTTAGTCCTGCTGCTGTTCTTCACACGGCAGGTGGACAGTGCCAGGATTGTGTTGCCACATTAAGGGAACTTTGCTTCCTCGTGCCTGATTTGCATGAAACACTACTGGAAATTCCAGGAATCGAGTTTCTCTGAGTTGCTGGATGCTATTCGAAACAATGAGCGGTTTGTAAATGTGACGCACACCAGCAACACACACACCAAGTTTTACACAAAATGCAAAATGCGGCTACAAAAATAGCAGCAGCAGAAAGTCAGAACTGAATGTCTTTATGTTGCTGATCTCCAGGAACTACACACTGCAAAAACTCTTACCAAGGATATTTGTCTAATTTCTAGTCAAAATATCTCATTACACTTAAAATAAGACACAATCAGCTACAAAGTAATAATTCAGTGAGATATAGGAACTTGTTTTTAGACACTGCATCTTGGATCTGGAGAATTTTCACTTGTTCCATTGGCAGATTTTTCACTTGATACAAGATATTTTGCTTGAAATAAGTGAAAAAAAAATCTGCCAATCTGTTGCAGGCCACAGCGGAGACGTGTCATGGCTGTGGCCGCTGTTGTCAGGGAAGGCCCAGATGGCAGCACTGTTTAAACGGAGCTGTTTAAAGGGAGCCTCATGGAGCCCAGCCTGTGCAGAGCCATCCTGCACAGGCTGGGCACATCTGTTTAAAGCAAATGGATTTAATTTGAACAAGTCAGGGGTGAAACTGTTCACCTCCAACTTGTTTTATTCCATACGTCATCCATCTGTGCTTGGTGCCAAGGCTGAGATAAACGAGGAGTTATCTCATAAAGAGGATCAAACAGTACTCCAAGAACAGACAAAGCCCACCAGAAACCTTGAGGAGGAGCCTCATCTGCCCCCACGATCTTCCCCAGTCTCCCAAACCCCTGACAGGCCATCACCCTCTTCCCCCTCCCCTTCTCCCTCCTCCCAACACCGGAAATTCACTGAGGAGATGATGGAGCTGGTCTATGCTGGGCTCAGATCTACGCCCTGGCCCAATCCCTTTTTGTCCCCCATAAACCCCCCACCAGAGCAGCCAAAGGTTCGCCATCGAGCCCCGCCCTCAACAGAGCAATCGAAGTTACATTCCTCAGGGAGGTAAGTGACGGAAGTGACGGACAAGGTAAGCGACTCATGTTGTAACTGACGTCAGACTCCGGAGATTTTGGCGGAAAATTAAAGCGAATGGTAGTTTAGATTTGAACAAATTCCTTTAAGCTTCAGTATTACCAAATACACTTATCAATTGTCTGATAACTAACAACATTTGTCTAAATCATCTCCAACACCCTGGAGAACAACGGGGAGAGTTTAGAGGCTCTCCAAGATTACATTGATCAGTGCTTCCAGGATCTCGTGATGAAGAAGGCCCAGAGTGCAGCTTCCCCGGCCAAATCTGAGACGCCGTCGTCGAAAAGACATCACCCGGCAGATTCCCCCGGCACAGCATCGCCAGCCGGCAAAGATATTGTCAACATACTGGAGTCAATCGACAAACGATTGTCCAGTTTCGATGCAAGGCTGTCCTTGGTGGAGATTCTTCACCGGGAATTTAAATGCTTGCGAGAATCCCTGGAGTTCAGCCAGCAGCAAGTGGAAACGCTCGCTGCTGAAAATGCCACGCTAAGGGAGTCGGTGAAATGTCTCACAGAAAATGTTACCCAGCTCAATACAGAAAATGAAAAAATAAAAAGAAACAGTTATTGAGCTACAAGCTCGTAGCATGCGTGATAATCTGGTATTTTCTGGTATTTCAGAAGCTGCTGGAGAGGACGCGGAGACTACAGTAAAAAGCTTCATCAAAACCCACCTGAAGCTGACATGGTGAAGAACATCGTCTTCGATAGGGTACATCGCCTCGGCCCCATGCGGGCTGCGACCGGGAGACCACGTCCTATTGTGGCCAAATTCGGCCACTTCAAACAAAAGGAACATGTGAAAAGCTGCGGCAGGGAATTAAAAGGGACGGACTTCAGCGTGAACGACCAGTTCCCCAAAGAGATCCTGGAACAACGCAGGGTCCTCTTCCCAATCCGACGCGGCTTCATCCAGAAGGGCTCCCGCACTGTCATCGCTGTGGACCGGCTGTACGTGGACGGACAGCTCCACCGCGACCCCAACATCACTCCGTGGCTGTATTAACCTCACACCAGATAGGAATCAGCTACACCCTTTCCCCATCCACTCACACTAACTTGCATTAACATCTGTTTAACTTACCGGTATCAAATCACATCTTAAGTGTGATATGATAGCAGAATTAACACAGTCACTCTCCGTCAGTGATTTAATTGGAATATTTCCATTTTGTTTTTTTTGTTTTTTTTTTCTTTTCCTTCTTGTTTTTTTTCTCTCTTTTCCCCGTCTTGTTTTTATGCTGCCCACCCCTGTCCTTGGTTTCTTTCTTTCTTTATTTCACTGCTTCGATCACCTGCTTCCACAATCCACAAACAACATCCTTTATTTCGACACATAGGCACAGCACGATCACGCACAGTCATGCGCTCAACGGCAGCACATTTACATCAGTCAGACAGCGCACACAGTCGTATAGGATACACACACTTAAGCCGAGCATACTCATATTAGTAAATATGCACACACATAGTCAGACTCAGGGAGCATCTCGCCACACATTTTTTCTCTCTCTCTTCTCTTTATTTATGAACAAGTGATGTATTCTCTCCACCTGTCTAAGCGACGCACAGAGCGTACACCCCTAGTTATACACAGACATCTATGGGTGCACTAAGGTTCGTTACATGGAATGTAAATGGAGCTCCAGAGAAAAGAGGTTAAAAATATTTAACCAACTCAAAAAACTACAGGCAGATGTTGTCCTTTTACAAGAGACCCACAGACCTCTTAGAGGTTCGAATGAACTTAAAACACCTGAGTTTCCTAATGTGTTCTCAGCTTGTTATAATTCTAGACAAAGGGGAGTAGCAATTTTAATACATAAAAATATTAATTTCACAGTACTCGATACAGTTATAGATCAAGAGGGCAGATTCTTAATCATTAAACTATCTATACTTGATAAAAAGCTATGTATTGTAAGTGTATATGGTCCAAATGTTGATGATCCCTCATTCTTCCACGGTTTTTTCAGTGCACTCTCTGAACACCTAGATTGCACACTTGTTCTTGGAGGCGACCTCAACCTTGGACTAAATGAAGAAGTGGATAGGCTCAATACAGCAGGAACTCAGCGTAATTGGCAATCCACAAATATAATCAAACAGTATATGAGCGACTTTGGTCTTTGCGATGCATGGCACTCCCTTCACCCCAACAGTAAGGAATATACTTTCTTCTCACATGTTCATCACTCCTACTCTCGTCTGGATTATTTTTTGATCAGCAGCTCACTGCTGAGTGACATTTCAGACACTGAGATTCACCCTATACCCTATACCCTATATATATATATATATATATATATATATATATATATTTGTGTGTGTGTGTGTGTGTGTGTGTGTATATGTGTGTGTGTGTGTGTGTGTGTGTGTGTGCACACGTGTGTATTCGTGTACACACGTGTACACGAGTGTACATGAATAAATAAATAATATATTTAATTACTGCACCATCTTGTGGTACGAAGTGATATTACCACCATTGCTCTCCACAATCTGTTACCTTGTTGGTAATTTCTGGTAAATAAATAAATACATGAGAATGAAACATCAGTATATAAAAACAAAAGATTGAGAAGAATTTAATTTAAAAAATAAAAAAACGATGAATGGCTCAGAGAGACTGTATGGATTTCTGACATTGAACTGCTGTGATTTCCTTTGTTCATTTTGTTTGTGGAGGTAAAAAATGAAAAGAAAAATCAAGTCAACAGCAACATCTGTCTCCAGGAACAAAGTCCAAGGCCAGTAATGTTCTGGGGACAGAGCTGGACTCCCTTAAGGTGGTGTCAGAGAGGCGGATGCTATCCAGGATAAGGACAATAACTCCCACCCACTCCATGACGTGCTGGCCAATCACAGGAACATGCTCAGTGAGAGACTGAGATTACCCACAATGCACCACTGAACGGCACAGAAATCAATCCTGCCTGTGGATCTCTCTGTACAGCTCCTCCATTGAATGCACAGTGTAGTGTAGTAGGTGGACAGCCTACTATCTGCATCTCTCTACAGAGACAAAAACTACTACTATGATAAGAGGGGCACCTTAATTTCAGCTTAATGTTTTATTACTTTTGTGTAATATATCAGGGACTGTGATTGCATTTTATTCAG
This sequence comes from Neolamprologus multifasciatus, assembly GCF_963576455.1. Classification (NCBI taxonomy): domain Eukaryota; kingdom Metazoa; phylum Chordata; class Actinopteri; order Cichliformes; family Cichlidae; genus Neolamprologus; species Neolamprologus multifasciatus. The sequence continues at coordinate 1,136,866 of NC_140458.1, read as the reverse complement.
GGCTGCACCTATCAATAATTCTAGTCTATCAATTGTTCCATCGATTGAACAATCAAATAGCAATAATTAATATTCAAAAGAGGAAAAAAAGGTCTTTCAAAATAAACTGGTCAATGGTTTCCATTTTAGAAATGTGTTTTAATAGTTGTACTGCATACATATAACCATGCATACCTAAATTATTTCATTTCACACACGATATTAAAATGAAAGAAAGCACTATCTTAAATGCAAAAATGAATAAACAATAATAATAATCAAGTACAGCAATGTCAAATAAAACAAGGTTTACATGTAACTGAAATAATGCATTAAATGTTTTACAGTGTTGTAACTCCTGGATGACGAAGGTTATAGTGTTTTTAATAGTTTATGTGTGCAGTGAGTGAGTTTGTGTCTGTAAGCCTCTAAAGGACTATGTGGTGGCTGCAGAGAAGAAATGTGAGCATGTCAGCATTCTGATGTTGTCCTGTGCTTTCATGACTTCATTTGATGGTGTAGATGTTTTACTGTCCCATGTCCAACTTTATTGGCCTGCAGAGGGAAAAAAAGGTTTTACAAAATGTAAAATTTAATACAGTTTTATTAATATATTATTTCTCTTTAAATATGAAAAAGATGTTCCAAAAAACTTACAAAAAATAAATAATCTAGTGAACATGTGCCCCTGCTTGCTACATGTACCTCAGTGAGCTATTTGATTTAAACATCAAATGAGACTAAGTTAAATTTTAAAGGAGGAACATTAACAAACATGTGCAGCAGGACAAACTTTAATGTGCTGAATTTACTGACTCGGTGTCAGTTTTGTGACTGAACAATATGTGTTTTTTTGCAACTGATGGCAAATGTACTTGTTTCCGTTTCAGGAGGACAATATTTAAATGAGTCATAAAAATGTGGATTAATAGTCTGTGGAACACAATTTAATGTAAATTGGATGAAGTGTAATCATGAAAATCCTGTCCTCTGCCTGTTGTGGTTGTGATAGCTGCTGATAGGTTTATTTTCAGTAGCGTAATATATTATTAGAAAGTTTGCTCAATATTCACTTGCATGGATGCTCAAAGCTGTTATCGCAGTGCCAAAACTTTGTCTTTGTCCTAAAACTCTTCACACAGTCATGATCTGCGCTGAGTGTTCAGAGGTGAACGCCATTTATAACCGCTTTCATGGATCAAAGCAGAAATTAAGTAAAATAAGCATCGTTTGCCAGCAGTGTGCACAGACTGAACAACTATCTATAAGAAACTAAAAAGGTTAGAATAATGGCTGAAGGCTGCAATGTGCTATTAAAGCCAAGAAGCGATGCATGCTTCACACACATGTCGCAGTAGTAGCTGCATGGCTGTTTTCAGAGAGAATTTATTGTGTGAAACCTGAGGTTGGATAAGTTTCTGGTTTTCTTATTTTTCCTGCTGTGACCCAGTTTAGCTCCTTTCCTCTTCATCTTTAAGGAATTCTGTGATTGCAGTAAAATTCCCTCCATCATCACTGATCCCAGCTGACCTGTACTGTACTAAACATGAATCCTAAAGCCTGTAATACAACAAAGAACATTACTAATGAACACTGATTACACAGAACCTTTGATCAGTTAATATATAACTACATAGATTTTATTGCAGCAGCCTGATGTTCAGAGTTTGGCTGTGAGTTTAACAAATTGTTGTTAAAAACCATAAAAACCACAAAGTTTAGGCATGAAGTGTAAAATAAAGTTAGAATCAACATACATGATCTGTACAACTTGTTTACATCCTGCACACATCCTGTTTGTTACCTTTTGAACACCTGCTGCTGATTTAGAAAACACATATTCACTGGTGACGGTCACAGTTTAATGTAACGTCACAATAGTCTGCACAAAATAAGCAAATGTAGCTCGTTCCCTCTGCTGCAGCTTGTGTTTACCCTCAAGGTGTTCTTACTGTCTTGGAGCAACTGTTACCGTTTCCTCTGGGGTTAACAAAGTCTTTTAATCGTGTAGGACTTAATTAGATCTTCCCTCCAATCTGGACGACACCAAACTTCCACTGAAATGTGAAAAAAAATGTTTTCTTCGTCTTTGTTATTATCATTTTTTGTTTTTCATCTAATCTTTTTGTTTCTGTGTCCACATCATAACTTTTTCTGTCCTTTTTGATTTTCTGTTTGAATTATACAAAACTACATTTTGCTTGTTAAAATTACTTTGTAAACAGTTTGTCATGGTCCTGGGTCGTTAGACCCAGCATTTTGTGTTATATTGGTGTCACCATATGCTTAGGGTTTATTCTTGTTTTCTTAGTTCCTAGGGTTTTGGTTCTTGTGCTTAGTGTGCTGTTCTCCCTACCTGTGTCCTCCCCCCAGGCGTTCTGTTCGTGTATCTGAGTTTGTGTTTGTAAAACAGTCTGAGATCTTCCTGTTTTACTTTGAAGGTCCTGTCTCATTATCCCATTAGTTTCAACTGTGTTCACCCCATACGTGTCATTTCAATACAATACAATTTTATTTATATTGCACATTTAAAAACCAGATGTGTGCCAAAGGGCTTCACAGAAACCAAATAAGAGCAATGATAAATACAAGTAAATAAAATAAAAAAATAAAATATGTACCAAAAAAATGTACTATATACTAACAGGTGGGAAACATAACTAACCAATCATACAGCAGGCATAATCATAAAAACAATAATAAAAGCAAAAAAGATAAGTTACAGTTCACTTAAAAATGCGGGCTCTAGGAGGCAGGGAAGGCAAGGCTAAATAACTACGTTTTTAATCAAGATTTAAAAGATTGAATTGAATCAGACGCGTGAATAGCTTGATGGAGATTATTCTAGAGGTAGGGTGCAACAGAGGCGAATACGTGGTCACCTCTGGTCTTAAGGCGACATCTAGGTCGCACCAGGAGCATTTGGCCTGCTGATCTACGCGCTCTCCCAGGGGTATTAAAAGCTGAGGACATCCGTAAGAAAGCGCGGCGTGGTGTTATTTATGATTTTAAAAGTGAGCTATAAGATTTTAAAATCAATGCAATATTAAATGTAAAGCCAGTGCAGGTCGCAGAGAACTGGAGTAATAGACTCAAACCTACCAGTTCCGGTTAAGAGACGTGCAGCAGCATTTTGAACGAGCTGCAGTTTGTAAACAAGGGCAGAATGGAGACCAGTGTAGAGGGAATTACAGTAATCTAATCTTGATGTAACAAAGGCATGGATAAGTTTTTCCATGTCCTTACGTGGTATGTAGGGCTTGGCCTTACAGATTAGACGTAATTGATAGAAACCAGATTTAACTACAGAGGACACATGTTTGTCCAGCTTGAAGGAACTGTCCAAGACAACACCCAAGTTCCTCGCAGTATCAGAAAGGGAGTCAGCAAAGAGCCCAAATATACCAGTTAGTTCAGCCCGAGGGATGGGAGTATCAAAGATTACAATTTCTGTCTTCTTATCATTTAAAATGAGGGAATTGCTCAGTAGCCAGTTTTTAACTTCACTCGTACATTTAAAGAAGTGTCGCAATGATGATGTGACATCATCAGCCAGTTTAAAATAGATTTGAATGTCATCCGCATAAAAATGAAGAGAAATATTGTATTTATCAAAGATTCGTCCCAAGGGTAACAAGTACAGAGCATAGGACCGAGAACAGACCCTTGGGGGACACCAGAGGTAACAGGGGCAATGGAGGAGGCGTAGGTACCCATGGTGACAGAAAAGGACCTTTCTGATAGGTAGGATTTAAACCAGCTAAGGGCACTGCCCGTGATGCTCAAGCTTCATTAAAAGGACATTACAGTCCACCTAATCAAAAGCAGAGAACAAATCAAGCAAAACTAAGACCACAGGGCGCCCTGAGTCAGCAATTGAGAGAAAGTCATTAAGATTCTCAGTAATGCAGTTTCCGTGGCTTAAACCCTGAATGAAATTTTCCCCGATATTATTTGCATCCAAATAAGTTGGTAATGAACAATCTTCTCTAGGACTTTAGACAGAAAGTTAGTGAGTGGATTGAGGCAGCTCTTTTTGAGTATAGGTTGCACTACAGCGTGTTTAAAAGTAGCTGGAACATAGCCCAATAACAATGACAGATGCATTAGTGATAAAATACAGGGCCCAATAACGTTAAACCCATCTTTAATAATGTAAGATGGAAGGATGTCAACAGCGTTTTCAGTCAATAGGTCCAGCCGGATGGCTTCCCGGCCTCAATCGGGTTTGTGGTGGGGCGTGGTCTGCGGATGCCATGCGGATGCACCTGCATGGCGTCCGCAATTACGCCCAACGAGTTAAAGACACGGGGTTTCAGGGTTGTTGGTGTGTGTGGTGGCAAGGAGTATGTGTGGCCTGCAGCTCAGAGCTGTAGTCGCACTGTGTGAATAAAGTTTGCTCTCAAATCAGACCTCTGGACCCGTCATGCGTCTTCCTTGCCACATATGGTTTCAGGTTTTGTTTGTTATTTAGTTTAAGTTTATGTTTAGTTCTGTCCTTGCTTTTGTCATTTCCAACTAAAGCTTCCCTGCATCACAGCAAGTGCCTGAATTTTGGGTTCTTTCATACAAACCCCACACGACTGCTGCTGCAGCTTTAAATGTCAAATTGGTTTAATTTATTTTTTATTATTATTATTTTATAATATTTGTATTTATTTGATGACTAAATCACATTGTTGTTATTAAGTATTGTGATAATGATGTGCGCGTTCACTCAGGATCTAAAACAAACTGACCAAATCTTCGTGACTGATGATTTTTCTGATGATTCTTTTCAGCACAGAAAGCTTCATCTTTTAAAAATGATGAATAATTTTCATTTTCATTCACTTCAAAAACAAGTCTGAATGTACCGACCCTAAAAGATTATCTTTAGAAGTTTATTATTTGAGTTACTTACCCTGACAAGTGTAAAACACCTCCAGGTACTTAAAAATGCCACCACACGGGTCTTCGCTTGGTTCTTCAACAGTACAGCTTTTTTTCCCATTGCACCTGTGAACGCAGGTCAAAGGTGAATCAGCAAAAATTCACTGCGTCATCTGAGAGAAGATGGAGAGATGAAGAATCAGAGTCAGTATCTGTACCTGTCAGTTACATAGGTCATGCTTCCTGACCAGGAGCACTGAACATCTTGGAGCTGAGAGACAGGACGTCCATCAGAGCACGTGGTTTTGTCACGGCGACCATAATTAGCCCAGGAGACGACTATAACCTGTCCTTCAGCTGAGGAAGAGTTCATAGAGTCAAACTGTAACCATGGTGATATTTTTATTACGTGAATACTCAAATGTACAAAGAAAGAGAAGTTGTGTTCTCACCACACTGAAGGTCTGACTGGAAGGTTTGACATGTTACACTGCGGCCTGAAACAGACACAGATCGATCAGAAACTGTAATCATTCATGCACAGATTGGGTTCATTAGTCATTTCTAATCACAGGTTTAACAGAGTCGTTACGTGTGAAGCAGGCGTAGGTGGTCTCCAGGTATTTGCAGACTCCAGGATCATAAGTAATGTCTGACTTTATGTCACACTCTGTTTTTCCATCACAGCTGCAGGGAGACAGAAACAGCTGGTTTTCAGCTCAAAGATATGAAACAAGTTACTTTCAGGTGATCATTTACTTCCTGTTAGTTTGAGTAAAGCTGTTCAACAGGTTTTAGTTTGTTTCTTCTTTTGAATCAAAGGCTCACTTCTACCATCCCACAGTGCTCACCTGTTCCTCACGTTGTTCTCAGTGTCACTGTCAGAGCAGATTACTTCACCTCTACATTTGTACACAGCTGACGTCACAACGATCATTCCACCCACTGTTATACAGACACAGTATGAGAGAAAAGGAACAACTCAACACAACATGCAATAATCCAGGTTTAAGGCTTCAGTTTCAGACTCAGATGCTGCAGATCCATAAATAATGAGGATTGTACCTCTGTACACCACCACAGTGGAGATTACATTAACTCTGATTAAGGAGAAAACTTTAAGTCAGTGTTTTTGTTTCTAATCTACATCAAATGTTTCTGAATTTTTATACACAGTCCAACATCCTCAGAGCTTTTGTTAAAGAATAAATGCACTGTTGGTTTTTGATCAGGAAAATACCATTTAAACTGAAAATAAGCAACTGTGCATAAAAAGGCTGTAAACTATAAACAGTTAATCCAATACTTGTTAAGTTTGTTGAATTTAGCCTGAGAGTCTGAATTTGATCTGCAGTGAATTCTTGGACACTATTTTCCATCTTACCACAGCTCAGGCGATGAGCACTGAGGCCGTTAGAGGTGACCACTCTCCCTGTGGATATGGCGGTCACAGGAGGAGGAAAGGAAACTTGAGTTCTGATAAAGCCTGAAATAAAAAATAAATGTATAAATTGTACATTTCTGATGAATCAATGGGGAATGTGTTGATCATTTTCTTGCTGAAGGTGAAGCTACAGCTGGTCCCTCATCTTACTTTAGTTTTCCCTGATGGATGTGAAACACGGTTAGTGTCAGCGAAGCTTACAGTAACCTCTGTGTGCTGAAGCTGCTGGCTGATTTAGCTCCAGTGTGGACAACAAAGATCACAGTTTGTAAAGAGTGCAGAGACATAATATCTGTTCTTATGTGAGGACTGAGAGAAAAGAGTTTATGAAACTCTGCTGGGCTTAAGCCCGGGTCATCTTTTCAGAAGCTCGGGGTCTTTTGGAGTGTAATTTGTTTCATAGTTAGAGGCCTGACTGACAACTGTATAAAACAAAAACTACACACAATATTCAAAGCACATAGTGCACAGTCGTAAATTCCCCCAAATTTTGGTATCAATCAATCAATCAATCAATCAATCAATCATCAAGGCTTTATTCGCCACATGCAGGTTGCCCTGCAGTGCCCCCCCCCCCCCCCGGACCTTGCACACACAACACAGATATCACATGGAGACACAGGTCGGAGATCGGTAGCATTACAGAAAAACACTGAAATGTACACTACAATGGGAAAGTACAAGAGGGGAAAAAGAGACCTCTGCTCATGCTGGCTCCTGGGAGGACAGCATGAGAACAGGAAACAAAAAAACTTTTAGTAATTCTGCTCAATGATAGTATTTCTGCTATGTTTGACTATTTTTGCTAGATTACAGTATTTCTGCTAAGTCAAAGTATTTCATGTAAATCATAGCATCTCCACCAAGTCACAGTGTTTCTGCTAAATCATTGTATTTCTGCAAATTCATAGTATTTGACACTGCAAAGTATTTCTGGGTGTGAACGAGGACGAGGGGTGCGTTTCCTTCTGAGGTTGGAACCCCCCCTCCAGACCTGCTCCATAAAGAAGTGGAGTGCCCCCCCCCCCTCCAGTTTGCAATCGAAAGCCTCTATCCCTGATTTCCTCACACATGTCAACAAGGAGCCCCACAACATCCAGAACCCACCCCACCCGCCCCAGCAGCCACCAGACAGGTTTCATTTCATTTTCACTGGAAACAGAAATAAGATTTTAAAAAGGTGTGTGTGAAGGATAGAGTACAGATTTTAGATCACACAAATACAATATTTAGTAGTTACAGACAGAAGAAGAAGAGGTGAGCTCTAATAATGAGAAAGTTAACAGAAAGGCTCTGTTAAGATATATATTCTAAAACACTTCTTCAGTAGAGAATCAGAGAGGAGAAACACATCAGAATTTCCTGCTAGCAAGGGCATCTCTCAGAACTCACACCCCAAGAGTGAGTCTCAGAGAGTGGCCCTGAGGACTTGCCCTGGTCCTTTATTTATACACTTCAGTGGGTGCTTGTGTGGTGTGTGTGTGTGTGTGTGTGTGGTCAGAGTGTGACCCTATAAATGACTTCCCTAAACCTGCTGTTCTGGAAGTCCAGCAGTTCATCTAAACAAAAGCACTTAGACTAAAACAGATACTACGTTAATCCTACCGTAAAACAATAAAACAAGGTAGGAACTTTCCCATGCTCCTAGGATGGGGGTGAAAGCCAGAACACCCTGGAATGTTACAGACTTCCTAGGATGAGACCAACTACATACTTCTAAACACAAATGATTACATGCAGTATTCTACCATATACAAACTTATATCATTAAAAGATTATACTGACTACTAAGTACAATTTTCCATTGACAGGCTCTTTGTGACCAAAATATAAGAAGCAGTAAAACAGCATTTACCTGAAGTGATGAGTGAACAGGTTGCTGCCAGCACTGAAAGAGACAGAAAGAAAGCTCAGTGTCAGACTGTGTGTTTGATATCAAGTTTAATTCACCTCAAAACATGAAACAGAAATGAAAACCAAACAGGAGAAAGCTGCTGCTTTCATTCACACCTGGATTCTTTGAAAACTCTTTCTAAACAGCAGATTTCAATGACACATTTATTCTCTTCATGTTTCCAACTTTTGTCAATAAACTTATTTGTGTTGACAGTTTGAACTCTTCAAAGTAAATGATCAGCCATGAATTCCTCTCAGGACTCTGTGAAGCCTAACTGTCCTGCTGAGGTGATGCAAACATGTATTTAGGATGTTAGATTAACTGATCCAATAAAGCAGAAAGAAAAGCATGTCACAGTACAGCACAGTGGAAAGCTAGAACAGGATTAGACTGAACATGTGCAGCTGATTTCATGTAGAAATAAAGGATTATCAGTGTGTTGTACTCACACAGTGTGCTGCTGAGTCCGGAGCAGAGCATCATGTTAGGAGATCTGGATTACAGTGAAGAGCTGATGGAGGATCAAACACAGAGCTGCTGGATTTACTCTGTTTCAGTAACACCTGTGATGTACGTGTGTCTTTATGCAAAACACGTAAAAACCCTGAAAAGCAGGATCTGTTCCTTCTCAGCTGCAGCAGGAAATAAAACTACTTTACATTAAAAGTTATATAAGCCTGGATCAGCTGACCCAGAGACAGCTGGGAGAGGCTCATCATTTTAAACATGATTAATGGTAGATTACATTTATTTTAACATTTAATAAAAATGATTGTGTTAACATGATGTAGATGATTGCAAACATGTTGTTCCAAAGTTTAGGAGCTACAGTTTGAAAATGTGATCACGTCTGGATTTAAATGAAGAGCACAGACCTGATCAGCTCAGAGAGAAAGTGACACTCCCCTGTTCATTAACAGCGTCTTAAAGAGGGAACAAAGAGGACGACACAGACAAACAGTAAATGGCCTGTATCTATATAGCCAGTGTTGGGGAGTAACGGAATACATGTACCGCCGTTACGTATTTAAAATACAAAATATGAGTAACTGTATTCCGTTACAGTTACCGTTTAAAAAGGTGGTATTTAGAATACAGTTACTTTGTTGAAATAAATGGATTACACGGCGGTACTTCCCTGTTTCATATTGTGGCGGGTCAGGACTGTTTGGGTTTTGTTTGACAGCTACGTTCTGTTGTTCCAGGCGGCAGCGTTAAGGTTGCCATGGTTACAGGGTGACGCTCTCTCTGCGTGTTTCCTGGGTGAGAGAGCGCCTGTTGTTGTTGTGCTAAGCTAACAGGCAGAATGCTACCGGTATAGAGATTGAAAATGTGACGTCATTCAAGGGTAAAACCGCAAAGAATTCTGGGAACTCGTGGCAAGAGGTACTAGCGCACGCAGGCTTTCAATTGAAATCAGTTACACGGCGATAAAAAGAAACACAAAAGACTGTCAAGAAGCTGTTGTATTATTAACTGCAATAGCCGGTCGCATGACAGCCACGGGAAGCCGACGGGTAAAGAGATCGTTTTTTATCGGATTACGTCGTTGAAGAGAAATTATTCGAGCCATGTTTCTGAATTAAAAAGAGGCGACGGATGGCCTGGATTGCAGCCATTCAAAGACCAAATATAACGTCCCAGAACACTCCAGCTCACAGGTTAGTCTGCTCCAAGCATTTCCACAAAAGTCAGTGTTTTGTAGTAGTTAATACGTCATTTTTCATAACATAATTGGTGATATAGGTTACAAGCAAGTCTGGCGCTGAACAGAAATTGTGGCGCTATGCTATCACTAATTGCCCAGTACGATTACAGCATACAATATTATTGTCACTGCTACATTTCTGTAATGCGAACCAGAAATTATTTCCACTACTAATTAATTACCGTTGAGCTCAAAGGTCCTATTAATAAATGGTTAACGAATGTGTATTCATGAAGACGATTTGTGAGACTGGTAAACTTATTATATGTACGATGGTCTTTCGTTCTACACGGTGCAGTTCATGGTCCTGTACCCATCCGTCGGTAAACTGTACCTGGGCTTGTTGCAGTGAGCTGAAGTTACTGAACTTCATGAGTGTATGCACTCACTCCAAGAACCATATAATTATAAATATGAGCGTGGTGAAAGTTGGGCAGCACGCAAACGTATTTTGTCCACTCTGTGTGCTTGTAAGGGTCTAACCCTTTCACTCCTTTGATTTTTTTCCTCGTATCTTTTCTTTGCCTTTTCATCAAGTCTGTCTTTGTACGGACCGGCATTGTTCTCCTTCGTTTTGTACATAACTTTTTTGGGGGGCAAAGAAAAAGCAAGAAGGTATTGGAACCGGAGAATGAACGTTTTGCGGTGCTGCAAATGCTTGCATTTGATGCGGTACTTGGATTGTTTTGCCACGAGTTACCGGCATGCAATGCGCGAAAGTCACGTGGTCTGTCAAGCGCTAAAGAATGTAGCATCATGGGCAGTGTAGTCCGTGCTGCAGGGAGAATGGACTGCCATACCCGTTATGTGTCTGTGAGCGAGGGAGGCAGAAAAAGGAAAAGTACGAGCTGTCATCGAGCAAAAACGGGAGCTGGAAGCATGTAAATATAATAATAACCACTGCAGCCAAGAAGAGAGCCTGACGAGCCCAGTTGTAAGTAAGCTATTAAGACTCGACTGTACACCGTGTTCGTGTTTTCCTCCGAAACAATAAGTTCTGTTGGAGCAGCCTTTCAACGCCTCTCTCTGTCTCTCGCTAGCAAAGTTGACCCAGACAACAAAGTAAAGCTAGTTTTCGGCTACGAGCCCGACACGAACTAACCGTATTAGCCAGAGGTCCCTTTACTACGGTTCGGAGCCGCAAACCTTCAGTAACAGTAATAAATCACAGCAATAGTACATTCATGTAGTTGTAAACAGCATGATAATATATTAAGTAATCCAAAGTATTCAGAATACGTTACTCTCATTGAGTAACGTAACGGAATACGTTACAGAATACATTTTGGGGCATGTATTCTGTATTCTGTAATGGAATACATTTTAAAAGTAACCTTCCAACACTGTATATAGCGCTTTACACTACATCCAGTTATCCTTCACGCACACATTCACACACTGGTGATGGCAGCTACATGTAGCCACAGCCGCCCTGGGGCGCACTGACAGAGGCGAGGCTGCCGGACACTGGCGCCACCGGGCCCTCTGACCACCACCAGTAGGCAACAGGTGAAGTGTCTTGCCCAAGGACACAACGACCGAGACTGTCCAAGCCGGGGCTCGAACCGGCAACCTTCCGATTACAAGACAAACTCCAAACTCTTGAGCCACGATCGCCCACAACTGTGGGTGTTCAACACACCAGTGTTTACAGTGGTTTTAAATGGGGTGGTACAGCAGGTATTTATGACGGCTATTTAATGATTACTGGATGTTACTATAAAACAAACAGGTCCATGATATGAATGTAACAGACGGGCAGGAGTACAGCTGAGAACATATTTGACTGGAAAATATTCTGCTTTGCATGAAACATCTCCACACGTCTCTCAGTATGAACATACAGAAGGTCTTTTTCTTATATTAAGATGTCTCAGGATTAAATGTGGAGACACAAAGACGACTTTCACTGGTCGATCAGCAGGCTGTATGTGGCCCACCATGTAAGATGACTTTGACATCTCTGATCTACATGGAGACGATTACTAGAAGCTCCACGTTTCTAGTTATCAGCTGTTTGTAGAGCTCTGATTATTGTTTACAGCTAACGGTCATCACAGCAGCATTAATCTGTTTGTGTCATCCATAAATGTATATTTCCTTATTCTGATATTAAATACTACACTTTTCATCACATTATTCAGACTGATTAAGATACAATAACATTATTTAATCTCACACTGGGAAAATTCACCTGTTACAGCAGCAAAAGAGTCAGAAGGAAAAAATGAATCAAAAACATGTTAAAGAGTAAAAATGTCAAATATAGAATCATCTTAAAAATCTTAGATCCAAAGTAATTTATATCATATACAATGTTACTGTTTACACTAAAATACACAAAGAATTGGTCACATGATTTTTTTTAATATCTGCATAAAATAAGGTGGCTATGATAAAAGATTACAATAGAATAAAATAGAGTTTTTTCTGCTCAATCCAAAAAACACAAACGTAAACCTGTTGGCAGAAGTTTAGGTTCAGTCTGATTAATATTTAACTTTCACACAACATAAAAATCTGCTGTTCTGAGGTCATTCACATTTATCTTCTGTATGAGCCACTGCAGCAGCACGAAGAGTCGCTCTCTCACCTCCAGCTTTCACTTATCCCTTTAAACTCCTGTCTGAGTCTGTCTGCATCCTGAACAGCAGCAGTGTTTCCCCATATGAGCCAGTTTGCCCCCTCAGGTCCTCATGTGGGTCCTTTTAGCTACAGGTGACCGTGTTTTTGCCTGAACGACCTGCCAGAGGAACTGAAAGAATCAGCGACCTGCTAAAAATCACTCAGCAGAAATTCTGACAGTCACATTTCTCACAACTCCAGTTTAGAAAACTGGATCAAGCTTCTTTCATTTGTGAAAGCCAAAACAAAGCCCATCTTATCAAAGCAGCTTTTTGAGACTGTAATCCCTGCCTTTGTTACATCTAGGCTGGATTACTGTAACACACTTTACTGTGGGGTTAGTGATGCATCCATTAGACGTCTGCAGGTTGTGCAAACTGCTGCAGCGCGTCTTTTAACTGGAACAAAATAATCACATTACTGGCGATGATGAGGATGTAACATCCTGGACAGGGAGGAACGCTGGTTTGAGGGCGGAGTCAAGGAGGCCATTTACGTGAAAAGGGAAAGACCATCTCTGAATGGAGGAGGGGCCTAAGGGTACATCTGTCACCATCTTACATGCTGTGATTGCAGCCATTCCCCAACTCTCTGTGAATGGGACTCATGGTTATTGATCAGTGGTTGTTGATCAATGGTCATGAGAATTTGCATAATTAAGATGAAGGAACTGACCCCCCAGCCCATTGTTCCTTCAGTGGGCTGGTTTCAGTCAGTAGATGTAGACGTGAGCCTGCATGTAAGACAGGCCTCTTCTCTTTCTGAGTTTAAAACTCTTCTTAAGACACATTTATTTGCTCTTGTAAGGGGCTGACTCAATATGGCTTTTTAACATGTTTTATTATTTTATTTAATCTTTTAATTTGTTGTTGTTGTTTGTTTATGCTATTTGTATATGTACAGCACTTTGTGATCTCTGGTTTTGTGTTAAAGTGCTTTATAAGTAAAGCTGGTACGGTATGGTAAAGTTGCAAAAAGAGATAAATATATAATTTTACACAAATATGATTAAGCTGATTCTTTTCTTCAGATTTAAAAATAACTGCGTTATCAGCATCAGCTGATGAGATCCCAGGATCAGAAGTACTGATGGTGTATTTATGTCACACAGGTTTTTCCATCACAGCTGCAGGGAGACAGAAAGCAGCTCGTTTTCAGCTTTATTAAGATGATCAGATGATGAAGCATGAATGACTCACTTTCAGGTCAACATTTCAGTTCCTTTACATTTTATTGAATTTATTTTCCTGTTTATTGTGATATGAAATCATATTTATCAATAAATCTTCGAGCAGTGATGTCATCGAGGCTTGACATCCTGCTGGAAGTGACATCAGCAGTGAGGCTGTGACATCATCATGTCAGATGTGTGAGGACACGAAGGAGCAGTTATGGACCTCTGACACAAACAAAGCGGCTCTGTAAGTCACACCATTGGTCGTTGACATAATCTCGTCCTGTAAAGAATCAAAATGAAGAAATAAAATCAGAGGTCTGTGCTGTAAACGTTTTCTTCTTCTTCTCTAATGTAAAAAGAACAAACACAGTTCTTATAAAGACCTAAGATTACATGACTTTAGTCAATATAAAAACCAAACACATTTCATCAACAGTCCCACTTTCAGTTTGTACCTCCATAGATTATCTCCATACAGTCTTCTCTTCCTCCATAGTTGTCTGGTTGTCCACTGCCCCAGTTTGTGAAGTTAAACTGGGAACCATCACTCCACATCCACACAGTTTCCTGGAAGAATAAAGTTCAGTTTGTTCTGATGTACTTTGATGCATCTATGCTGAGAGTGCAGACATGAGACCTCTTACACCACTCGAACACAATGAAGGTTCATTTTGTTTGTGGAGGTAAAAAATGAAAAGAAAAGTCAAGTCAACAGCAACATCTGTCTCCAGGAACAAAGTCCTGATTAATCCGTCTGTCACATGTTGACCTTTGAATCAAACTGATGAATATGAAGAGAAAAATATGAAAAATCAGAAACAGCTGCAGCTCATCCTCTTTATCTATGAAACACTTACAGTCTTTATGTCGTTGCCTCCAACCCAAGCTGTCAGATACGACCCTGCTGCTGTGCGAGTGAGCTCTCTGATGAAGGTGTACTCAGCTGTGCTGTGGAATGAGGCCAGATGTCCACCGAGTGTCTGACAGGAACTCTGAGGAGGAAGATGAGGTGCACAGAAGATGAAAAGTGTGAGAATGCATTTAAAATCAGTCAAAGACAGAAACTCTTTATATCATCAGTGATGCAGCGACAGCTGCTGTTATTTCTAATGTACCTCAGCATCAGTCCAGGTCTTCATGCTGCTGTTAAAGATGAAACAGCGACCTCCAAACCAAGTCCAACCAGGAGGGCAGGAAGGAGCTGCAGCATGATTGTAAAGTTAGTAGAGCAAAGGTCCATGAAATTATATGTTAACATGTTGTTCAACATAAAAACAATGCGTAAGAATCCAACATTCAGATTCAGAAAACTTTATTTATCCCCGAGGGGCAATTGAGAGACTGACCTTGCTGACCGTACATACAATACACAAACACATGAAGTTGAGAATGGAAAATGTTTTATAGACGTGCTTTATCTTTGCTCCTAATGAATCAGCATCTGAGTCCACGTCAAAGAGAAGCATCCAATCCTCTTATTTTAGCTGCTGGTTCTTTAACTGACTGACTACAGCAGCAGTGATTATTTAGTGCGACACAAGCAGCAGTTCAAGTGTAATTTATGAGTAATTAAATCTGATTAATACAGAATTGATTCTGATTTATTCTCAAGAACTTTCTGAAAACTGTGATTTCAATCCGTTCACTCAGGATCTGCAAAAGAACTGAAAACGTTTTCATGTCTGATAATTTCAGTGACTTCTTTATAACAGAAATATGAATTCTTTAATAATGATTAATAATTATCTGTACATATAATTGAATTCACAGAGTCATGAAGTTTAAAGTTCTTACCCTGACAGCCATAAAACACCTCCAGGTACTTGTAGGTGCCACCACAGGGGTCTCCAAACACTGTGTCTGATGCTCTAACAGTACAGTTGTTCTGCCAGTTACACCTGTGAATGCAGGTCAAAGGTGAGTCAGCAGAGGACTGAAATACGCCGTGTCAACTGAGAGAAGATGGAAAGAGAGTCAGCATCTGTACCTTTTAGTTACATATTCTGTACTATTGGGACTCGAACAGTTAACATTTTGGAGCTGTTCGACAGGACGTCCATCAGAGCACGTGGTGTTGTCACGGCGACCATAATTAGCCCAGGAGACGACTATAACCAGTCCTTCACCTGAGGAAGAGTTCATGAACTGTAACCATGTTTGTAGTTCTATCAAATGAATCCACTAAAGTTACAATAAATGAGAAAAATAAATCTGACCACACTGAAGGTTCGCCTGAGATCCTTCACATATTACACTGTGGACTGACAAAGAAACACATCACGTTAGAAACTGTAATGATTCATGTACAGATGTGACTGATTATTAGTTTATAATCACAGATGTAACAGACTCTCTGCAACAGGGCCGTGCAGAGAGGTTTAAAGGGGCGGGTGCTCAAAGTTAAAAAGGGGCACATTGAACCAGGCTGAATAACAACAACACACATTCATCAAGAATCTAATATGGGCGACAAGGCAAAGCAAACGTAGCCGATGTTTTACTTGATGGGTACAATGTTGCTGTTGAGGGGTTGCTGCTGCTGCTGCTGATAGTGCTGCTGCTGCTGCTGATAGTGCTGCCGCTGCTGCTGCTGCTGCCGATAGTGCTGCTGCTGCTGCTGCTGATGGTGCTGCTGCTGCCGATGGTGCTGCTGCCGATAGTGCTGCTGCTGCTGCTGATAGTGCTGCCGCTGCTGCTGCTGCTGCCGATAGTGCTGCCGCTGCTGCTGCTGCTGCCAATAGTGCTGCTGCTGCTG
The DNA here is from genome assembly GCF_963576455.1 of Neolamprologus multifasciatus. Lineage (NCBI taxonomy): Eukaryota > Metazoa > Chordata > Actinopteri > Cichliformes > Cichlidae > Neolamprologus > Neolamprologus multifasciatus. Next base: position 1,120,409 of record NC_140458.1, on the reverse strand, counting down.
CTGCCGATGGTGCTGCTGCTGCCGATGGTGCTGCTGCTGCCGATAGTGCTGCTGCTGCTGCCGATGGTGCTGCTGCTGCCGATGGTGCTGCTGCTGCCGATGGTGCTGCTGCTGCCGATAGTGCTGCTGCTGCTGCCGATGGTGCTGCTGCTGCCGATAGTGCTGCTGCTGCTGCCGATAGTGCTGCTGCTGCTGCCGATAGTGCTGCTGCTGCTGCCGATGGTGCTGCTGCTGCCGATAGTGCTGCTGCTGCTGCCGCCGATAGTGCTGCTGCTGCCGATAGTGCTGCTGCTGCCGATGGTGCTGCTGCTGCCGATGGTGCTGCTGCTGCCGATAGTGCTGCTGCTGCCGATGGTGCTGCTGCTGCCGATGGTGCTGCTGCTGCCGATAGTGCTGCTGCTGATAGTGCTGCTGCTGCCGATAGTGCTGCTGCTGCTGCCGATAGTGCTGCTGCTGCTGCTGCCGATAGTGCTGCTGCTGCTGCCGATGGTGCTGCTGCTGCCGATAGTGCTGCTGCTGCTGCCGATAGTGCTGCTGCTGCTGCTGCTGCCGATAGTGCTGCTGCTGCCGATAGTGCTGCTGCTGCTGCCGATGGTGCTGCTGCTGCCGATAGTGCTGCTGCTGCTGCCGATAGTGCTGCTGCTGCCGATAGTGCTGCTGCTGCCGATAGTGCTGCTGCTGCTGCCGATAGTGCTGCTGCTGCCGATAGTGCTGCTGCTGCTGCTGCCGATAGTGCTGCTGCTGCCGATAGTGCTGCTGCTGCCGATAGTGCTGCTGCTGCTGCCGATGGTGCTGCTGCTGCCGATAGTGCTGCTGCTGCTGCCGATAGTGCTGCTGCTGCTGCTGCCGATAGTGCTGCTGCTGCCGATAGTGCTGCTGCTGCTGCCGATAGTGCTGCTGCTGCCGATAGTGCTGCTGCTGCTGCTGCCGATAGTGCTGCTGCTGCCGATAGTGCTGCTGCTGCCGATGGTGCTGCTGCTGCCGATAGTGCTGCTGCTGCTGCTGCCGATAGTGCTGCTGCTGCCGATAGTGCTGCTGCTGCTGCTGCCGATAGTGCTGCTGCTGCCGATAGTGCTGCTGCTGCTGCTGCCGATAGTGCTGCTGCTGCCGATAGTGCTGCTGCTGCCGATAGTGCTGCTGCTGCTGCTGCCGATAGTGCTGCTGCTGCCGATAGTGCTGCTGCTGCCGATAGTGCTGCTGCTGCCGATAGTGCTGCTGCTGCCGATAGTGCTGCTGCTGCTGCTGCCGATAGTGCTGCTGCTGCTGATAGTGCTACTGCTGCCGATAGTGCTGCTGCTGCCGATAGTGCTGCTGCTGCTGCCGATAGTGCTGCTGCTGCCGATAGTGCTGCTGCTGCCGATAGTGCTGCTGCTGCTGATAGTGCTGCTGCTGCCGATAGTGCTGCTGCTGCTGCCGATAGTGCTGCTGCTGCTGCTGCTGATAGTGCTGGAGGGCAGGGCTGTGCTGATCTGAGACTGTAGACATTAAAAGTCCATAGGAGAGATGGTAGCTGAATAAACAAGTGTCATGAGATAATAACAAAATGCAAAGATTGGTGACAGCGCTTGGAACCATAAGGCAACAAAAACTGTGAGAAATAATTTAGGCTCTGCCTGTGAATCACTCTTTGCTTCTCTTCTTCCTTCCATCCCATCATCTCATATATCACTCTCCACTTGCTGTCTATCTGAGAACAAGGCACAACTTGCTATTGCAATAAACTATAATCTAATTATCCACACCTAACAACTCTTGCACTTCATCTATAATAAAATGATGAGAGAAAAATGTTATAGCTGGTACAACTGGTACATGTGCTCTTTGTAATCCAGCTGCTGAGGGATCCACAGCCTTTAGTAGCCTCACACAGCTCTACTGTTTCCTCCTCATGTCCTTACCAGGCATGTCTGGACAATGTTATATCATGAGTAATATTTTTTTTTTAAATCCATCTAAATAAAACACACACATGCACACACAGTGACGTTTTAGACCTTCTTCAGAATACTGTATATACTATGGGCATCATGGTGCTGATCCAGAATCCTTACATTATTATTTATTACTAGAGCTACAATAATAAAGCAATGAGGAGGGGGAAGTAATAAATATGAAATAATGTATTTATGATGATTCCATTTGTTTCACTATCCACTCTGTGCAGGAGCAAAGCTTATTACATTTTTAAACTGTAGAGATACAATAATTTTACTGCTGTAAAATCCAAATTTTGTCTTATTTAAAATATAAATCTAATATAATCTGCTTCTTAATGTTTGTTCTTTAAAATACAGCGTGTGTTTTTTAAAATATTATAATAATGCATAATTATGTGGACATGCATATTAGATCGTTTTTTAGTGAAATATAATCCCTCCAGAAAGGCAGGAAAAGCCCGGAAACTTACTTTAAAACTAAATATGTTCCCTAAAACGGTGACAGAGCTACAGACCCATGACAGCCTTACACAGGTAGCCAGCAGCTATGACCAGCACTACTTGTGCAGTTAATAAAAGGACAGGTAATGTTTGTCACGCTGTTGCACACACAGCACGCTCGTTTGTTTCAGTTCGTCAGTTGCAACAAGACAACTTACCAACGTGTCCGTAATAAGCTAATACTCCTGTGTGCTACACACTACAGTGTACGCTGTACACCTACTCACTGGTTTTGTCGCATCAGTCTCTGTCTCTGAGTTAATTTGTGTTTCTCCTGCAGCTCGGGACCGCAAAAAATGCGCGTGCTCTTTGTGAGCTCGTTCCCGGCTCGTAACCAGCGCGTTCTGCCGTCAAGGGCGATCATTGGTTAAATGTGATCATGTGACTGATGCAAGCCAGATCCTTTTCTTTAGCAAAACTGTTAAATATTATTGTTGAGGGGCACAGACAGGACTCTGCACACACACATTAAAAAAAATAATGAATAATATTTTTTTAAAAAGTTGCCTCAACAAAAGGGCACTTTGGGCACCCATCAGGAAAGGGGCGGGTGCTCAAGCCCCTCTAGCCCCCCCCCCCCCCCCCCCCCCTGCACGTGCCTGCTCTGGGACGCAGTTGAAGGTGATGTCCAGGTAGGTGCAGACGCTGGGATTACAGGTACAGACCATGTTTGTATTTATTTCACACACTTCCTTCAAGTCACAGCTGCAGGGAGACAAAAAGCAAATTTCCAGGTTTGTTGAAGTGATCAGTTCATGATTTCTAATATCTGCATTCATTTGAACTGCTGGTGCTTTTTATTGTAATCAAAGCAGTTAAACTACCCGACAGTGTTCACCTTTCCTTGATGAAGTTCAGATCGTGAAGCTGAGAGCAGATTTCTTTATCTGCACATCTGTACAAAACTGACTGCACAGCCACCACTCCACTGACTGTTACACACACAATGAGACAAAAGGACACATGAAATGTTAATATCAATAACGCAGGTTTAAGACACTTTGGCTTCACTTTACAGACTCAGAAGTTGCAGTCAGATCCTAAATGCTTCTGCTCTTGGCTCTTGATGGGGGTGGTCACACTTTCTCCCTCTCTCTTATCTTTCCTGCTTGGCTTCTCATCTGCTTTGTATAGTCTTGGATATTCTCTAACCTTAAGAGAGTCTCAAAGACTTGTTCTCTGAAACATAAAGAAGAATTATGGATTTGAGCCCACCCTCCTGGGCTTGGGAGAGCCTGATTGTCCTGCAGAGATGTTTGCTTTGCTAGTTCTGGCTGATTGGAGCTGGCTTGGCTTATCGAAGAACAAGAAGCAGCTACAGCTGTTCAAAACCCCTCAAAACTGGCCGACATGATAGACGATGGGCAGGGCTGTGAGTACTCAGACTGTGTTTGTTTTAACGCAATATGGAGAAGATCTTGAAGAAGAACAACGAGAAGAGACCTGGTGACCAAAGATGGACATTAGACCAACTGTAAAATTGGAAGCAGTTTGTTGTTAACCAAAACAACTATCATCTTCATCTGTTGCAGATGTTTGTGTAATGTATGTTTGGTCTGAAGGGTAAGATGGTGCAGCCTTAACCCAATTTCCCTCAGGATGAATAAAGTCTTATCCATCAATCAACCAAAATAGGTGACTGTGTAAAAATGAGATTCATTCCCTACGATGGTCACCTTTGAGCGGGAACATCACAGATGTAATAAAACATTCAAATCTCATTGAAACAAATAATCATCACTTTATAGGTTCAAGTGCACAGTGTGGAGGATGTCATAAGGCCTTGAGGCAATCAAATATTTATCAGTGTTTTAAGTTGTAAATTGGTCAGATTTGACCCGAACATGACGCGAAAGTTTGAATATAATTCTTTTATTAAACTTCATGATTTGAAGCTGAGAGTCTGCACTTCAGTCACATCCTGACTGTCCAATTTAAGATCCACTGTGGTGATGTACGGGAGCAAAAACAAGTCACTGGGCATATTCTTATGGACCTGACTTTACACCCAGCTTTAACGTACAAACTACACCCTTCTTACCACAGCTCAGCTGTAGGACACTGTCGACGTTAAAGGTGATCACTCTCCTTGTGGATATGGCCGTCACATTGGAAGGTAAAGCGAGCTGGGCTCTGGTAAACCCTGTAATAAAAACTGAATGCATGAATATAATTTTATACATATTTTCCAGTACAGCAGCATAAACAAAAACAAACTAGACTATCAATATATGTTAAGATATGAGGAACAGCACAATATATACAAGTCACCAAGTAATAAATACTCAGGGTTGACAGATATGATTATAAATACATATCAACAAATTAACTGCAACATTACAGAGTAAGAAAGAGTGTCTGCAAAACTATTGCAGTGTTTACATTGTATTAAATGGAGGAGTTGTACAGAATAATCTCAGTCTCTCACTGAGCGACTACTTTTAATTAACTGCTTTAGCCCACTTACAATGAAAATTTAAAAAAAACCTTGTTCATGTGTAGCATGTTAACACTATTGGAAGGAAAAATAACTTGAACTCCAATTTTGAAAACACAACTTTCTTTTCTTTTATAAAGCTCTGACTTGTATTATGAGTCTGTGGTCTGGGAGAGAGTCTGTAACTCTGTCTGCAAAATATAATGACCAATGTTGGACAATTATATAGTTCTTCTATAATTTTGCACACAACAGTTTTTTGCAGCTGTTTATCTAAAAATGCAGCCATGGCGTTTTTTAAACAAACATTTCAAACTATTTACAGAACAATCAGCTGTTCTGCATCAAATCTGATGCCACACAAATTATTTGTGCCACTCCAAAAAATCATTTGTGTCACTATGAGATGAAGGAGAACAACAGCCTGATACCTGCAGGCCTGACAGCAGCAGATGTGTCACTGCTGTAACACCTGTAACACTCAGCAGTCGCCTCATTGTTCTGACACAACAACACTATTGACTACACTACACACTAACTACACACTAACTACACACTAACTACACAACATTTGTGCTAAACGTCGCAAATCTCTCACATCTCAAAACACGCCGTCACTCCTAAAACTTCCCCCTGTCATGTTGTCATATCATTTTTTGATTGGTTGACATGGTACATTTTTCCACCAATAGGAAAGGGCGGAGTTTTTTGCTTTCATCTTTGCTCACAGGCTTCCGAGCGTTTTCCTTATAAAACGCAGTTTTTACCGTTTCTCCCGCAGTAAATATAAACAGCGACAGTATTCAGGAAGAAAAACAAACATTGCAGATATTTTATCATAACTCTGGTTTTACGATCAACACAATTTAAAAACTGGTATAAAGTCCACACTTTGTCCATCAGTTGTTCTGTCTGTCCTGCTCACATCTCCAATGGTTGTACACGTTGTCATTAACTTCACTCCACATCAGCCGCTTTGCTAAAACTCCGATGTCGGCACATAAGGACGCTGTCATAGCCTGTCAGCGACGTTGATTAGCTGCGTATATACGAATGTGAATCGCATCATTGGCTGGACTATGGGATAAGGTGGCATCGTTCTGACCCCATACAGGAGCAGCCAGTCACTGACTCACACTGCAAAACACAATTGTTAAAGTTTTAATTTTAATTTCAATTCAGGTTAGAGTTTTTTTTGTGCGCAACGCAGATTTTCTGTGCGCAGAGACCTGCCAGCAGCCGCGATTGCACACATGCGCAGCTTAGAGGGAACATTGCCGACAACATTACTGGCCTTGATCAGTTTAGTCAGTCTGTTGGCATCTGCGACCCTCAACCTACTGCCCCAGCATGCAACAGCGTAGAGGATCGCACTGGCCACAACAGACTCTTGGAAAATCCTGAGCATTGTCCTACAGATGTGGACGGACCTCAGTCACCTCTAAAAATAGAGTTGAATCTTGCCCTTCCTGTAAAGTTCTTTCGTGTTTTTAACCCAGTACAATTTATTGTCTATGTATACTCCGAGGTATTTCTAGTCCTCCACGACGTCTAGATTGACCTTGTGGATTCAAGTGTTTCCTGGTCTTCCTGAAGTCCACTATCAGTTCCTTGGTCTTTGCCACGTTGAGCTGCAGATGATTCTGCACCCAGGAGAGTCGGCCTGATGGGGCTGGTAAGCAAACTGAAGCGCATCCTGATGTGGTCTGAGTATGGGTCGAAGCTGGTCCAGGATGAGTCTTTCCAGGGTCTTCATGATGTGGGAGGTCAGTGTCACAGGCCCGTTAGTCTAATTTCTCCCAGCTGTGTCTCCCTCCTGTTGCCCATTCCCAGATTACTTCCCAGTGTATTTAAGCCCTGTTTTTCTCTGTGTCAGTGTCGCGTCGTACCCTCTTTATGCTGTGTGTTTGCCTCCTGTGCCTGTTTAGTTTCTTTGTTAGTTTCTTAGTTTCTTACCCCTAAGGGTACATCTGTCACCCTCTTACAATGCTGTGATTGCAGCCATTCCCCAACTCTCTGTGAATGGGACTCATGACCATTGATCAAGATCAGTGGTTGTTGATCAATGGTCATGAGAATTTGCATAATTATGATTAAGGAACTGACCTCCCAGCCCATTGTTCCTTCAGTGGGCTGGTTTCAGTCATTATGCAAATGTACTGTTTATACGATTGAGGAAACCTGCAGTCAGCTGAGACTGAAGACGTCACCTGGATGAGTGACGAAACGTTTCTCCCACAAAACGCTACGTCCAATGAACAGAATCAACTTTTGGAGATTTACTTACCTGGATGATTGAGGATGCATCAAAACAAAACATGAGAACTAAAAACGCTGGGTCGGAATGACCCAGGACCATAACATTAAGTATCTGTGAATTATGAGCAAACACTACAACCTTTACCTGAAGTCATGAGTAAATACGCTGCTCCCAGCACTGAAAGACACAGACAGAAACATCAGTGTTGGACTGTGTGTTGAATACAGTGGATTTATTCAACTTAATTTCAGCTTCATTTGAATAGTACAAAAAAGGAGGAACACACACATGTAAAGGAAGCACTCAAAATATGCGTTATCCTAATTGTTTATAAAGTCAGCAAAGAGGCACAGAAAAGAAGATCAGACACCAGCGAGGGAGGATAAGAAGGACAGACGCAACAACATTGTCATCCCCTATGTAGCCGGTGTATCAGAAAAACTCAGGAGAGTTTTCTCCAAGCATGACATCCCGGTGTACTTCAGACCCAGCAACACACTCAGACACAAACTGGTTCATCCGAACGACAAAACTACTGAAAACAAACTTAACAATGTGATGCATGCTGTACAGCAGCGAGGAATGCCCAGACCTCTACATCGGAGAGACCAAACAGCCACTTCACAAGCGCATGGCACAACACAGAAGAGCCACCTCCACAGGACAAGACTCAGCTGTCCATCTGCATCTAAAGGTCAAAGGTCACTCTTCTGAGGATGCCAATGTTCACATTTTGGACAGAGAGGACAGATGGTTTGAAAGAGGAGTGAAAGAAGCATCTATGTCCACTGTGAGCGACCATCTTTGAACAGAGGCGGTGGTTTACGACACCAACTCTCTGCCATCTATAATCCAGTTTTGAGTTCCCTCCCCAGACGCCTTAACGCCCACTCACATCCTGGACCATCTGACCTCAGGAAATCACATGATAAGGTGGGGCCAGGTTTCACAATGAGCTCACCTGAAACTCTGGCTGATTGGGACCCACACCCAGTTTCACACCTTGGCTCAGGCGATTAGAGGATCATCAGGGGTCCTTTTGTCCCTCTGTGGGGGGAAACTCCCACTAGGTTTAAATCTGGGACTCTCCACCATTTGACCTTAGAACTGAAGAAGCTTCTCGGATGAAGGTGAAACGTCTTCAAGCAACTTAAAGAAGTCCAGACGCTTTTCTTTGCAAGCTCCTTTGAGTACCAAATAACACTTTACATCATAAAGTAAAGATCCCAGAATAAGACAGGGAAAAGCACAACAATTGAATCGACATATACAGCGCACAATGTTCCTTACCAATGTGCATCTTTTTGTGTTTTTGTGATTTTTATGCCTCGTTGTGTCTTCCTGCAATGCACTGATAACAGTCTGTCATCAAGAACTGATCAACACTGGCCTCAGTCTAAACCCGGACTTTACTTTGAAATAGACCCATAATATATCACCTGAGATTGTGAGACCACCATGTGCTCCATTTGTTATTGTCAGGAACAACAAGTAACTCAGGGGAAACAAAAGCAGGGATTCAAAGCTGGCTATCGCTTCAAGCTTTGGAAACAACAACGCTAACCCTCGCTTCCATCCATTTTCCCCACCAACACCAGATCCCTCATAAACAAAACAAGGACCCAGGACTCCAACAAAGACTCGAGCAAGGAAACCGGCAATGGACTCTGTGCACTAGGGCTAGTTAAATAGTAATATTTACAGACTATAGCCCTCGCATCGGCAGTCAATGCTAAATGCTGCTGTAATTCTTGGTCGTAGATGAACATTTACAAGATAATTATGTACGTTGTGGTAAACTTAAACATGTTCTTAGTAAATGATCAGCCATGAATTCCTCTCAGGACTCTGTGAAGCCTAACTGTCCTGCTGAGGTGATGCAAACATGTATTTAGGATGTTAGATTAACTGATCCAATAAAGCAGAAAGAAAAGCATGTCACAGTACAGCACAGTGGAAAGCTAGAACAGGATTAGACTGAACATGTGCAGCTGATTTCATGTAGAAATAAAGGATTATCAGTGTGTTGTACTCACACAGTGTGCTGCTGAGTCCGGAGCAGAGCATCATGTTAGGAGATCTGGATTACAGTGAAGAGCTGATGGAGGATCAAACACAGAGCTGCTGGATTTATTCTGTTTCAGTAACACCTGTGATGTACGTGTGTCTGTATGCAAAACACATAAAAACCCTGAAAAGCAGGATCTGTTCCTTCTCAGCTGCAGCAGGAAATAAAACTACTTTACATTAAAAGTTATATAAGCCTGGATCAGCTGACCCAGAGACAGCTGGGAGAGGCTCATCATTTTAAACATGATTAATGGTAGATTACATTTATTTTAACATTTAATAAAATGATGATGTAGATGATTGCAAACATGTTGTTCCAAAGTTTAGGAGCTACAGTTTGCCATTTATCCTGAATTAGAAAAGTAGTTAAGAAACGAATGGATGGGAATCGAGTATCAAGCTGAAATAAACAGTTAAATAAAAATGCTGTTATCCATCCATCCGCTTATCCTTTTCAGGGTTGCGGGGGGCGCTGGAGCCTATCCCAGCTGTCATAGGGCGAGAGGCGGGGTCCACCCTGGACATGTCGCCAGTCTGTCACAGGGCCAACACACAGGGACAGACAACCATTCGCACTCACATTCATTTGCACATTCACACCTAGTGACAATTTGGATTATCCAATTAACCTATCCCCACAAGCTGCATGTCTTTGGATGGTGGGAGGAAGCCGGAGTACCCGGAGGGAACCCACGCAAACACGGGGAGAACATGCAAACTCCACACAGAAAGACCCCGGCCTGATGGTGGAATTGAACTCAGGACCTTCTTGCTGTGCGGCAACAGTGCTAACCACCGTGCCACCGTGCTGCCTGGTGCTGTTATATATGCTGTTATATATTCAAAATATGATAGTTTAATAAGAGAAGAAAATACTATCTTTAGGTTTTAAAATTTTAAATGTTGCCTGTCTTTCATTTTACTTTTGGCCTCTTCAGCCTTTGTAGGACAGTACAGAGACCATCCTAACGTCACTGTACAGCTCTTAGTCCTGCTGCTGTTCTTCACACGGCAGGTGGACAGTGCCAGGATTGTGTTGCCACATTAAGGGAACTTTGCTTCCTCGTGCCTGATTTGCATGAAACACTACTGGAAATTCCAGGAATCGAGTTTCTCTGAGTTGCTGGATGCTATTCGAAACAATGAGCGGTTTGTAAATGTGACGCACACCAGCAACACACACATCAAGTTTTACACAAAATGCAAAATGCGGCTACAAAAATAGCAGCAGCAGAAAGTCAGAACTGAATGTCTTTATGTTGCTGATCTCCAGGAACTACACACTGCAAAAACTCTTACCAAGGATATTTGTCTAATTTCTAGTCAAAATATCTCATTACACTTAAAATAAGACACAATCAGCTACAAAGTAACAATTCAGTGAGATATAGGAACTTGTTTTTAGACACTGCATCTTGGATCTGGAGAATTTTCACTTGTTCCATTGGCAGATTTTTTACTTGATACAAGATATTTTGCTTGAAATAAGTGAAAAAAAAATCTGCCAATCTGTTGCAGGCCACAGTAGAGGCGTGTCATGGCTGTGGCCGCTGTTGTCAGGGAAGGCCCAGATGGCAGCACTGTTTAAACGGAGCTGTTTAAAGGGAGCCTCATGGAGCCCAGCCTGTGCAGAGCCATCCTGCACAGGCTGGGCACATCTGTTTAAAGCAAATGGATTTAATTTGAACAAGTCAGGGGTGAAACTGTTCACCTCCAACTTGTTTTATTCCATACGTCATCCATCTGTGCTTGGTGCCAAGGCTGAGATAAACGAGGAGTTATCTCATAAAGAGGATCAAACAGTACTCCAAGAACAGACAAAGCCCACCAGAAACCTTGAGGAGGAGCCTCATCTGCCCCCACGATCTTCCCCAGTCTCCCAAACCCCTGACAGGCCATCACCCTCTTCCCCCTCCCCTTCTCCCTCCTCCCAACACCTGAAATTCACTGAGGAGATGATGGAGCTGGTCTATGCTGGGCTCAGATCTACCCCCCGGCCCAATCCCTTTTTGTCCCCCATAAACCCCCCACCAGAGCAGCCAAAGGTTCGCCATCGAGCCCCGCCCTCAACAGAGCAATCGAAGTTACATTCCTCAGGGAGGTAAGTGACGGAAGTGACGGACAAGGTAAGCGACTCATGTTGTAACTGACGTCAGACGCCGGAGATTTTGGCGGAAAATTAAAGCGAATGGTAGTTTAGATTTGAACAAATTCATTTAAGCTTCAGTATTACCAAATACACTTATCAATTGTCTTATAACTAACAACATTTGTCTAAATCATCTCCAACACCCTGGAGAACAACGGGGAGAGTTTAGACGCTCTCCAAGATTACATTGATCAGTGCTGCCAGGATCTCGTAATAAAGAAGGCCCAGAGTGCAGCTTCCCCGGCCAAATCTGAGACGCCGTCGTCGAAAAGACATCGCCCGGCAGATTCCCCCGGCAGAACATCGCCAGCCGGCAAAGATATTGTCGACATCCTGGAGTCAATCGACAAACGATTGTCCAGTTTCGATGCAAGGCTGTCCTTGGTGGAGATTCTTCACCGGGAATTTAAATGCTTGCGAGAATCCCTGGAGTTCAGCCAGCAGCAGGTGGAAATGCTCGCTGCTGAAAATGCCACGCTAAGGGAGTCGGTGAAATGTCTCATAGACAATGTTACTCAGCTCAATAGAGAAAATGAAAAAATAAAAAGAAACAGTTATTGATCTTCAAGCTCGTAGCATGCGTGATAATCTGGTATTTTCTGGTATTCCAGAAGCCGCTGGAGAGGACGCGGAGACTACAGTAAAAAGCTTCATCAAAACCCACCTGAAGCTGCCGGAGGACACGGTGAAGAACATCGTCTTCGATAGGGTACATCACCTCGGCCCCATGCGGGCTGCGACCGGTAGACCACGTCCTATTGTGGCCAAATTCGGCCACTTCAAACAAAAGGAACATGTGAAAAGCCGCGGCAGGGAATTAAAAGGAACGGACTTCAGCGTGAACGACCAGTTCCCCAAAGAGATCCTGGAACAACGCAGGGTCCTCTTCCCAATCCGACGCGGCTTCATCCAGAAGGGCTCCCGCACTGTCATCGCTGTGGACCAGCTGTATGTGGACGGACAGCTCCACCGCGACCCCAACATCACTCCGTGGCTGTATTAACTTCACACCAGATAAGAATCCGCTACACCCTTTCCCTATCCACTCACACTAACTTGCATTAACATCTGTTTAACTTACCGGTATCAAATCGCATCTTAAGTGTGATATGATAGCAGAATTAACACCGTAACTCTCCGTCAGTGATTTAATTGGAATATTTCCATTTTGGTTTTTTGGTTTTTTTTTTTCTTTTCCTTCTCGTTTTTCTTCTCTCTTTTTCCCCGTCTTGTTTTTATGCTGCCCACCCTTGTCCTTGGTTTCTTTCTTTATTTCTTTCACTGCTTCGATCACCTGCTTCCACACTCATCCACAAACAACATCCTTTATTTCGACACATACGCACAGCACTATCACGCACAGTCATGCGCTCAATGGCAGCACATTTACAACAGTCAGACAGCGCACACAGACCTATGGGATACACACACTTAAGCCTAGCGTACTCATATTAGTAAATATGCAAACACATAGTCAGACTCAGGGAGCATCTCGCCACACATTTTTTCTCTCTCTCTGATGTATTCTCTCCACCTGTCTAAGCGACGCACAGAGCGTAGACCCCTAGTTATACACAGACATCTATGGGCGCACTAAGGTTTGTTACATGGAATGTAAATGGAGCTGGCTCCAGAGAAAAGAGATTAAAAATATTTAACCAACTCAAAAAACTACAGGCAGATGTTGTCCTTTTACAAGAGACCCACAGACCTCTTAGAGTTTTAAAATAACTTAAAACACCTGAGTTTCCTAATGTGTTCTCAGCTTGTTATAATTCTAGACAAAGGGGAGTAGCAATTTTAATACATAAAAATATTAATTTCACAGTACTCGATACAGTTATAGATCCAGAGGGCAGATTCTTAATCATTAAACTATCTATACTTGATAAAAAGCTTGGTATTGTAAGTGTATATGGTCCAAATGTTGATGATCCCTCATTCTTCCACGGTTTTTTTAGTACACTCTCCGAACACCTAGATTGCACAATTGTTCTCGGAGGCGACCTCAACCTTGGAATAAATGAAGAAGTGGATAGGCTCAACACAGCAGGAACTCAGTGTAATTGGCAGTCCACAAATATAATCAAACAGTATATGAGCGACTTAGGTCTTTGCGATGCATGGCGCTCCCTTCACCCCACCAGTAAGGAATATTCTTTCTTCTCACATGTTCATCACTCCTACTCTCGTCTGGATTATTTTTTGGTCAGCAGCTCACTGCTGAGCGACATTTCAGACACTGAGATTCACCCTATAGCTGTCAGCGATCATGCTCCTGTATCTCTAACACTAATGCACAAGAATAATACTATGCCAAGTAAAAACTAGAGATTTAATACATCACTGCTTAAAGATGAAGACTTTATTAAATATTTTAAAAAAGAGTGGACTTCATATTTAGACTATAATGACACTCCTGGAACATCAGCTTCTGTTCTATGGGAAGCAGAGAAAGCTGTGATGAGAGGTAAAATAATTTCTTTCTCATCACATAAAAAGAAAAAAGAAAACAAAAATATTCAGGAATTAGAAAAAAACATCAAATCACTAGAAGAAGCCTACGCGTCCCACCAAGATCAGGAAACATTGAACAAAATACGCAAAACAAAACTAGAATTAAATGAGATAATTGATTTAAAAAAAAAACATTCTTAGTACAAAGACTACGCTTACAAAATTATGAACATGGTAATAAATCCGGTCAATTTCTAGCAAACCAGCTAAAAATAAATAAAGAAAAAACAACTATATGTGCTGTTCAAGATTCATCTGAGAACACAATATATGACTCGAAACAAATAAACAACATTTTCAGGGATTTCTATAAAACGTTGTATTCACCACAAATAAACCCGTCTAAAAAGGAAATTGATCAATTTTTAGACAACATAACTCTTCCAAAATTATTAGACACTCAAGCAATGGCACTGGATTCGCCACTGACGCCAGGTGAACTCCAGGAAGCCTTGATAAGCATGCCCAATAATAAGGCTCCAGGTCCAGACGGCGTTCCTGCAGAATTCTACAAAGAATTCTGGACGATTCTAGCACCAGTTTTCTACAGAACGTTGTTGGAAATCAAAGAAAATGGCAGACTTCCATCAAATATGAATTCTGCAAACATTAATCTCCTGCTAAAACCAGGCAAAGACCCTTTATATCCCTCAAGCTATCGTCCAATATCCCTCATAAATGTAGACCTTAAAATAATCTGCAAAGCTCTCTCAAAGAGACTGGAGAAAAACCCCCCTCTTAATTCATCCTGACCAAACTGGTTTCATAAAAGGTAGGCACTCATCAACAAATACACGCAGATTACTTAATTTAATAGACTACTCATACAGTAAAAACCTTGAAACTACAATATTCTCTTTAGATGCAGAAAAAGCATTTGACAGAGTTAACTGGAAATTTCTATTTGCAACTTTACACAAATTTGGTTTTGGATCCTCTTTCATTAACTGGTTAAAAATATTATATAATTCCCCAACAGCTTGTGTCAAAACAAATGACCAAACATCCTCCAGCTTCTGCTCCTGAGGGGCACCAGGCAGGGATGCCCACTCTCCCCTTCACTGTTTGCAATTTTTATCGAACCACTAGCAGCAGCAATTGGACAGAATTCAGTAATTAAGGGCATAAAATGCAAGAACGTGGAACATAAAATCAGCCTTTATGCGGATGATGTGTTACTTTTTCTCCAAAACTCACAAACCAATATCTCTGGGGTCATTGCATTGATAAACTGTTTTGAAAGAATATCAGATTACTCAATTAACTGGTCAAAATCTACAGTCATTCCGATTAATTGCTCCTTCCATAATTCCTCTTCTACACCACTGCAATCGGGAAATATAAAATATTTAGGTATTAATGTTTCTCCCAAGCTTGCAGATCTGACTAAATTAAACCATATCCCACTTTTAAGTAGAAGGTGATCTGGCTAGATGGAAATGTCTACCCATATCACTTATGGGAAGGGTTGCCGCTATAAAAATGATGGTCTTACCAAAAATAAATTATTTATTCTCAATGATCCCAACTAAACCGCCACAAGATTGGTTCAGATCTCTAGATTCATATACGTCCAAATTCCTTTGGAAAGATAAACCCCCACGTATCAGCTTAAAAACACTACAAAAGACCAAGGATAAAGGAGGATTAGAACTACCTAACTTTCAGCACTACTTCTTAGCCAACAGGCTTCAGTTTATCTCAGGATGGCTAAAACATACCTTCTTAGATGAACCTTGGCTAGATGTAGAACAAGCACTTTGCAATAATCTAGAGATTTCAGATCTACCATTTATCAGCTCAAACATCCAATGACATGAATGCTTCAAAAGCGTCAGCATCAGCTCTTCTCTGACAGCATGGTGGGAGTTTCTAAAATTGACAGAGTCTTCATTCATCTCATGCAAACGTACACCTATCTGGAACAACCCTGACATATTACAAAACAATAATATGATAAACTTTTCAGATTGGAGTGGTAAAGGAATCAAATATTTAGAACATATACTAGAAGGAACAGAATGTATTTCATTTGACAGACTAGTTACAGAATATGGGATCAACAAGAAAAGATTTTTAGAATATCAACAAATTAAATCCAAAGTAAAAAAGAAATTTAAACCGGGTCAAGTTGAACTACAAACACCACCAAGTGTGGTTCAATTTCTTACTCTTAAAACCCCCAAATTACTATCCAAAATATACAGAATGCTTTCTAAAACAGATGAATCACTATCACTTCCTATTGCAAAATGGGAAGCGGATTTATCAGTTAACTTAGACCAAAACTTCTGGTCTCAGATTTGCTTAAAAACCTTTCGTCTAATTAGAAATCCCAGTCTTCAATTAATTCAATACAAAATACTACATAGAGTGCACTATACAGGTCATCAGATGTTCAAGGTGGGCATTACGTCTACCAACAACTGCTCACACTGTCAAACCAATACACCGGACAATTACATCCACGCTCTTTGGTTCTGTCCACCAGTTCAGAAGTTTTGGCGCGAGATATGTGAAGACTTATCAAAGTGTCTGAAATGTAACATTCCAACTTCCCCTTTAGTGTGTTTGTTGGGTAGCTTAGATAGTGTCACTACAGATAAGAATATAGCCCATATGGTTTTCACTGCCCTATGCATAGCCAAGAAAACAGTCCTCATGAACTGGAAAAATAAAAATAATCTTAATTCTAACCAATATAGAAATTATCTATTAGATTACATTAGTCTTGATACAGCCTCTGCCACCACATCAGATCAATCGCTCTGGGCTCCTTTGATTAGCTCCATCACCTAGTGGGGGTGGGGGGTCATAGTTTGGTCCCACCTTCGCTGTTGTGATTGGTGTGGGGGTAGGGACAGGCTTAGGGTGTTGGGGGGTTCCCCAGGAGCATCTTCCTTGGGGGGTTCAACCCGGGGTAGCAGTCATGGCCTATTAGGGGCTCTGTTGGCTCTTAGGTGACGGTTTCCTCGTGGCTGCGTGCAGCGGGGCTAGGGGAGGGTCTGTGCTGACGGACGTGGGTTACTGACCTGGTAGCCTGGCTGCCCCTGGGTGGGTCCGGGACGGGCGTGAGGTTCTGGGGGTGCTCTGTCTCTGGGCTGGGGCCCTGGCAGGGCCTCGGGGGCTTGGGTCCTGGTTGGTATGTTGCTGGGGTTGTGGGCGGGTGGGTGTACGGGGGCCCGGCCCTGGCGCAGGGTGCCACCAGTGCATCGAGCCACCTGGGGGGGGCTCTTCAACTGGTGGGGGAGGTTGTTACACCTTGCAGGAGCTCTCCTCTCTTCAGGAACTCACTCTGCAGGAGGGGGAGATACAGGAGAGGTGGAGGAAGATCTCAGCCTGGGCGTCTATTGTCTTGTGTAGTCTGGAAGATGAGTGGATGACGGGGTGGGTGTAGTTTTCTCTGTGGTGGGGTTGGGTGGGCTTTCCCGGGCTCTGTGGGGCCGGGAGGCGCTGCTGTTCTGGGCCCCGGTCCAGATGGGCCTGGGCCCCCTTTCCTTGGCAGGTTGCGGAGTATGGGGTTGCCTACTGGGGTCAGCGGGGGAGCTGGCCCCAGGGAGGGGTCACTTGCCCCTCCCTTCCTTCCCTCCCCATCTCCAGCTGCCTCCCTCTTCCTGCTCCACCACAACCACCCACACATGCAGGGCCTTGGGGTAAAGGTGTGTCACCAGGGTGCAGGGGAGGCATCCCCCCCTCTGTCCCCTTCTGGCTGCCAGTGCCTCAATTTTATCCCACAACTTAGACATTCACATTACTCACACTCTCATAACACATACATATAGGATCTTGGGGGTGGGCACGCTACACGGACTCCAAAAGACCATCAGAGTGTACACCTCACCCCTGGCATCGTTGCCCACCTCTCAATTTTAAATACACGTAGACACTGAGGGCTATCAGGAGGGGCTATGGTACCTTCCATGCCCTCCTGGGTTTTAAATGCACCTTAGAACACACATGCATCAACACTACATATGAGCGGGCGGAGGGAGGTTTTGGAGTCTTCTCACACCCCCATTCTCTGCGACCTGCTGGAGCGGGGGGCCAGGAGGAGGAGTTGGCCGTCTGGGGCCTCCCTGCTGCTGCGGAGTCGGGGCGGTCTGCTTCTCCCCACCGCAGGGAAAAGGGTAACACCACCTGGGTCTGGGTGTAGTTCCCCCCTCCAGGGGCAAGGGTACCTAGACCCGGTTCTTAGAGTACGCTTGGGGAGTGTGATTGTGTGTACAGTGTCTCTCTATGTCTGTCTCCACGTTGGGTGAGTGTTGAGTAATTGCATATGAGAGCATGAGGGTGGGAATGGATGTTTGTATCTGTGTGTGCCTGTATGTCTGTGTCTATATGTCAGGTTGGGTATCAGGCGCCACCTCTCTGGGGACATCTCAGGCCCTCCAAGGTATGGAGGCCTATCTCCCCCCACCACTTCCCCTGCCAGTGGCAGACGCCCTCAGACATCGGTGCGTTGGTGGTTCTTTGTGTCCGGGGATGGACGCCCAGGTACACACCGGCTCACTCCTTGGTGGCTGCTTGTCGGGCCTGGAGCCTGGGGCTCGCTCGGGCCACTTCAGAGGCGGGGTGCCCTCGGCCTTTCGGCCTGGGGCTCGGTCACTCTGGCACAGCTGGCTGCCGGCGGAGCTCACAGGCACGTCACTGCAACCCCCCTGGCTTCTGCTCCGCGGCTGCTGAGTGACCCCTCATCTGGGACTCTCCTCAGCTCTTTCTGGGACAGTGGTGCAGCCCCCCCTCTGTTGGTCTTCCTTGGTATCTTGTGTTCTGAGGGTCTCTGGATGTCTGGAGTTTTGATATCCTCCATACCTGCTTCATGCCCTGGAGGACGGAGCTGTGGCCCCCCCACACCCTCTAGCAGATCATTACATGAAGGAACCTTTTAAAAACAAGCGCGTCCATGCTCACAGGTGCACACACGGGTGCTCACACACACAAACTACACCCTTTTTGGCTCCTACCTCAAAGCACACTGTGCGCTGTCGATCTTACGTGCTGCACAATAATGTTTAATATTTAGTATTTACTGTTATATTCCCATATATCATCGTGATGTTGTTTATTCTATTGCTCTCGTTTTCTTCTGCTTGTTTTCTTTTTTCTTTCTCAACAGGTGATCCAGGTGATTGATAGATGTATTTTTTTTGTCTGCTTATTTAGTTGTTTTTTGTTTTTTTGCCCTTTATCCCCGTCCCTCTTCTCCGCTGTTTTTCCCCCTCTTCCTTTCTCCCTTTTCTTTTCCTCATTCAAGTCTGACCCGTACCTAGCAAGAGAAAATAAAAAAATAAATAGAATAAACAATAAAAGGTGAATCAAATAGACCATTAAGGCAAGGCTGGGATGGTCAGTTTGGTAAAGTAAATCCGTTGGGCATCTTTCTTCGCCTTTAGACAATAATTCTGATATTCTGATTCCAATAATTCAAAAGAACCAAACGGGACAGGCAAAAAAAAAAAAAGGATCATGCTACTAAAAAAAAAAGTGAGTGTTCACAATAACCCCAGAACTAATAGATCCATCCATGTG
This sequence comes from Neolamprologus multifasciatus, assembly GCF_963576455.1. Classification (NCBI taxonomy): domain Eukaryota; kingdom Metazoa; phylum Chordata; class Actinopteri; order Cichliformes; family Cichlidae; genus Neolamprologus; species Neolamprologus multifasciatus. The sequence continues at coordinate 1,101,009 of NC_140458.1, read as the reverse complement.
GGGAAAGTTGAACAACTTCAACAAAAGTTGAAGCAGTTTAATCGCATGCTGCTGCATGTTTTCTGTTTTTTAGTTGATTTATTTTTACTTTTAATAGTAAAATAATATATATATATATGTGTGTGTGTGTGTGTGTGTGTGTGTGTATGTGTGTGTGTGTGTGTGTGTGTATGCGTGTACACACGTGTACACACGTGTACATGAATAAATAAATAATATATTTAATTACTGCACCATCTTGTGGTACGAAGTGATATTACCACCATTGCTCTCCACAATCTGTTACCTTGTTGGTAATTTCTGGTAAATAAATAAATACATGAGAATGAAACATCAGTATATAAAAACAAAAGATTGAGAAGAATTTAATTTAAAAAATAAAAAAACGATGAATGGCTCAGAGAGACTGTATGGATTTCTGACATTGAACTGCTGTGATTTTCTTTGTTCATTTTGTTTGTGGAGGTAAAAAATGAAAAGAAAAATCAAGTCAACAGCAACATCTGTCTCCAGGAACAAAGTCCAAGGCCAGTAATGTTCTGGGGACAGAGCTGGACTCCCTTAAGGTGGTGTCAGAGAGGCGGATGCTGTCCAAGATAAGGACAATACCTCCCACCCACTCCATGACGTGCTGGCCAATCACAGGAACATGCTCAGTGAGAGACTGAGATTACCCACAATGCACCACTGAACGGCACAGAAATCAATCCTGCCTGTGGATCTCTCTGTACAGCTCCTCCATTGAATGCACAGTGTAGTGTAGTAGGTGGACAGCCTACTATCTGCATCTCTCTACAGAGACAAAAACTACTACTATGATAAGAGGGGCACCTTAATTTCAGCTTAATGTTTTATTACTTTTGTGTAATATATCAGGGACTGTGATATATTAGAGCTATTGCATTTTATTCAGGGCTGCACCTATCAATAATTCTAGTCTATCAATTGTTCCATTGATTGAAGAATCAAATAGCAATAATTAATATTCAAAAGAGGAAAAAAAGGTCTTTCAAAATAAACTGGTCAATGGTTTCCATTTTAGAAATGTGTTTTAATAGTTGTACTGCATACATATAACCATGCATACCTAAATTATTTCATTTCACACACGATATTAAAATGAAAGAAAGCACTATCTTAAATGCAAAAATGAATAAACAATAATAATAATCAAGTACAGCAATGTCAAATAAAACAAGGTTTACATGTAACTGAAATAATGCATTAAATGTTTTACAGTGTTGTAACTCCTGGATGACGTAGGTTATAGTGTTTTTAATAGTTTATGTGTGCAGTGAGTGAGTTTGTGTCTGTAAGCCTCTAAAGGACTATGTGGTGGCTGCAGAGAAGAAATGTGAGCATGTCAGCATTCTGATGTTTTCCTGTGCTTTCATGACTTCATTTGATGGTGTAGACCTTTTACTGTCCCATGTCCAACTTTATTGGCCTGCAGAGGGAAAAAAAGGTTTTACAAAATGTAAAATTTAATACAGTTTTATTAATATATTATTTCTCTTTAAATATGAAAAAGATGTTCCAAAAAACTTACAAAAAATAAATAATCTAGTGAACATGTGCCCCTGCTTGCTACATGTACCTCAGTGAGCTACTTGATTTAAACATCAAATGAGACTAAGTTAAATTTTAAAGGAGGAACATTAACAAACATGTGCAGCAGGACAAACTTTAATGTGCTGAATTTACTGAAGAGACTCAATGTCAGTTTTGTGACTGAACAATATGTGTTTTTTTGCAACTGATGGCAAATGTACTTGTTTCCTTTTCAGGAGGACAATATTTAAATGAGTCATAAAAATGTGAATTAATAGTCTGTGGAACACAATTTAATGTAAATTGGATGAAATGTAATCATGAAAATCCTGTCCTCTGCCTGTTGTGGTTGTGATAGCTGTTGGTTTATTTTCAGTAGCGTAATATATTATTAGAAAGTTTGCTCAATATTCACTTGCATGGATGCTCAAAGCTGTTATCGCAGTGCCAAAACTTTGTCTTTGTCCTAAAACTCTTCACACAGTCATGATCTGCGCTGAGTGTTCAGAGGTGAACGCCATTTATAACCGCTTTCATGAATCAAAGCAGAAATGAAGTAAAATAAGCATCGTTTGCCAGCAGTGTGCACAGACTGAACAACTATCTATAAGAAACTAAAAATGTTAGAATAATGGCTGAAGGCTGCAATGTGCTATTAAAGCCAAGAAGCGATGCATGCTTCACATACATGTCGCAGTAGTAGCTGCATGGCTGTTTTCAGAGAGAATTTATTGTGTGAAACCTGAGGTTGGATAAGTTTCTGGTTTTCTTATTTTTCCTGCTGTGACCCAGTTTAGCTCCTTTCCTCTTCATCTTTAAGGAATTCTGTGATTGCAGTAAAATTCCCTCCATCATCACTGATCCCAGCTGACCTGTACTGTACTAAACATGAATCCTAAAGCCTGTAATACAACAAAGAACATTACTAATGAACACTGATTACACAGAACCTTTGATCAGTTAATATATAACTACATAGATTTTATTGCAGCAGCCTGATGTTCAGAGTTTGGCTGTGAGTTTAACAAATTGTTGTTAAAAACCATAAAAACCACAAAGTTTAGGCATGAAGTGTAAAATAAAGTTAGAATCAACATACATGATCTGTACAACTTGTTTACATCCTGCACACATCCTGTTTGTTACCTTTTGAACACCTGCTGCTGATTTAGAAAACACATATTCACTGGTGACGGTCACAGTTTAATGTAACGTCACAATAGTCTGCACAAAATAAGCAAATGTAGCTCGTTCCCTCTGCTGCAGCTTGTGTTTACCCTCAAGGTGTTCTTACTGTCTTGGAGCAACTGTTACCGTTTCCTCTGGGGTTAACAAAGTTTTTTAATCGTGTAGGACTTAATTAGATCTTCCCTCCAATCTGGACGACACCAAACATCCACTGAAATGTGAAAAAAAATGTTTTCTTCGTCTTTGTTATTATCATTTTTTGTTTTTCATCTAATCTTTTTGTTTCTGTGTCCACATCATAACTTTTACTGTCCTTTTTTTTCTGTTTGAATTATACAAAACTACATTTTGCTTGTTAAAATTACTTTGTAAACAGTTTGTCATGGTCCTGGGTCGTTAGACCCAGCATTTTGTGTTATATTGGTGTCACCATATGCTTAGGGTTTATTCTTGTTTTCTTAGTTCCTAGGGTTTTGGTTCTTGTGCTTAGTGTGCTGTTCTCCCTACCTGTGTCCTGCCCCCAGGTGTTCTGTTCGTGTATCTGAGTTTGTGTTTGTAAAACAGTCTGAGATCTTCCTGTTTTACTTTGAAGGTCCTGTCTCATTATCCCATTAGTTTCAACTGTGTTCACCCCATACGTGTCATTTCAATGCAATACAATTTTATTTATATTGCACATTTAAAAACCAGATGTATGCCAAAGGGCTTCACAGAAACCAAATAAGAGCAATGATAAATACAAGTAAATAAAATAAAAAAATAAAATATGTACCAAAAAAATGTACTATATACTAACAGGTGGGAAACATAACTAACCAATCATACAGCAGGCATAATCAAAAAAACAATAATAAAAGCAAAAAAGATAAGTTACAGTTCACTAAAAAATGCGGGCTCTAGGAGGCAGGGAAGGCAAGGCTAAATAACTACGTTTTTAATCAAGATTTAAAAGATTGAATTGAATCAGACGCGTGAATAGCTTGATGGAGATTATTCTAGAGGTAGGGTGCAACAGAGGCGAATACGTGGTCACCTCTGGTCTTAAGGCGACATCTAGGTCGCACCAGGAGCATTTGGCCTGCTGATCTACGCGCTCTCCCAGGGGTATTAAAAGCTGAGGACATCCGTAAGAAAGCGCGGCGTGGTGTTATTTATGATTTTAAAAGTGAGCTATAAGATTTTAAAATCAATGCAATATTAAATGTAAAGCCAGTGCAGGTCGCAGAGAACTGGAGTAATAGACTCAAACCTACCAGTTCCGGTTAAGAGACGTGCAGCAGCATTTTGAACGAGCTGCAGTTTGTAAACAAGGGCAGAATGGAGACCAGTGTAGAGGGAATTACAGTAATCTAATCTTGATGTAACAAAGGCATGGATAAGTTTTTCCATGTCCTTACGTGGTATGTAGGGCTTGGCCTTAGAGATTAGACGTAATTGATAGAAACCAGATTTAACTACAGAGGACACATGTTTGTCCAGCTTGAAGGAACTGTCCAAGACAACACCCAAGTTCCTCGCAGTATCAGAAAGGGAGTCAGCAAAGAGCCCAAATATACCAGTTAGTTCATCCCGAGGGATGGGAGTATCAAAGATGACAATTCTGTCTTCTTATCATTTAAAATGAGGGAATTGCTCACTAGCCAGTTTTTAACTTCACTCATACATTTTTTTATTTTTTTATTTTTTTTTTGTGTCCCGTTTGGATCTTTAGCCATCAGAATTGTTGTCTTAAGGCCAAGAAAGATGCCAAGCGGATTTATTTTACCAAGTGGATCATCATGGCCTTGCCATATTGGTCCATTTGATTGACCTTTATTATAATTATGAATTAATTTTATTCTCGGTTACTACAAACGGGACAGATATGACTTGGGGATAGGACAGGGAGAAAGAATGAAAGAAAGAGAGGAAGAGAAAGAAAACCAGAGGGGAGAAGAGACGGTGAGAAAGGAGGTAGAAAGAAAGAAAAACAAACAAAACACCTGGATCACCTGTATGGAGAAAAAAAACAGAAGAGAAAACAAACAAAAAAAGAGCAACATAATAAAAACAGCACCATCACAATAAACTAGCTAGCAGTAGATAACAGTAGATACTAAATATTAAACGATATTGTGCAGCATGCAAGATAGACAGCGCACAATGTGCTTTGAGGCAGCAGCCAAGAAAGGTGTAGTTTGTGTCTGTGAACACCCGTGTGTACACCTGTGTGCACACCTGTGTGGATCAGCATGCTTGTATTCCAAAGGTTTCTCCATGTAACGATCTGCTAGGGAGTGTGGGGAGCCATAGCCCCGTCCCCCAGGGTATGAAGCAGGTATGGAGGAGATCCAGGCCCCAGATATCCAGGGGCCCCAGAGTACAAGGACCCGAGGAGGACTACCAAAGGGGGGGGAACCGTGCCACCCTCCTGGGAAGAGCTGAGTAGAGCCCCAAACGAGAGGTCACCCAGCAGCTACGGAGCAGAGGCCAGAGAGGGTTGTGGCGTTCCCGCGGGCTCTGCCGGCAGCCAGCTGTGCCAGAGAGGACCGAGTTTCAGGCCCAGAGGCCAGAGGCCAGAGGGCATCCCATCCCCCGGAAGGGGCCCAGCCGGGCCACAGGCGCCAGGCCCCGCCAATCGGCGTACATACATGAGCGCCCAGCCCCAGACGACAAGGACCACCAACATACCAACGTCTGAGGGCATCAGCCACCGGCAGGGAGTGTGGTGAGGGGAGATAGGCCTCCGAACTTTGGAGAGCCTGAGATGTACCCAGAGAGGTTGAGTCTAAGACCCAACCTGACATATAGACACAGACGAACAGGCGCACGCAGACACAAATGTGCATTCCCGACCCATATGCACAACCAGATACTCGGCACTCACCCAACGTATAGACAGACACAAATAGACACTGCACAGACAGTCGCACTCCCCAAACATACTCTATATCCCAGGTCCAGGTACCCCCGCCCCCAGAGGGGCAAGCCGCACTTAAACCCAGGAGATGTAACCCTTCTCTCTGGGGTGGAGGCAAGCGGACCACCTCCTTATCTGCAGTAGCAGGGAGGCCCCGCATCCCATACCCCAATCTGACAGCCAGCACCTCCTCCCAGCCCTCCAGCCCTGACGGCTAACAGAACCGGGGTGAGTGAAGACCCCAAACTTCCCTACGCCCGCTCATATGTAGTGTTGCTGCGTGCTGTTCTAAAGTGCATTTAAAACACAGGAGAGCATGGTACTTGCTTCCTCTCAGAGAGCAGCACGGCTCTTCCCGAAAACCCTCAGTGTCTATATGCATTTAAAATTGAGGGTAGGGCACCAGCGCCAGAGGTGGGTTGGAATACACCGACCATCCTCTGGATGCTGTAAAACGTGCCCACCCCCAACGCCCTATATGTATGTGTTAGGTGACAGTGTGAGTAATGTGGATGTCGAGGTTGCAGAATAAAATTGAGGCACAGGCGGCCAGAAGGGGACAGAGGGGGAGTGCCTCCCCTGCACCTTGGTGACATACCCGCACCCCAAGAGCGGGAATAGGGAGGCAGCTGAGGATGGGGAGGGAAGAAAGGGAGGGGCAAGCGGCCCATCCGGACCAGGGGCCGCAGCAGCAGCACCGCCCAGCCCCAAAGAGTCCGGGGCAGCCCACCCGACTCCACCCCAGAGAAAACTGCACCCACCCCATCATCCAATCATCTCCCAGACTACACAAGACAATAGACACCCAGGTTGAGTTTATTCTCCACCTCTCCTCTATCTCTCCCCCCACCTGCAGAGTGAGCTCCTGTAGAGAGGAGACCACCTGCAAAGATATAACAACCTCCCCACCAGTTAGAGAGCCCCCTAGTTGGGCCGATGCACCATAGGTCTGCTGCACTGGGGCTGAGCCCCCCTGCACCCACCTGCCCACAGCTCCGGTGACACAACAGCCAGGACCCAAGCTCCCAAGGCCCAGCCAGCACCCCAGACCGGGGGGCGGAGCATCCCCCAGACCTCCAAGCCTCTACGCCCGTCCCAGACCAACCATGGGGCAGCCAGGCTACCAGGCCAGTAACCAACGTCCGCCAGCACAGACCCTCCCCCATCTCCGCTGTACGCAGCCACAAGGAAAACACCATCTAAGAGCCCCCAGAGCCCCTAACCAGGTCATGGCCACATCCCCCGGGTTAGGCCCTCCAGGGAAACGTCCCTAGGGACTCCCCAGACGCCCTAAGGCCGTCCCTACCCCCATATCAACCACAATAGCGTAGGCAGGACCAAACCATGACCCCCCACCCCCACTAGGTGATGAAGCCGATCAAAGAAGCCCAAAGGGATTGATCAAATGTGATGGCAGAGGTTGTATTAAGACTAATGTGATCTATTAGATTGTTTTTATATTGGTTAGAATTAAGATTATTTTTATTTTTCCAGTTAAAGAGGACCATTTTCTTGGCAATGCATAGGGCCGTAAAAACAACGTGGGCTGTGTTTATTTCTGCAGTGACCTCATCCAAGTTGCCCAGCAAGCATACTAAAGGGGAGGCTGGAATGTTACATTTCAGACACTTTGATAAGTCTTCACATATGTCACGCCAAAATTTCTGGTGGACAGAACTGGTGGACAGAACCAAAGAGCGTGGATGTAATTGTCCGGTGTATTTGCTGTGCAGTGTGAGCAGTTGTTGGAAGGCGTATAGCCCATCTTGAATACCCTATGACCTGTATAGTGCACTCTGTGTAATATTTTGTATTGTATTAATTGCAAACTGGAATTTCTGATCCATTGAAAGGTTTTTAAGCAAATCTGAGACCAAAGGTTTTGGTCTATGCTGATCGATAAATCTGCTTCCCATTTTGCAATAGGAAGGGATATTGATTCATCTAGTGTTCTGTATATTTTAGACAATAATTTGGGGGGTTTTAGGCTAAAAAATTGTACCACACTTGGTGGTGTTTATAATTCAGCTTCACTGGGATTAAATTTCTTTTTTACTATGGATTTAATTTGTTGATATTCCAAAAATCGTTTCTTGTTGATCCCATATTGTGTAACTAGTCTGTCAAATGAAATAAAGTCTGTTCCTTCCAATATATGTTCCAAGTATTTAATTCCTTTGCAACTCCAATCTGGAAAGTTTATCATATTATTGTTTTGTAATATGTCAGGGTTGTTCCAGATAGGTGTACGTTTGCATGGGATTGATGAAGACTCTGTCATTTTTAGAAACTCCCACCATGCTGTCAGAGAAGAGCTGATATTGATGCTTTTAAAGCATTCATGTCGTTTGATGTTTGAGCTGATAAATGGTAGGTCTGAAATTTCTAGGTTATTACATAGTGCCTGTTCTACACCTATCCAAGGTTCATCTAAGAGGGTGTGTTTAAACCATCTAGAGATGAACTGAAGCCTGTTGGCTAAAAAATAGTGATTAAAGTTAGGCAGATCTGATCCTCCTTTATCCTTGGTCTTTTGTAGTGTTTTTAAGCTGATACGTGGGGGTTTATCTTTCCAAAGGAATTTAGAAATATACAAGTCTAGAGATCTGAATCAATCTTGTGATGGCTTATTTGGGATCATTGAAAATAAATAGTTTATTTTTGGCAAGACCATCATTTTTATAGCGGTGACCCTTCCCGTGAGTGATATGGGTAAAGATTTCCATCTAGCCAGATCGCCTTCTACTGTCTTTAAAAGTGGGATGTGGTTTAATTTAGTTAATTCTAAAAGTTTAGGAGAAACATTAATACCTAAATATTTTATATTTCCACATTGCAGTGGGGAAGGAGAGGAATTATGGAAGGAGCAATTAATCGGAAGAGCTGTTGATTTTGACCAGTTAATTGAATAATCTGAGACACTTGAGAAAGAATTTATCAATTCAATCACCCCAGAGAGATTGGTTTGTGAATTTTGGAGAAAAAGTAACACATCATCCGCATAAAGGCTGATTTTATGTTCTACATTCTTACATTTTATGCCCTTAACTGTTGTAGCCTGTCTAATTGCTGCTGCTAGTGGCTCAATAAAAATTGCAAACAATGAAGGGGAGAGTGGGCATCCCTGCCTAGTGCCCCTCAGGAGACAGAAGCTGGAGGATGTTTGGTCATTTGTTCTGACACAAGCTGTTGGGGAGTTATATAATATTTTTAACCAGTTGATGAAAGAGGATCCAAAACCAAATTTGTGTAAAGTTGCAAATAGAAATTTCCAGTTAACTCTGTATTATGGTTTCAATGTTTTTACTGCATGAGTAGTCTGTTAAATTAAGTAATCTACGTGTATTTGTTGATGAGTGCCTACCTTTAATGAAACCAGTTTGGTAAGGATGAATTAAAAGGGGGTTTAATTTCTCTAATCTTTTTGAGAGAGCTTTGCAGATTATTTTAAGGTCTACATTAATAAGGGATATTGGACGATAGGTTGAAGGAAATACCGGGTCTTTGCCTGGTTTTAGTGAGAGACTGATATTTGCAGAGTTCATATTTGGTGGTAGTCTACCATTTTCTTTGATTTCCTGCAACATCCTGTGAAAAACTGGTGCCAGAATTGTCCAGAATTCTTTGTAAAAATCTGTTGGAAAACCGTCTGGACCTGGAGCCTTATTATTGGGCATACTTATCAGAGCTTCCTGGAGTTCACCTGATGTCAGTGGCGAATCCAGTGCCATTGCTTGGGTGTCTAATAATTTTGGAAGAGTTATGTTGTCGAGAAATTGATCAATTTCGTTTTTAGATGGGTTTATTTGTGGTGTATATAAAGTTTCATAGAAATCCCTAAAACTTTTGTTTATTTTTTTAAGATCATATATTGTATTCCCAGATAAATCTTTAACAGCACATATAGTTGTTTTTTCTTTATTGATTTTTAACTGGTTAGCAAGAAATTGTCCAGATTTGCTACCGTGTTCATAATTCAAAAAGCAGGCGAAGTCTTTGTACTAAGAATTTAGTCTTTTTATTAATAATTTCATTTAATTCTAGTTTTGTCTTGCGTATTTTGTTTAATATTTCTTGATCTTGGTGTGACACATAGGCTTTTTCTAAGAATTTGATGTTTTTTTCTAGTTCCCGAATATTTTTGTTTTCTTCTGTCTTCTTATGTGATGAGAAAGAGATTATTTTACCTCTCATCACAGCTTTCCCTACTTCCCAGAGGACAGATGCTGATGTTCCAGGAATGTCATTAAAGCCTAAATATAGAGTCCATTCTTTTTTAAAGTATTTGATAAACTCTTCGTCTTTGAGCAGTGATGTATTAAATCTCCAGTTTTTACTTGGCATAGTATTATTCTTGTGCATTAGTGTTAAAGATACAGGAGCATGATCGCTGACAGCTATAGGGTGAATCTCAGTGTCTGAAATGTCGCTCAGCAGTGAGCTGCTGACCAAAAAATAATCCAGACGAGAGTAGGAGTGATGGACATGTGAGAAAAAAGTATGTTCCTTACTGGTGGGGTGAAGGGAGCGCCATGCATCGCAAAGACCAAAGTCGCTCATATACTGTTTGATTATATTTGGGGACTGCCAATTACGCTGAGTTCCTGCTGTGTTGAGCCTATCCATTTCTTCATTTAGTCCAAGGTTGAGGTCGCCCCCAAGAACAATTGTGCAATCTAGGTGTTCGGAGAGTGTACTAAAAAAACCGTGGAAGAATGAGGGATCATCAACATTTGGACCATATACACTTACAATACCAAGCTTTTGGTTAAGTATGGATAGTTTGATGATTAGGAATCTGCCCTCTGGATCTATAACTGTAGATCCAGATTCGGCCCAAGGGTAACAAGTACAGAGAGAACAGCATAGGACCGAGCACAGACCCCTGGGGGACACCAGAGGTAACAGGGGCAATGGAGGAGGCGTAGGTACCCATGGTGACAGAAAAGGACCTTTCTGATAGGTAGGATTTAAACCAGCTAAGGGCACTGCCCGTGATGCTCAAGCTTCATTAAAAGGACATTAGTCCACCTAATCAAAAGCAGAGAACAAATCAAGCAAAACTAAGACCACAGGGCGCCCTGAGTCAGCAATTGAGAGAAAGTCATTAAGATTCTCAGTAATGCAGTTTCCGTGGCTTAAACCCTGAATGAAATTTTCCCCGATATTATTTGCATCCAAATAAGTTGGTAATGAACAATCTTCTCTAGGACTTTAGACAGAAAGTTAGTGAGTGGATTGAGGCAGCTCTTTTTGAGTATAGGTTGCACTACAGCGTGTTTAAAAGTAGCTGGAACATAGCCCAATAACAATGACAGATGCATTAGAGATAAAATACAGGGCCCGATAACGTTAAACCCATCTTTAATAATGTAAGATGGAAGGATGTCAACAGCGTTTTCAGTCAATAGGTCCAGCCGGATGGCTTCCCGGCCTCAATCAGGTTTGTGGTGGGGCGTGGTCTGCGGATGCCATGCGGATGCACCTGCATGGCGTCCGCAATCACGCCCAACGAGTTAAAGACACGGGGTTTCAGGGTTGTTGGTGTGTGTGTGGTGGCAAGGAGTATGTGTGGCCTGCAGCTGAGAGCTGTAGTCGCACTGTGTGAATAAAGTTTGCTCTCAAATCAGACCTCTGGACCCGTCATGCATCTTCCTTGCCACATATGGTTTCAGGTTTTGTTTGTTATTTAGTTTAAGTTTATGTTTAGTTCTGTCCTTACTTTTGTCATTTCCAACTAAAGCTTCCTTGCATCACAGCAAGTGCCTGAATTTTGGGTTCTTTCATACAAACCCCACACGATATTATTATTATTTTATAATATTTGTATTTATTTGATGACTAAATCACATTTTTGTTATTAAGTATTGTGATAATGATGTGCGCGTTCACTCAGGATCTAAAACAAACTGACCAAATCTTTGTGACTGATGATTTTTCTGATGATTCTTTTCAGCACAGAAAGCTTCATCTTTTAAAAATGGTGAATAATTTTCATTTTCATTCACTTCAAAAACAAGTCTGAATGTACCGACCCTAAAAGATTATCTTTAGAAGTTTATCATTTGAGTTACTTACCCTGACAAGTGTAAAACACCTCCAGGTACTTAAAAATGCCACCACACGGGTCTTCGTTTGGTTCTTCAACAGTACAGCTGTTTTTCCCATTGCACCTGTGAACGCAGGTCAAAGGTGAATCAGCAAAAATTCACTGCGTCATCTGAGAGAAGATTGAGAGCTGTAGAAACAGAGTCAGCATCTGTACCTGTCAGTTACATAGGTCATGCTTCCTGACCAGGAGCACTGAACATTTTGGAGCTGTTCGACAGGACGTCCATCAGAGCACGTGGTTTTGTCACGGCGACCATAATTAGCCCAGGAGACGACTATAACCTGTCCTTCATCTGAGGAAGAGTTCATAGAGTCAAACTGTAACCATGGTGATATTTTTATTACGTGAATACTCAAACGTACAAAGAAAGAGAAGTTGTGTTCTCACCACACTGAAGGTTTGACTGGGAGGTTTGACATGTTACACTGCGGCCTGAAACAGACACAGATCCATCAGAAACTGTAATCATTCATGTACAGTGAGCAGTGATGTATTAAATCTCCAGTTTTTACTTGGCGTAGTATTATTCTTGTGCATTAATGTTAAAGATACAGGAGCATGATCGCTGACAGCTATAGGGTGAATCTCAGTGTCTGAAATGTCGCTCAGCAGTGAGCTGCTGACCAAAAAATAATCCAGACGAGAGTAGGAGTGATGGACATGTGAGAAAAAAGGATATTCCTTACTGGTGGGGTGAAGGGAGCGCCATGCATCGCAAAGACCAAAGTCGCTCATATACTGTTTGATTATATTTGTGGACTGCCAATTACGCTGAGTTCCTGCTGTGTTGAGCCTATCCACTTCTTCATTTAGTCCAAGGTTGAGGTCTCCCCCAAGAACAATTGTGCAATCTAGGTGTTCAGAGAGTGTACTAAAAAAAACGTGGAAGAATGAGGGATCGCCTTGTAATCGGAAGGGTACCGGTTCGAGCCCCGGCTTGGACAGTCCTGGTCGTTGTGTCCTTGGGCAAGATACTTCACCCGTTGCCTACTGGTGGTGGTCAGAGGGCCCGGTGGAGCCAGTGTCCGGCAGCCTCGCCTCTGTCAGTGCGCCCCAGGGTGGCTGTAGCTACAATGTAGCTTGCCATCACCAGTGTGTGAATGTGTGTGTGAATGGGTGGATGACAGGTTGTGTAAAGCGCTTTGGGGTCCTTAGGGACTAGAAAAGCGCTATACAAATACAGACCATTTACCATTTACCATCATCAACATTTGGACCATATACACTTACAATACCAAGCTTTTGGTTAAATATAGATAGTTTGATGATTAGGAATCTGCCCTCTGGATCTATAACTGTATCGAGTACTGTGAAATTAATATTTTTATGTATTAGAATTGCTACTCCTCTTTGTCTAGAATTACAACAGGCTGAGAACACATTAGGAAACTCAGGTGTTTTAAGTTTATTCAAACCTGTGACAGGCATGTGGGTTTCTTGTAATAAAACAACGTCTGCCTGTAATTTTTTAAGTTGGTTACATTTAAAGAAGTGTCGCAATGACGATGTGACATCATCAGCCAGTTTAAAATAGATTTGAATGTCATCCGCATAAAAATGAAGAGAAATATTGTATTTATCAAAGATTCGGCCCAAGGGTAACAAGTACAGAGAGAACAGCATAGGACCGAGCACAGACCCCTGGGGGACACCAGAGGTAACAGGGGCAATGGAGGAGGCGTAGGTACCCATGGTGACAGAAAAGGACCTTTCTGATAGGTAGGATTTAAACCAGCTAAGGGCACTGCCTGTGATGCTCAAGCTTCATTAACCCTTTAAGACCTACCATAGAACCAAGTCCGCCAGAGATTATATTATATTTTTACATGCTGTAGTGCCATTTGTGGGAGCATTTCAAGTTGCTATACATCAATACAGCCATTATAGCCCAAATTTTAATAATATGTATGCATTAAGGGCATAGAAATTACATAAATTGCAAGAAAGTGCAATAAACTACAAAAAAATTTAAAATCGTTTTTGATTTTTTAACATATATTTCTAGTTAGAGAAATTTAAGAGGCTTATCCCTCAAAACTGTAAATACAAAAAAGTTGCACAAAATAGTTTCCCACCACAGGAAATTTATTTTGAGTGTCTTCATAGTTTTATTTTTGAAATACACCAATTTTTATACACTGCAGGAAAAACAAAAATAAATATTATAGTGCAAATTTGCAAAAAAGCAGCATATGCATCAAAATAAACTATTTCCAGCAGTGCAATATGAGTCCTAAGCATCCCAGAAACAACACAGAAAGTCATAAAGTCAAACATAACTTTTAAAAACACCAGTATAGGCTCATGAGGAAACTACATTTCCGCGAAAATGACGTCACTTCCGGTTTCGGGCAGGTAATGGCGGACATGCGATAGTTCACCCTGACGTCTATTCTAACGTAGGAAGTGTTATGAACAGCTGATCGGATCGGCAAAGCGTGTTTCTGGAATATTATGTTTTTGTTGCTGCAAGCGCTTTTTATGCAGTTTTTGCAAAACTATATGTGGAAGAAAACCGTGACCGAGGACAAGCTGATGGCATAAGATGTAAGTACAACTCCTCCGGTTTCATATGCAAAAAAAATTATTGCGCTAGCTTATGTGGTTGCAGTTCTACAAGGATTTAAAAGTAGTTGCGCAAAACAGAGCGTGCCCGCTCCGACCGGTTTTAAAGGGTTAAAAGGACATTACAGTCCACCTAATCAAAAGCAGAGAACAAATCAAGCAAAACTAAGACCACAGGGCGCCCTGAGTCAGCAATTGAGAGAAAGTCATTAAGATTCTCAGTAATGCAGTTTCCGTGGCTTAAACCCTGAATGAAATTTTCCCCGATATTATTTGCATCCAAATAAGTTGGTAATGAACAATCTTCTCTAGGACTTTAGACAGAAAGTTAGTGAGTGGATTGAGGCAGCTCTTTTTGAGTATAGGTTGCACTACAGCGTGTTTAAAAGTAGCTGGAACATAGCCCAATAACAATGACAGATGCATTAGAGATAAAATACAGGGCCTGATAACATTAAACCCATCTTTAATAATGTAAGATGGAAGGATGTCAACAGCGTTTTCAGTCAATAGGTCCAGCCGGATGGCTTCCCGGCCTCAATCGGGTTTGTGGTGGGGCGTGGTCTGCGGACGCCATGCAGGTGCATCCGCATGGCGTCAATCACGCCCAACGAGTTAAAGACATGGGGTTTCAGGGTTGTTGGTGTGTGTGTGGTGGCAAGGAGTATGTGTGGCCTGCAGCTGAGAGCTGTAGTCGCACTGTGTGAATAAAGTTTGCTCTCAAATCAGACCTCTGGACCCGTCATGCGTCTTCCTTGCCACATATGGTTTCAGGTTTTGTTTGTTATTTAGTTTAAGTTTATGTTTAGTTCTGTCCTTGCTTTTGTCATTTCCAACTAAAGCTTCCTTGCATCACAGCAAGTGCCTGAATTTTGGGTTCTTTCATACAAACCCCACACGACTGCTGCTGCAGCTTTAAATGTCAAATTGGTTTAATTTATTTTTTATTATTATTATTTTATTATATTTGTATTTATTTGATGACTAAATCACATTGTTGTTATTAAGTATTGTGATAATGATGTGCGCGTTCACTCAGGATCTAAAACAAACTGACCAAATCTTCGTGACTGATGATTTTTCTGATGATTCTTTTCAGCACAGAAAGCTTCATCTTTTAAAAATGATGAATAATTTTAATTTTCATTCACTTCAAAAACAAGTCTGAATGTACCGACCCTAAAAGATTATCTTTCGAAGTTTATTATTTGAGTTACTTACCCTGACAAGTGTAAAACACCTCCAGGTACTTAAAAATGCCATAACACGGGTCTTGTGGGCTCTTTGCTTCAACAGTACAGCTGTTTTTCCCATTGCACCTGTGAACGCAGGTCAAAGGTGAATCAGCAAAAATTCACTGTGTCATCTGAGAGAAGATGGAGAGCTGAAGAAACAGAGTCAGCATCTGTACCTGTCAGTTACATAGCTCATGCTTCCTGACCAGGAGCACTGAACATTTTGGAGCTGAGAGACAGGACGTCCATCAGAGCACGTGGTTTTGTCACGGCGACCAAAATTAGCCCAGGAGACGACTATAACCTGTCCTTCACCTGAGGAAGAGTTCATAGAGTCAAACTGTAACCATGGTGACATTTTTATTACGTAAATACTCAAACGTACAAAGAAAGAGAAGCTGTGATCTCACCACACTGAAGGTTTGCCTTTGATCCTCCACATGTTACACTGCGGCCTGAAACAGACACAGATCCATCAGAAACTGTAATCATTCATGTACAGTGAGCAGTGATGTATTAAATCTCCAGTTTTTACTTGGCGTAGTATTATTCTTGTGCATTAGTGTTAAAGATACAGGAGCATGATCGCTGACAGCTATAGGGTGAATCTCAGTGTCTGAAATGTCGCTCAGCAGTGAGCTGCTGACCAAAAAATAATCCAGACGAGAGTAGGAGTGATGGACATGTGAGAAAAAAGTATGTTCCTTACTGGTGGGGTGAAGGGAGCGCCATGCATCGCAAAGACCAAAGTCGCTCATATACTGTTTGATTATATTTGTGGACTGCCAATTACGCTGAGTTCCTGCTGTATTGAGCCTATCCACTTCTTCATTTAGTCCCAGGTTGAGGTCGCCCCCAAGAACAATTGTGCAATCTAGGTGTTCGGAGAGTGTACTAAAAAAACCGTGGAAGAATGAGGGATCATCAACATTTGGACCTATACACTTACAATACCAAGCTTTTGGTTAGATATAGATAGTTTGATGATTAGGAATCTGCCCTCTGGATCTATAACTGTATTGAGTACTGTGAAATTAATATTTTTATGTATTAGAATTGCTACTCCTCTTTGTCTAGAATTATAACAGGCTGAGAACACATTAGGAAACTCAGGTGTTTTAAGTTTATTCAAACCTGTGACAGGCATGTGGGTTTCTTGTAATAAAACAACGTCTGCCTGTAATTTTTTAAGTTGGTTACATTTAAAGAAGTGTCGCAATGACGATGTGACATCATCAGCCAGTTTAAAATAGATTTGAATGTCATCCGCATAAAAATGAAGAGAAATATTGTATTTATCAAAGATTCGGCCCAAGGGTAACAAGTACAGAGAGAACAGCATAGGACCGAGCACAGACCCCTGGGGGACACCAGAGGTAACAGGGGCAATGGAGGAGGCGTAGGTACCCATGGTGACAGAAAAGGACCTTTCTGATAGGTAGGATTTAAACCAGCTAAGGGCACTGCCCGTGATGCTCAAGCTTCATTAACCCTTTAAGACCTACCATAGAACCAAGTCCGCCAGAGATTATATTATATTTTTACATGCTGTAGTGCCATTTGTGGGAGCATTTCAAGTTGCTATACATCAATACAACCATTATAGCCCAAATTTTAATAATATGTCTGCATTAAGGGCATAGAAATTACATAAATTGCAAGAAAGTGCAATAAACTACAAAAAAATTTAAAATCGTTTTTGATTTTTTAACATATATTTCTAGTTAGAGAAATTTAAGAGGCTTATCCCTCAAAACTGTAAATACAAAAAAGTTGCACAAAATAGTTTCCCACCACAGGAAATTTATTTTGAGTGTCTTCATAGTTTTATTTTTGAAATACACCAATTTTTATACACTGCAGGAAAAACAAACATAAATATTATAGTGCAAATTTGCAAAAAAGCAGCATATGCATCAAAATAAACTATTTCCAGCAGTGCAATATGAGTCCTAAGCATCCCAGAAACCACACAGAAAGTCATAAAGTCAAACATAACTTTTAAAAACACCAGTATAGGCTCATGAGGAAACTACATTTCCGCGAAAATGACGTCACTTCCGGTTTCGGGCAGGTAATGGCGGACATGCGATAGTTCACCCTGACGTCTATTCTAACGTAGGAAGTGTTATGAACAGCTGATCGGATCGGCAAAGCGTGTTTCTGGAATATTATGTTTTTGTTGCTGCAAGCGCTTTTTATGCAGTTTTTGCAAAACTATATGTGGAAGAAAACCGTGACCGAGGACAAGCTGATGGCATAAGATGTAAGTACAACTCCTCCGGTTTCATATGCAAAAAAAATTATTGTGCTAGCTTATGTGGTTGCAGTTCTACAAGGATTTAAAAGTAGTTGCGCAAAACAGAGCGTGCCCGCTCCGACCGGTTTTAAAGGGTTAAAAGGACATTACAGTCCACCTAATCAAAAGCAGAGAACAAATCAAGCAAAACTAAGACCACAGGGCGCCCTGAGTCAGCAATTGAGAGAAAGTCATTAAGATTTTCAGTAATGCTGTTTCCGTGGCTTAAACCCTGAATGAAATTTTCCCCGATATTATTTGCATCCAAATAAGTTGGTAATGAACAATCTTCTCTAGGACTTTAGACAGAAAGTTAGTGAGTGGATTGAGGCAGCTTTTTGAGTATAGGTTGCACTACAGCGTGTTTAAAAGTAGCTGGAACATAGCCCAATAACAATGACAGATGCATTAGAGATAAAATACAGGGCCCGATAACGTTAAACCCATCTTTAATAATGTAAGATGGAAGGATGTCAACAGCGTTTTCAGTCAATAGGTCCAGCCGGATGGCTTCCTGGCCTCAATCGGGTTTGTGGTGGGGCGTGGTCTGCGGACGCCATGCAGGTGCATCCGCATGGCGTCAATCACACCCAACGAGTTAAAGACACGGGGTTTCAGGGTTGTTGGTGTGTGTGTGGTGGCAAGGAGTATGTGTGGCCTGCAGCTGAGAGCTGTAGTCGCACTGTGTGAATAAAGTTTGCTCTCAAATCAGACCTCTGGACCAGTCATGCATCTTCCTTGCCACATATGGTTTCAGGTTTTGTTTGTTATTTAGTTTAAGTTTATGTTTAGTTCTGTCCTTGCTTTTGTCATTTCCAACTAAAGCTTCCTTGCATCACAGCAAGTGCCTGAATTTTGGGTTCTTTCATACAAACCCCACACGACTGCTGCTGCAGCTTTAAATGTCAAATTGGTTTAATTTATTTTTTATTATTATTATTTTATTATATTTGTATTTATTTGATGACTAAATCACATTGTTGTTATTAAGTATTGTGATAATGATGTGCGCGTTCACTCAGGATCTAAAACAAACTGACCAAATCTTCGTGACTGATGATTTTTCTGATGATTCTTTTCAGCACAGAAAGCTTCATCTTTTAAAAATGATGAATAATTTTCATTTTCATTCACTTCAAAAACAAGTCTGAATGTACCGACCCTAAAAGATTATCTTTAGAAGTTTATTATTTGAGTTACTTACCCTGACAAGTGTAAAACACCTCCAGGTACTTATAAATGCCATAACACGGGTCTTGTGGGCTCTTTGCTTCAACAGTACAGCTGTTTTTCCCATTGCACCTGTGAACGCAGGTCAAAGGTGAATCAGCAAAAATTCACTGCGTCATCTGAGAGAAGATGGAGAGCTGAAGAATCAGAGTCAGCATCTGTACCTGTTAGTTACATAGCTTATGCTTCCTGACCAGGAGCAGTTAACGTTGTTGAGATTTGTGATAGTATATCCGCCAGGGCACGTGGTTGTGTCACGGCGACCAAAATTAGCCCAGGAGACGACTATAACCTGTCCTTCACCTGAGGAAGAGTTCATAGAGTCAAAATGTAACCATGGTGACATTTTTATTACGTGAATACTCAAACGTACAAAGAAAGAGAAGCTGTGATCTCACCACACTGAAGGTTTGCCTTTGATCCTCCACATGTTACACTGTGGCCTGAAACAGACACAGATCCATCAGAAACTGTAATCATTCATGTACAGTGAGCAGTGATGTATTAAATCTCCAGTTTTTACTTGGCGTAGTATTATTCTTGTGCATTAGTGTTAAAGATACAGGAGCATGATCGCTGACAGCTATAGGGTGAATCTCAGTGTCTGAAATGTCGCTCAGCAGTGAGCTGCTGACCAAAAAATAATCCAGACGAGAGTAGGAGTGATGGACATGTGAGAAAAAAGTATGTTCCTTACTGGTGGGGTGAAGGGAGCGCCATGCATCGCAAAGACCAAAGTCGCTCATATACTGTTTGATTATATTTGTGGATTGCCAATTACGCTGAGTTCCTGCTGTATTGAGCCTATCCACTTCTTCATTTAGTCCCAGGTTGAGGTCGCCCCCAAGAACAATTGTGCAATCTAGGTGTTCGGAGAGTGTACTAAAAAAACCGTGGAAGAATGAGGGATCATCAACATTTGGACCATATACACTTACAATACCAAGCTTTTGGTTAGATATAGATAGTTTGATGATTAGGAATCTGCCCTCTGGATCTATAACTGTATCGAGTACTGTGAAATTAATATTTTTATGTATTAGAATTGCTACTCCTCTTTGTCTAGAATTATAACAGGCTGAGAACACATTAGGAAACTCAGGTGTTTTAAGTTTATTCAAACCTGTGACAGGCATGTGGGTTTCTTGTAATAAAACCACGTCTGCCTGTAATTTTTTAAGTTGGTTACATTTAAAGAAGTGTCGCAATGACGATGTGACATCATCAGCCAGTTTAAAATAGATTTGAATGTCATCCGCATAAAAATGAAGAGAAATATTGTATTTATCAAAGATTCGGCCCAAGGGTAACAAGTACAGAGAGAACAGCATAGGACCAAGCACAGACCCCTGGGGGACACCAGAGGTAACAGGGTCAATGGAGGAGGCGTAGGTACCCATGGTGACAGAAAAGGACCTTTCTGATAGGTAGGATTTAAACCAGCTAAGGGCACTGCCCGTGATGCTCAAGCTTCATTAAAAGGACATTACAGTCCACCTAATCAAAAGCAGAGAACAAATCAAGCAAAACTAAGACCACAGGGCGCCCTGAGTCAGCAATTGAGAGAAAGTCATTAAGATTCTCAGTAATGCAGTTTCCGTGGCTTAAACCCTGAATGAAATTTTCCCCGATATTATTTGCATCCAAATAAGTTGGTAATGAACAATCTTCTCTAGGACTTTAGACAGAAAGTTAGTGAGTGGATTGAGGCAGCTTTTGGAGTATAGGTTGCACTACAGCGTGTTTAAAAGTAGCTGGAACATAGCCCAATAACAATGACAGATGCATTAGAGATAAAATACAGGGCCCGATAACATTAAACCCATCTTTAATAATGTAAGATGGAAGGATGTCAACAGCGTTTTCAGTCAATAGGTCCAGCCGGATGGCTTCCCGGCCTCAATCGGGTTTGTGGTGGGGCGTGGTCTGCGGACGCCATGCAGGTGCATCCGCATGGCGTCAATCACGCCCAACGAGTTAAAGACACGGGGTTTCAGGGTTGTTGGTGTGTGTGTGGTGGCAAGGAGTATGTGTGGCCTGCAGCTGAGAGCTGTAGTCGCACTGTGTGAATAAAGTTTGCTCTCAAATCAGACCTCTGGACCAGTCATGCGTCTTCCTTGCCACATATGGTTTCAGGTTTTGTTTGTTATTTAGTTTAAGTTTATGTTTAGTTCTGTCCTTGCTTTTGTCATTTCTAACTAAAGCTTCCTTGCATCACAGCAAGTGCCTGAATTTTGGGTTCTTTCATACAAACCCCACACGACTGCTGCTGCAGCTTGACTGATGATTTTTCTGATGATTGTTTTCAGCACAGAAAGCTTCATCTTTTAAAAATGATGAATAATTTTCATTTTCATTCACTTCAAAAACAAGTCTGAATGTACCGACCCTAAAAGATTATCTTTAGAAGTTTATTATTTGAGTTACTTACCCTGACAAGTGTAAAACACTTCCAGGTACTTAAAAATGCCACCACACGGGTCTTCGCTTGGTTCTTCAACAGTACAGCTGTTTTTCCCATTGCACCTGTGAACGCAGGTCAAAGGTGAATCAGCAAAAATTCACTGTGTCATCTGAGAGAAGATTGAGAGCTGAAGAATCAGAGTCAGCATCTGTACCTGTCAGTTACATAGTTCATGCTTCCTGACCAGGAGCACTGAACATCTTGGAGCTGAGAGACAGGACGTCCATCAGAGCACGTGGTTTTGTCACGGCGACCATAATTAGCCCAGGAGACGACTATAACCTGTCCTTCATCTGAGGAAGAGTTCATAGAGTCAAACTGTAACCATGGTGATATTTTTATTACGTGAATACTCAAACGTACAAAGAAAGAGAAGTTGTGTTCTCACCACACTGAAGGTCTGACTGGAAGGTTTGACATGTTACACTGCGGCCTGAAACAGACACAGATCCATCAGAAACTGTAATCATTCATGCACAGATTGGGTTCATTAGTCATTTCTAATCACAGGTTTAACAGAGTCGTTACGTGTGAAGCAGGCGTAGGTGGTCTCCAGGTATTTGCAGACTCCAGGATCATAAGTAATGTCTGACTTTATGTCACACTCTGTTTTTCCATCACAGCTGCAGGGAGACAGAAACAGCTGGTTTTCAGCTCAAAGATATGAAACAAGTTACTTTCAGGTGATCATTTACTTCCTGTTAGTTTGAGTAAAGCTGTTCAACAGGTTTTAGTTTGTTTCTTCTTTTGAATCAAAGGCTCACTTCTACCATCCCACAGTGCTCACCTGTTCCTCACGTTGTTCTCAGTGTCACTGTGAGAGCAGATTACTTCACCTCTACATTTGTACACAGCTGACGTCACAACGATCATTCCACCCACTGTTATACAGACACAGTATGAGAGAAAAGGAACAACTCAACACAACATGCAATAATCCAGGTTTAAGGCTTCAGTTTCAGACTCAGATGCTGCAGATCCATAAATAATGAGAATTGTACCTCTGTACACCACCACAGTGGAGATTACATTAACTCTGATTAAGGAGAAAACTTTAAGTAAGTGTTTTTGTTTCTAATCTACATCAAATGTTTCTGAATTTTTATACACAGTCCAACATCCTCAGAGCTTTTGTTAAAGAATAAATGCACTGTTGGTTTTTGATCAGGAAAATACCATTTAAACTGAAAATAAGCAACTGTGCATAAAAAGGCTGTAAACTATAAACAGTTAATCCAATACTTGTTAAGTTTGTTGAATTTAGTCTGAATTTGATCTGCAGTGAATTCTTGGACACTATTTTCCATCTTACCACAGCTCAGGCGATGAGCACTGAGGCCGTTAGAGGTGACCACTCTCCCTGTGGATATGGCGGTCACCTCAGAAGGAAAGGAAACTTGAGCTCTGATAAAGCCTGAAATAAAAAATAACTGTATAAATTGTACATTTAAAATGTTACTTGTTCTTCGAGTGAATCAACAAATGGCGAAATGAAAAGCCGAACAACAACAACGCTGTTTCTTTAGAGAGTCTCAGCTTACCTGTGTGTTTATTTCATATTTGTGAGAACGCCCCACAGGCATTCACACACACTAAATCACAGTATTTGACTATGAAGTGGAGTGCCCCCCCCCCCCCCCCAGTTTGCAATCCAGAGCCTCTATCCCTGATTTCCTCACACATGTCAACAAGGAGCCCCACAACATCCAGAACCCACCCCACCCGCCCCAGCAGCCACCAGACAGGTTTCATTTCATTTTCACTGGAAACAGAAATAAGATTTTAAAAAGGTGTGTGTGAAGGATAGAGTATAGATTTTAGATCACACAAATACAATATTTAGTAGTTACAGACAGAAGAAGAAGAGGTGAGCTTTAATAATGAGAAAGTTAACAGAAAGGCTCTTTGTGACCAAAATATAAGAAGCAGTAAAACAGCATTTACCTGAAGTGATGAGTGAACAGGTTGCTGCCAGCACTGAAAGAGACAGAAAGAAAGCTCAGTGTCAGACTGTGTGTTTGATATCAAGTTTAATTCACCTCAAAACATGAAACAGAAATGAAAACCAAACAGGAGAAAGCTGCTGCTTTCATTCACACCTGGATTCTTTGAAAACTCTTTCTAAACAGCAGATTTCAATGACACATTTATTCTCTTCATGTTTCCAACTTTTGTCAATAAACTTATTTGTGTTGACAGTTTGAACTCTTCAAAGTAAATGATCAGCCATGAATTCCTCTCAGGACTCTGTGAAGCCTAACTGTCCTGCTGAGGTGATGCAAACATGTATTTAGGATGTTAGATTAACTGATCCAATAAAGCAGAAAGAAAAGCATGTCACAGTACAGCACAGTGGAAAGCTAGAAAAGGATTAGACTGAACATGTGCAGCTGATTTCATGTAGAAATAAAGGATTATCAGTGTGTTGTACTCACACAGTGTGCTGCTGAGTCCGGAGCAGAGCATCATGTTAGGAGATCTGGATTACAGTGAAGAGCTTATGGAGGATCAAACACAGAGCTGCTGGATTTACTCTGTTTCAGTAACAACTGTGATGTACATGCAAAGTGCAAAAAACCCAAAATGCAGAGTGTCTTCTATCTCAGATGTAAATGAATAAGGAAATAAAACTACTTTACATTAAAAGTTATTTAAGCCTGGATCAGCTGACCTAGTGACAGCTGGGAGGGGCTCACATCTCATATTTGTTGATTGGTTAAATCAGTTTAGCAATTGGTAAGAACTTTCTTTTTTCTTAAAACACGATACAAATTATTGCAACTTTTTTTTGTAATGATTCAGATGTCGTGAAGAGCTGTTCCAAAGTTTAGGAGCTACAGTTTGAAAATGTGATCACGTCTGGATTTAAATGAAGAGCACAGACCTGATCAGCTCAGAGAGAAAGTGACACTCCCCTGTTCATTAACAGCGTCTTAAAGAGGGAACAAAGAAGACGGAGACCAAGTGGACGACACAGACAAACATGCAGCAACAGCTGTGGGTGTTCAACACACCAGTGTTTACAGTGGTTTTAAATGGGGTGGCAACAGGTGGATGTTTTAGCTGCTTGATGTTTGTAGTGATAAAACGATTATTTAAAAAAAGAAAAACAGGGTGCAGCAGGAGTGCAGCAGGAACACATTTGTATAGAAAATTTCCACATTTGCATGGATTATCTGTGCACGTGTCTCTGGTCAAAGCACGCAAAGGAGAAAGATTTGAGAAAGTGGGTCAAAATGTGTACTGAAGCCAGTTCACGAGGAAAACAGAGTTTCAAACACTCACAGTATTTAGACAGAAGTGTTACTTCAACTCTGACTGCGTGAAGAACTTTTCAGGTCCGGCTGTGCAGCAGGTAGAGTGAGGATCCAAATTACAGGGCACAGATACAAAAGGATGAACTGAAAGAGGCAGCTTTATTGCTGTGGCAAAAACACTCAAAGACACAAAAGCTCAGGAGAGAACTGGAGACTCAAAAATATGGAATACAGGGAAACACAGAGGCCAACAGAACAACAAGCAGAGGACGACAGAGGACTTAAATACACGTAGGCTACGGAGAGGATGTGAAACACAGCT
The DNA here is from genome assembly GCF_963576455.1 of Neolamprologus multifasciatus. Lineage (NCBI taxonomy): Eukaryota > Metazoa > Chordata > Actinopteri > Cichliformes > Cichlidae > Neolamprologus > Neolamprologus multifasciatus. The sequence continues at coordinate 1,075,887 of NC_140458.1, read as the reverse complement.
GGGACTAATTGAGGCTAACGGGACAGGGGAAGCCAAACTGTACACACTGACACAGGACAAGAGAGTGCCAAAACAAAATAGGATAAATACTGAAAAACATAACATGCCGCTGTACAGCAGCTACACCTTCATGCAAAAGGTTTCTGGAGTTTCCACTTTCATCCAAGAGGCGTCTTCTTTTTTAAAGCCTGTCCTGTCTGACAGCTTTTCCAATCACAATTGTGACCTGAATGTGATCTTATGGCAAACACATTTGCTTTTTTAAGATGAGCTCTATGAAGCTCCTCTTGTTCACGTGTTGCCTTTATGTATTTCTTCATTCATTTCACTTCCATCACTACAGTACATGTGCAATATGGAAACATGGCCTCTGTCAGGGTCCTGGGTCGGCGATGCAGTGTTTGTGTTCTGAATTATTGATAGTCTTTGCTTTTATAACATGCACTGCCTGGCCAAACAAAAGGTCTCCACCCAAACAAAAGGTCACACACTCTAATACTTCATTGGACCTTTATCTTTGATTACTCGCTCATTCGCTGTGGCATTGTTTCAATAAGTTTCTGCAGTGTCACAAGATTTATTTCCATCCAGTTTTGCACTTTTTACCAACAACCTGAGTCTGATTGCTGCACAAAGCCTTCTCCAGCACAGCCAAAGATTCTCAATGGGGTTTAGGTTTGGACTCTGTGGTGGCTAATCCATGTGTGACAATGATTTCTCATGCTGGAAGAACAACTCTTTCACAATTTGAGCTCGATGAATCCTGGCATTGTCATCTTGGAATATGCTTGTGCCATCAGGGAAGAAAAAATCCATTGATGGGATAACCTGGTCATTCAGTATAGTCAGGTAGTCAGCTGACCTCATTCTTGGAGCACATACTATTGCTGAACCTTGACCTGACCAACTGCAGCAATCCTACAGCACTGCCCCCACAGGCTTGTACAGTAGGCACCAAGCATGGTGGGTGCATCACTTCACCTGCCCCTCTTCTTACCCTGATGCGCCATCACTCTGGAAGAGGGTAAATCTGGACTCAGACCACATGACCTTCTTCCAGTGCTCCAGAATCCAATCTTTATGCTCCCTCGCAAATTACATTTTTTTCTGGCCACAGTCCTACCTCTAAGATGCTGGGTCCCCACTATCTACTAGCTGCTTTCTCTGCTTGATGCATGGCAATGGTTTGACCCTTTTTAAACACACTATCATCTTTTCCACGACCACGAGATGTGTCTTTCAACATGGTTGCTTAAGAAATGAGAAGCAACTCATTGCATCATTTGGGCAACTTGTTGCCAACTGAAAGATAATCACCATTCAGTATTTGTCCAATAGGAGGCTCATACCTAATTGATTAGTTACATCCAGTTGGCGAAGCAGTGTAGTTAAAAAGGTTTGAAGTTAAATCCTGCTAAATGGGACAATGGCATCACCTGCTATTGCAAATGTCACCCTGCATTGACTATGAAGGGCAAAGAATTGTGAGTAATCTTCAGAGTGATGAAGGATTCCCACAGAGGTAATGAATGTAAATGTTGTGGGAAAAAATCATGTTGCTAGTCCATAACATTAATAGAAACTGACTTGGTTATTTTTGGTTAAACATCATTTGCTGTGGGTTACTTCTGTCATCCTTATGTTGGGTTAGGTGTTCATTCCATGTGAGACTTCGTTACCATTAAAGAGACTAGCGAACTATGCCGTCTTTTCACACAGGGCTCACACTGGTTGTTCACCAAAATTAACCAATTAACCCAGCCGGGCGGGAGGCACCGGCGGCGACGTAGTTCAGGGGGCTGTCCATGATGGCAATGACGTCCAGTCATCGGCCTGGAAAGTTGCCGGACAGGACGTGCAGGACGGGCAGGCCGGACAGGATGAGCAGGCCGGACAGGACGAACAGGACCAGACGGCATGGAGACCTCAGGTGCAGACGAAGCTAGACGGAGTGAGGCAGGACCAGGCGACGCTGAAGGCGAAGACACGGAGGCTGGACCAGGCGACGCAGAGGCTGAAGCAGAGGCTGCTGCTGTAGCTGAAGCTGGACCCGGCGAAGCAGAAGCTGTAGCTGAAGCTGGACCAGGCGACGCAGAAGCCGAAGACTCGGAGGATGGACCAGACGAGGGTGAAGACTCGGAGGCTGGACCAGACGAGGGCGAAGACTCGGAGGCTGGACCAGACGAGGGTGGCGCTGCAGGCGACGGCGTGGGAGCCGCAGGTGGTGGCGCTGCAGGCGACGGCGTGGGAGCCGCAGGTGGTGGCGCTGCAGACAACGGCGTGGGAGCCGCAGGTGGTGGCGCTGCAGGCGACGGCGTGGGAGCCGCAGGTGGTGGCGCTGTAGGCGACGGCGTGGGAGCCACAGGTGGTGGCGCTGCAGGTGGTGGCGCTGCAGGCGACGGCGTGGGAGCCGCAGGTGATGGCGCCGCAGGTGGTGGCGCCGCAGGTGGTGGCGCTGCAGGCGACGGCGTGGGAGCCGCAGGTGGTGGCGCCGCAGGTGGTGGCGCCGCAGGTGGTGGCGCCGCAGGTGGTGGCGCTGCAGGCGACGGCGTGGGAGCCGCAGGTGGTAGCGCTGCAGGCAACGGCTTGGGAGCCGCAGGTGGTGGCGCTGCAGGCGACGGCGTGGGAGCCGAAGGTGGTGGCGCTGCAGGCGACGGCGTGGGAGCCGCAGGTGGTGGCGCTGCAGGCGACGGCATGGGAGCCGCAGGTGGGGGCGCCGCAGGTGGTGGCGCTGCAGGCGACGGCATGGTAGCCGCAGGTGGTGGCGCTGCCAGCGAGGCAGGTCGCTGGACGGGCCCCTCGGACCCTCCAGCGGGAACAGGTTGCTGGATGGGCCCCTCGGACCCTCCAGCGGAGGCAGGTTGTTGGATGGGCCCCTCGGACCCTCCAGCGGGAACAGGCGGCTGAAGCGGTCCCTCGGACCCTCCAGCGGAGGCAGGTGGCTGGACGGGCCCCTCGGACCCTCCAGCGGGAACAGGTTGCTGGACGGGTCCCTCGGACCCTCCCGCGGAGGCAGGAGGCTGGACGGGCCCCTCGGACCCTCCAGCAGAGTTAAACAAAGGCTGGTGCGGTTCTCCAGAACCCCCAGCGGGACCAACAGATGAAGGCCGGACGGGCCCCTCCGACCCTCCAGCAGAGTTAAACAAAGGCTGGTGCTGTTCTCCAGAACCCCCAGCGGGACCAACAGATGAAGGCCGGACGGGCCCCTCCGACCCTCCAGCAGGACCAGGGTGCAGAACAGATGACTGGAAAACTAAACAATCCAAAGAAGCAACTTGGCTAACAGTCTCTGTATTAGCTGGCTCAGGCGAAACAGAATCCTCAGAGTGAAACACAATGTTACTCACAGTGGGTGTGATGTCAGAATGTCCAGAGTCAGAATGCTCAAATGGAGCATGCAATAAACAGTCACCGTCTCCCCCGAGAGGAGTTTGCTCAACAGTTCTGGAGTGGTGGCGGCCTGAACACCGTTTCCTTCGGGATGAGGAAACAGAAACCGGTGGAGAAAAGGAGACCTCCTCCTCATCCTCCGAAAACATAGCCGCCATGAAAAAGCTAGGCCAATGAGGACCCGGCTGGTGTGGGGAGGGAGAGGAAGTCCGTGGCAGTGTTGAGACAGGTGGAGAGTGTGTGTTGTCCTGGGGCAGCGGTGGGGAAGATGTAGTGAGTGAGAGAGCAAGCTCACCAGCCTGGACTTGCTTTCTCCAGGCAGTAATGGTGCCATCCAACTTAGTGTCCTTAGCAAACTGAGAAAGCTGAGGGTTATGACGAATGATGGCATCTACTGCACTTAGCCTGACTGCCATAGTCCGTAAATCCTGTGACTGGGCAATGCAGTCGAGCAGACTCACCATCCGCATCATCTCGCTGTTGAACTGAAAAAAGAGTCTGCGGGGTCCATGTTCTAGTCGCGATCCTCTGTCAGGTTAGGGCTGTGTGCAGGCAGGAGTGGTGGTAAGGAGGACCCATAGTGCAGACGCTTGGAGGCAAAAGTGTATTTCCAAACACAGCTTTATTGCTGGATGGCAACGTAACAAAAACCCAAAAATACAAAATAAACTTACACAGGCAGGCAGACAGACAGAACACACAGCATGAATGAGGGTAGATCACGACACGGACACAGAGAAACACAGGGCTTAAATACACAGAGGGAGCAATCAGGGAATGGGTAACAGGAAGGAAACACAGCTGGGGCAAATCAGGCCTAACGAGACAAGGGGAAGCGAAACCAGATACATTAACATCAGACAAGGACCTTCAAAATAAAACAGGAAACATAACACAGACTGAAGTAAAGACACAGACTCACACGCACGCACTGCAACAGAGGGAACAGAGACGTGGGACCAGGGCAGACACAGACACTGACTGGACACGGGGATATAGCAGACAGGGGAGACAGCAACTAAGGATTACACAGAGACAAACCATAAGACATAACTCTAACAAAGAAACCAAAGAATAGAAATGTTAAATAATATATCAACTCAAAACCCTGGGTCAACAACCCAGGCATCCTAACATTTACAAGATAATCAACATCTGTGGGAGTAGTGTTCAGGAAGCTGCTCTACACTGTGTTGGCACAAGGCATTGAGGAAGATAACAGTGGAGGAATTATATCCTTAAAATGATTCATAGCACTTTCAGAAAGACATTTACTGTGATGTACCTTGGAGTTCTTAAAATATTCACTCAGTAGGGCTTATGAGGCAATGAGAGGAGCAAGGGAGTGGCTGGAAATGGCTCAGGTTTCAGATGAGGTGAGGTTGTGACCTTTAAGTGGGGAAGCAGGGGGCGAGAAGGTCCACAGCTCTGTGAATCCATAGAGGAGGGAGCCATCAAAGGATAAGCATGCAGGTGAATTGTTGAGGTGAGTATCCCAGTGGATAGGAAACCACTTCTTGAGACTAGAGGATGGAAGCACACTCGGAAACACAAGGAGAAATGCTCTTACTAGCACTCATAAACTATAAACCTGGTTACTGCTTTGAGAGATAGATCATCTGGCAGAGACTGGATGGTCCATATACAGTGAGTGGAAAGGGCTACGGGGCAATTGCCACCCAGCTTGGTGAAAAAAGAACAACTTTTGGAGCAATTTTCAGGAAATGGAAGAGGCTAATGATGACTGTCAATGTCCCTCGGACTGGGGCCCCGCGGAGATCTCTCCTCATGGGGTTTCAATGATGCCAAGAATATTGAAGAATCAGCCCAGAACTACAAGGGAGGAGCTGGTCAATGCCGTGGAGAGAGCTGGGACCATCGTTTCCAAGGCTACTATCAGTAATACACTAAGACGTCATGGTCTTGCATCATCTTGCAATCTTGCATCGCATGGAAGGTTCCCCTGCTTAAGTCAGCCCATGTCCAGGCCCGTCTGAAGTTTGCCAGGGACCCTCTGGATGGTCCATGGGAGAAGGTCCTGTGGTCAGATGAGACCAAAGTAGAACATTTTGGTCTTAACTCCATTTGCCGTGTTTGGAGGAAGAAGCATGATGAGTATCATCCCAATAATACCATACCTACAGTGAAGCATGGGGCTGGAAGCATCAAGCTCTGGGGGTGTTTTTCTGCACAGGGGGCAGGACGACTGCACTGTATTAAGGAGAGGATGAACAGGGCCATGTATTGTGACATATTGGGCAAAAACTTCCTTCCCTCAGTCAGTGCATTAAAGATGGGTTGTGACTGGGTCTTCCAACATGACAATGACCCAAAGCACACAGCCAGGAAAACCAAGGAGTGGCTCCGTAAGAAGCATATCAAGGTTCAGGAGTGGCCAAGCCAGTCTCCAGACCTAAATCAAATAAAAAATCTTTGGAGGGAGCTGAAATGCCCCGAAACCTGACAGATCTAGAGAAGATCTGTATGGATGAGTGGGCCAAAATCCCTCCTGCAGTGTGTGCAAACCTGGTGAAGAACTACAGGAACCGTTTGACCTCGGTAATTGTTAACAAAGGCTTCTGTACTAAATATTATTATTTTTTGACTCAAGTGATCAAATACTTATTTGACACAGTAATTCACAAATAAATTGTTCAAAAATCATACAATGTGATTTCTGGATTTTTCTTTTTAGATTCTGTCTCTCACAGTGGAAATGCACCTATGCTGAAAACTGTAGACCCCTCCATGATTTCTAAGTAAGAGAACTTGCAAAATCACAGGGTGATCAAATACTTATTGATCTCACTGGATACTGCTGCTGATGAGACAGAGATGATCCAGCCAGGGAGTGGAAGGGCCCCAATCTCAATATCAGGCACTCAGATTTTACACTTTTTTTTTTTATTGTGGGAAATTCAAAGGTCAAGCCTCTAGGAAGTAGATCTAAATACAAATCACAAGAGACTCCAGACCACCAAATTAAAACAGGAAGTAACAGATGACAAATACACTGCATGCATATTCGACTGAGTTTAAAATAAAGAAGACTGAGTGAACAGAATACAAACATAACTATCTCAGAAACTCAGAAGTAAAGGAATGTAATAAAAAACAAGGAAATTGTATCAGTAAGGAGATAACAAGACCTATGGACACTAAGAAAAACAGGAAACTAAATGCAAACACCACAGAATACAGAATCATAAGACAATCAAGAAAATAAAACTAGACCGAGCAATGAATGCACTTGAAACAATTCAGGATTCAGTATCTTGTCCAAGGTTACTTTGGCATGCAGGCTGGAGCGGCCAGGCATTGGACAACCAAATGCTCCAATCACTAGATTTCCTGAGCCACAACCACAGCAAGAATCACAAAAACTAAACAAATTTTTTTTTATAAAAACTAGGTCGAATGTCTGGTAATCGACAGGGTGCGGCAGGAGGCCAGCAAGGAACACATTTGTTTGGATTTGCATGGAAAATGTCCATGTGAGAGAGAGCACAAAAAGGAGACAGTATTTTGGAGAATGAATTAAAATGTGTAATTGAGTTGGTTACTGGGGAAAGCATCATTATTGCTTCAAAAATCTTTCGTATTATTGAGAAAGCGGTTTGCATCAACTGTGACTGTGTGAAGAAATGTTGAACTAGTCCATGAAAAACAACACATGCCATTGAATTTTATCTTCTTTTTAGTTTCAAATAGTTGTACAGCACTTTGTTTGAAAGCGCTTTATAAATAAAGTTATTATTATTATTATTATATTGATGTTAGAATGTTACTGTGTAACTGAAACAAAGGCTTGTTGCTGTTAAACAGTATAACAGTATTTATGCTCTTTGGCAGTAAGCTCTTGTCGGCCCCCTAGTGGTTGCTGCGCATAGCAGGAAATGTGTTTGGACTTACTGTTTTTCTGTGCTTTTTGTGATGTTGTTTTACATTGTAGGAGCTACAATTGCTGGTACCATCAGAAGACACCTGTTAAGTGTTTTCTATGTCTTCTGCAGGTATGTGAGCTTGTTAACAGTCATTTTGTCTGTAAAGCACAAGCAAGTGAAAATGTAATGCACTTCTGTTAATTTGTCTAATAGAGGGAAATGTTTAGCCGGTGATACTTCTGTTATCCTGTTATTTTGTTTTATACGATTTTGAAATGTATTTTTATGGGTTATAAGATGTCTTTTTGTATACAAGTTCAATGTGACAGACTGTAAAATTGAAGAAATTATTATTTTCCATCTTTTCTTTATTAAGAAGTAGATTGTAAGTCTGTCAACACAAGGCGCGTTTGCACTGTGAGGGAGCTACAATTGCGGGTACCACCAGAAGACACATGTTAAGTGTTTTCTATGTCTTCTGCAGAATAAACCGTGAAAAGTCAACCTTTCTGAGCATCTGTGATTTATGAAGAGCTGGAAGCGTTACACATGCATGGCAAGGAACTTCCTGGTCTTGATGTCAGTGGCTTCTATCTCCTCCTTTGGCCAGCTTATTATCCCAGCAGGGTACCTGATCACGGGCAGGGCATAGGTGTTGATAGCCTGGGTCTTGTTCTTACCGTTCAGCTGACTCCTCAGGACTTGCCTGACCCTCTGCAGGTACTTGGTGGTTGCAGCTTTCCTAGCGGCCTTTTTATGGTTTCCGTTTGTCTGTGGGATCTCCAGGTACTTGTAACTGTCCTCTATGTCTGCAATGTTGCCTTCTGGTAGTTCGATCCCCTCAGTTCTGACTACCTTCCCTCTCTTTGTTATCATCCAACTACATTTCTCCACTCCGAATGACATTCCGATGTCATTGCTGTATATCCTGGTGGTGTGGATCAGTGAATCGATGTCTCGTTCACTCTTGGCACACAGCTTGATGTCATCCATGTACAGGAGGTGGCTGACAACTGCTCCGTTCCGTAGTCGGTATCCGTTGCCAGTCTTGTCAATGATCTCACTGAGGGGGTTCAGGCCTATGCAGAACAGCAGTGGGGACAGAGCATCTCCTTGGTAGATCCCAGACTTGATGGTAACTTGTGCTATGGGCTTGAAGTTGGCCTCTAGTGTTGTCCACCACATCCCCATTGAGTTCCTGATGAAGGCTCTCAGGGTCCTGTTGATTTGTATAGTTCCATTCCTGGATCCATGTGTGGGGCATTGAGTCATAGGCCTTCTTGTAATCAATCCAGGCAGTCCACAGGTTGGTCAGCCTAGACTTGCAGTCCCGACTGACTGCTCTGTTTACCAGTAGGTAGACAGGTTTTTTGCGCCTCTGGTATTCTTGCCATCCCTTTCTGTGCCCCGCTCATGTATTGACCCATGTGCCTGTTCATCTTAGCCACTATGATGCCTGACAGGAGCTTCCACGTGGTGCTGAGGCAGGTTATTGGTCGGTAGTTGGAGGGGACTGGTCCCTTCTGGGGGTCCTTGAGGATCAGGACTGTCTGGCCTTCGGTTAGCCATTCTGGGTGTCTCTCATCAACTAGCAGCTGGTTCATTTGCGCTGCCAGACGCTCGTGGAGTGCAGTCAGCTTCTTCAGCCAGCAGGCGTGAACCATGTTGAGGCCTGGTGCTGTCCAACTCCTCATACTGGAGACCCTTTCTTGGATGTCTGCCACTGTGATGGTTACTGGACCCTGTTCAGGGAGGTCGCTGTGGGCTGCCCTCAGATCCACTAGCCACTGGGCATTGCCGTTATGGGTTGCGTTCTTCTTCCATATGCTCTTCCAGTATTGCTCTGTCTCCAGCCTCAGTGGTGCTGTTCTCATACCAAACCAGCTTCCAGTTTGGATTCGGGAGACAGACACTATCTCTACTTTTAAGATTAGGCTTAAAACTTTCCTTTTTGCTAAAGCAAATAGTTAGGGCTGGACCAGGTGACCCTGAATCCTCCCTTAGTTATGCTGCAATAGATGTAGGCTGCCGGGGGATTCCCATGATGCATTGAGTTTTTCCTTTCCAGTCACCTTTCTCACTCACTATGTGTTAACAGACCTCTCTGTATTGAATCGTATCTGTTATTAATCTCTGTCTCTCTTCCACAGCATGTCTTTATCCTGTCTTCCTTCTCTCACCCCAACCAATCACAGCAGATGGCCCCGCCCCTCCCTGAGCCTGGTCCTGCCGGAGGTTTCTTCCTGTTAAAAGGGAGTTTTTCCTTCCCACTGTCGCCAAAGTGCTTGCTCATAGGGGGTCATATGATTGTTGGGCTTTTCTCTGTATCTATGAAGCGCCTTGAGGCGACATTTGTTGTGATTTGGCGCTATATCAATAAAATTGAATTGAATTGAATTCATATTGTTCACCTGCCACTGAGAGTACACCTTGGCTGGTTCTGTGGAGAACCGCTGGTTTATTCTCCTGCATTCTATCTCTCTGGTGTACCTCCTCAAGCTTCTGGCCAAGGCTGTGAGTCATTGCTTGGCAGTTTACAAGGCCTCAGGTATGGACAGCTTGCTATACTTCTTAGGTACCTCCTTGTTGCACCTTTCTCGTTCTCCATTGAGGGTATTGCTCCTTGTGGCTGTTCAACTTATACCCCAGCATCTCACTGATCACATAATGCCAAGTTGAGCACACAGCCCTGTGGCGTGGCCGTGTTCAGGATCCGTGTGGAAGATGTCCAGCTCCCCATTCTCACCACCAGCCTGTTGAAGAGAACGTCTCTGATCCAGTGGCACAGCTGTGTCGACAAACCCAGGTTATGAAGCTTTACAGCCAGCTGAACTGGGCTCACCATGATGAAAGCCAAGCTGAAGTCAACAAATAGCATCACTCTATAAAGTGAGCGCGAGAGCCCTCGGTGCGCCTGCTCGCTGCTGTGGTGAAGTCAAAGTAAACTCTATTGTCATCTCCGCTACATACAGTTCAGTAGATAGAGAGACGAGATAAATAAATAAACAATAAATATAAGAAGAGTAAGAAAACAAATATACACTTTAGGACTCGGGGTAAAGGGATCAATAACAATTTCAAATTTACATTTTGATGATTTAAAGTCTCACACACAACCCGTCAAAAGGGGAGGGGGCCAGCTGCTTCCAAATAGAGCACATTTCATTCATAATGTTGTAAATCCAAGCCCATTATGTATTCATGATTTGAATCCTGGGTTAGGTTATGTTGTGGTGATCCTCGGGTTGGGGGATGGGTGCAAAATTAAAACCAATGGAAGGTGGACAAGACAAGTTTAAAGCCATCAGGTCTTCAGTTTAGAAAAACAAGAAAAAAAAAGGAGGGGAAACGAGCAAAAGATACAAGTAAGCAGATGTGTCATTGGATAATGGCAGGTCATCCTGAAACAATCAGAATCAGAATACTTTATTAATCCCTAAGGAAATTATGTGCGTTACAGTTGGTCCAAGAAGAAATTCTAAAAATAGTAACAGTAACAGACTAAACTTTGTTTGTTTGTTAGCCACTTGGCTATGATAGTAAACCGTAGAAACTGATGTAGCTTACTATGTTCAGCACAATATTAACCCTCTGGGGTCCAGGGTATAATTGGCCATTTTTGACTACTTTTGATTTTACCTCTATATTTCACCTTTAAAATATGTTTATCTTGCCTTGTTTGGTATCATTATTTTCAGCACAACCTCAAATATCTGAAATTTGATTTTGGCATACTATATTAGCACAATGAATCTAAATTCAGAGAAAAAAATTCAAAATCCGAGTAGAAAAAGGTTATATTTTTTACTGTAAAACCCACAAACGTGTTTAACAAATCATTTTCATAACTTGAAATGCAAATAGAAATTGTACACTTCTAAAATTATGCACAAATTTTGCAAACAACAAAGTTATATGGTACTATTTACCTAAAAATGCAGCCATGTCCTCAGGTGTTTTTTATATAACCATTTAAAACTATTTACAGAACAATCAGGTGTGCTGCATCAAATAAGAAGGCACACAAATTATTTGTGCCAGTCCAAAAAAATAGTTTGTGTTCAGTATAAGACAGAGGAGAACAACACAGGCCTAAACCCTGCAGGTCTGACAGCAGGAGGTGCATCCGCCCAGTTTTCCATGTGGGAACAGCGTTTACACTGGAATCTGCCTTTTATGGCTTTTTTGGGGCAAATATGAAATTCAGCAGTCTCACTGACACACAATACAAAAAAAATAACCACACAACACACTAACTATAGCCTCCAAACATGCTAAACGTCACTAATGTCTCACATATGAAAACTCGCTCTCTCTCGCTTTCTTTCGCGGGTGTCACTCCTAAAAACTTCCCCTTCTGCCTAAACAACAAGTGACACATGTTGCTATATCATTTTTTTGATTGGCTAACATGGTAAACTCTAACACCAATAGGGAAGGGGTGTTATTTCTTTTTCTTTTTTCTGTCATGGTCCTGAGTCCTTACTCAGTGATTTTGTGTTTAGTGTATTTATTAATGCTATTGTTATTATTATTTATGGGCTGTTTTGGGATGGTTTGTGTTTTGGATGCTGGGTTTCTGGGTTTGTGCTCCCCCTGTTGGTCCCTGGTGTTAGTGTTCCCCTGTCTCGTCAGGTTAATCAGGCCCAGCTGTGTCTCCCACCTGTGTGTGATTTCCCAGTGTGTCTCTGTGTATTTATAGTGTGTGTCTGCCTCTGTTCCTCGTCGCGTCGTCTGTGTTCATCCTCTATGTTACCCTGTGTTTCTGCGTTGCTCCGTGAACCTCTGTGTGTCTCCACTATGTGCTCTCCCTGCAGTTCTCCTCTTGTGTTTCAGGTTTGCCATTCTATAGTTTAGTTTTCCCAGTTTAGGTTATCCTGAGTTCTGTTTTGCCATCCCCACTTTGTGTTTTGTCTTCTGTAATAAACCTCCCTGCTTCTCAAGTAAGTGCTGCATTCGAGTCCTCCTTCTCCACACTTCACACGACTACTGCCCCAGTCGTGACATTTTCAAAACACCATTTTTACCGTTCTTCCCACTGTTTTGTTCAGAAAAAAAAATTGTATTTTTTATCTTAACTGTGGTTTTACGTGGCCCATCGACACAATTCAAAAACTGGTGTATAGTTTGAAGTCCGCAGTTTCGACCCAAGTTGAAATGGAAACTCTGAGTCGCTGCATCTTATAGCTGTGTTGTCTTAAATTGGTCATGTGATTTTCATGCGCCGGCGCGTCCGTCCACCCCAGAGGTTAATTAGTCATTGTCAGTTGTTGATTTGTTCCAATAACAGTTTTTACAGTAAAATATGTTAATGTACAATCCTAAATATATTTTATGTGTGGGTGTGGGGTGGGGTAGAGAGTACAGGGGACGGGGTGGGGGGGCACCAGAGGGGGTGTTCGCCCAGGGCACCAAACAGGCTAGGACCGCCACTGCATCCAAGTGACTTCTTCAGTCTCAGCTGACTGCAGGTTTCCCCATTCTTATAAACAGTACATTTGCATAATGAGTGAAACCAGCCCACTGAATAAACAATGGGCTGGGAGGTGTTGAGGTTTAAATTTATCATCTTAAATGTTTATATGCTGATTATATTGCTTCAAAGGCCTAACTCTGGGTACACTCTGTGCCAAAAAGTGCTGACAGGAAACTGCATGCTTTTGCAGCTCGGAAGTGAAACCAATTAGACTGTTTGAGAAACTGATCAGGAAGGCTGGCTCTGTGGTCGGCATGAAGCTGGACACTCTGGTGTCAGTGGCAGAGAAAAGGACACTAAAAGGATAATGGTTATGATTATGGATAATGCTGGGCATCCTCTGCACACGGCCATAAACAACCAGAAGAGTCTGTTCAGTGACAGGTTGCTTCTCCCAAAGACAAGAACCAACAGACTTAAAAACTCCTTTGTCCCACACGCCATCAGACTGTTTAACTCCTCTCTGGAGGGGAGAGGGAGGGGAGACAGGAGGACAAAGGAGGGGGGAACAAGTAAGCTGTAGTGCCTCTTCACTTCACTGTGCAATTACCTTTTGTGCAATACTTTTTGTTAATAGTCAACAGTGCAATAGACTCCATACTTGAAATGTGCAATTCACTTGTATTTTTATTTTTATTTTTATTCCTATTTATCCTACTTATCCCCTTTGTATATTTTATCTACACTGTTAAAAAAACATCCTAAAACAACGGTAATATTCCGGCAGCTGGGGCGCCAAAATACGACCGTAAAATAACCGGAAATAACTCCCTCATAAAAATACGGTTATTTCCAGTAATGAAAATACAATTAGTTGCGCTAATTTTACATGGGGTCTTGCCTTTTTCAAGTGCCTCTAAACATTAAATTAGGAACATGTTAATGTGATCAAACAATGAAATTAACTATAAACAAGGTCACTGAATGTGGCAATACGAATCATAATACGTAGGTGTACAGAAATATACAGTTAATTTAAATAATAATGGATTGCATGCCCTGGGACAGAGGCGAGGCTGCCATATCGCACCATCGGCCCTCGCCAGTAGGTGAAGAGTCTTGACCACGGAGAGCATCCAAGCCGGGGCTCGAACCGGCAACCTTCTGATCACAAGGCGAACTGCCAACTCTTAAGCCACGATCGCCCTAACTAGCAATGATAACAATACTTATGTGATGTAACACAAGCTTATAGGGATCATGTTATATACTTTTCCATAGCATTACATTTGAATTCAACAGTTCAATCTTTCAAATAACGGACAGATATTTGTGAAATCATGATACATTTGTGAATGTATTTTAACAATCTAAATATGCATATGTACAGACAGATACATTTAATAATCATGAAAATTATGTTTCATTACATTACAGTGATTTAACGTTAATTTACATTTGAAATGTGAAGTCAAAGTCTATTTATGTAACTTTAATGATATTCTAGAAGAACAGAACATTACTGTAAAATGCAGTAAAATACCTTCATATTAGGGTTTTTTCCTACGGTTGCAGCCATACCCGCGACCTGGTTGTTGTTAGTTCACATTCATTGGCCGATGCTTAGCGTCATGTTATTTATATTAATTGCAATTCCTAATTCTACATTTCTTTTACAAAATGTATAATTAGCACAGCATGGCCATGAAATGTTTTACATTGTAGCATGTAGAAGAATCTGAACAAAGAAACTCAGAGAGATTGAGCTTATTATTCAACCCCAAGCTGGTAGGGAGAGCTCTTTATTAAAACACTCGCCAGCGCTACAATGTGCCTCAAGGTTCAACAACAGCACAACAGAGTTCACTCATGGTACAGCACTCTCTCTACAAAACAACAACTGTCAGTGACTCTGCACCACGGCGTAAACACAACATTCAAGATAACAGTTAAAAGTAACGTAACCATAAACAATAAAACAAGAACATCTAAGCAGCACATGTCCCAAGGCATGATGGGAGAGAACTAGCTGTTCCCCCAACACGCCACAATATGTTTTTTTTTTAGTTTTTATTCCTATTAATTATATTTTCACTTGTTACCTCTGAATTATTGAATCAGACCTAGGTGACATGAAATTTTCAGCACAATTATAATTCAAATACTCCTATAATTATTGATTGTTCTCATTAATTTACGATCATTTTATATATTTTTCCATAGTATTACATTTGACTTTAACAGATCATTCTCTCACATTACAGACAAATATTTGTGAAATTATGATACATTTCTGGATGTATTTTTACAATCTAAATATGCATATGTACAAAAAATATATTTAAAAAACAAGTAAATTGTGTTTTATTACATTTACAGTGATGTCATGTTATTTTACATTTGACATGTCAGATCACAGTCTACTTATGTAAATGTAATGATATTCTAGAAAAACAGTACTCAACTGTAAAATACACAGTAAAATAATTTGACATTACTATTTTTTGGAACAGTGTATATATGTCTTTGTATTTATATATATGTATGTATATATATATATAATATTCTGTAACTCTGTAACTTTTGTCGGTGCTGTGCTTTTTTGGAAACCGAATTTCCCAGAGGAACCCACCCGAGGGATTAATAAAGTTTTATCTTATCTTATCTTATCTAGAAGCGTGCTTTTGCAGCTCGGAAGTGAAACCAACTAGACTGTTTGATCGAAACTTAAAGTGTGGTGTGACATAGAGCAAGTATATAAATAACTAGGCTTCCGTTTGTGCTTCAGACCTGAGCTTGTGTGTTCATGTGTTAAGGTCTCCATATCCAGATATGTAAAATAAAGATCATTTTTTAAAGTAAAAGGACGACTTTTGAGCCGTGTCTTTCTTGGCCCTGAAGAATCCAAAAGAACCGGAATTAACAGGAGCTAGAAAAACTAGGACAGAAACCAAAACACAAACAGTCATAATCCATGATAAAATCAAAAGTAAAAGTACAAAACACTGAGTCACTGACCCAGGATCGTGACAGTGAGTATCTGATGGGCTGAATGCATCAGCATCTGTCTCACAGTTTGATTCACTGCTAAATCTATCAAAAGCTGCATGTTGCAGGAGTCCATTTCTTTTGTGTGATAAGACAAGATGTGTGTGTGCACATCTGTACATGTGTGACTTTTGCTAAATTTTCTAAATTATATTCTATATTGTGTCACTTACACAAACCTGTGTTTGTTATTTTCAGTATATTACACAAAGTGAGAATGAAATTAGGAAAACAGGTGAGGCTGATTGCTGCTCAGGATATCTATTTATTTATGTTTATTGT